>NC_073266.2:70887441-71213691 GCF_029289425.2 Pan paniscus
CCACAGGCTTCTTTGTCCACTGTCATTTCTATATGTTTTCTTCCCAGATAAATTCCCTACCTCAGCTCTCCAGAGTCTCCCATAGTATTGACAGAATGTGTACGATTTGTTTTAGGTTTTTCAAATATATTGAATTGAGTAGTAGTGACTCGTACCATAACTTTTAAGTAGAATGATTTAGTCTCTCTAAAAACAAGTTGCCTCCTTTCCAAGTATGAGTCTTCCGTGTTTTGCCTGGCTTCACTGAGAGTCAGTGAGCAGACTAAGGTTTGAATATTACTATCCATGAGATACATACCAGAGGTGCAAAAATCATAATAAATGTTCAAGATCATTAACGTTATACTAACAACAAAATAGATTTACTTGGATAAGTCTGTTAAGTTAATTAGATAGAGTTATTGGAGCATTAATGTGTTTGGAGTTTAATGCCATAAATCAGCAATTCAATCAATATGTATCAAGTGCCAAAGAGGAAATCACTATTGCCAATTATGGTTGAATAGAAAGAGCCGTACACTTGGAATAAAAATTGTAACCTAGTATCTGGTCCTTCTTTTTATTATCTGGGAGATCACTGACACATAATAGACTCTCTCCAGTCCTCAATTTCCACACCGTCAAATTAGGGATGGAAATAAGATTTCTTGAGGTTGTTACAAAGATTAAATAGGTAAAGTATATAAAAGAACTTAATATTTCTATTATTTTTTTCTTTTTTCATAATTAGCAGGCAATTGCCCCTGTTTTTTTCAGGGAAACATAGCTGCAAAGTCAACTGGGAAATGTAGTCTAATTCTACCATAACATTGGCCCAGCAAATTTTTATGGATTTTCTCATGAGAAAGAAATGAAGTATGATCAGAGAGAGAACACTGTGAGTTTCTGGCACTATATTCACCATAGTACAAAATGCAAAGTGACTCACAGAATTCAAAAATTACAACCTTCATCGACCATTAAGTGGAAACTTAATGAAAATAAAAATAAATGGGTAAATGGGGATGGTGACTTGGGGGAAAAATAATTTTATATCTGTTCCAATTGACTCCTACCTTCTCTTTTTCATACATGTATAAATGAAGTCATAACATCTCTATTTTCCAGATTCTTATTTATCCCCTGGCTTTCCACATACATTATTTCATAAACTTGAAATTTATGAACATTAGACATCATCTTGGGGCTTGTAAAGGTGTCCTAACCATCCCACAAATGTACATGTGCACATGTGCACACATGCACACATACATACACAGATACGTAACATGGAAAGCAAAATGGCTTTCTATAGATCCTTACTACGATGTTTTCCACATTGATGGAAATTTTGTCCCATGTTAAATATTCAGCAAACCATCTTTGAATTCTATCTTTAAGGATTTGAAAAAAGCAGCAAACTGCGCCCATTAACTTGTCATTTACATTAGGTATATCTCCTAATACTATCCCTCCCCACTCCTCCCACCCCACAACAGGCCCTGGTGTGCGATGTCCCCCTTCCTGTGTCTAAGTGTTCTCATTGTTCAATTCCCACCTATGAGTGAGAACGTGAGATGTTTGGTTTTTTGTCCTTGCGATAGTTTACTGAGAATGATGGTTTCCAGCCTCATCCATGTCCCTATAAAGGACATGAACTCATCCTTTTTTATGGCTGCATAGTATTCCATGGTGCATATGTGCCACATTTTCTTAATCCAGTCGATCATTGTCGGACATTTGGGTTGGTTCCAAGTCTTTGCTATTGTGCACAGGTACCCTAGAACTTAAAGTACAGTTTTATATATATATATATGAAAAGTAAAAGCATTTTATGATTTCATCCCACTAAAAAAAAAAAAAAGAAAGAAAAAAGCAGCAAACTTTTTATTTTCTGAGTGAGCATAAATACTTAAACCCATAGATGGGAGCCCAGTTAGTTCATTACCAAATTTAATGGTTTTGAAGATATCCATCCAAAAATTGTTACAGCTGTTGGGTAAAGGAAGAGACGAGGAATGTGTGAGTGTCTAGTATTGAGCACTGTTAAAACATCCATTAATCACATTTTAATCCTCCAATTTCTAGTCATAAGCAAAAATGCAGCACACTAGAAATGAGCCTTCTTAGTAGAATTATTAATTTGAGAATCAGTCAACTACATACTTCTGTGACATCAAAAAGGCTGAGAGAACAGTGGGTGATTGCTCAGGAAATTTATGAGACCAACATGAATATCTTTCACATTCCACAAAAGAAATACAACAAATCCTTTGCTGACAAAGCTCTAGTCATTACAGATTTTATGTTCTCGTTTACAGAGGAAGAGCTTCTCTGAAGCAGGTGGTTTGTTTTATCACAGGAATGTTCTTGCAGGAGATTCACTTAGAACAAAAACTTCAAGTAGATTTGGGTTGAATCCTTATTCTACCAGTTATAAGCTGTTTGCTCTTTGACAAAAATACTTAATTGTTTTTTTTGAGACAGAGTTTCACTCTTATTGCCCAGGCTGGAGTGCAGTGGCGTGATCTCGGCTCACTGCAACCTCCGCCTCCTGGGTTCAAGTGATTCTCCTGCCTCAACCTCCTGAGTAGCTGGGATTGGAGGCACTCGTCACCATGACCAGCTAATTTTTGTGTTTTTAGTAGAGACGGGGTTTCACCAGGTTGGTCTAGAACCCCTGACCTCAGGTGATCTGCCCAACTCAGCCTCCCAAAGTGGTGGGATTACAGGTGTGAGCCACCGCACCCAGCCCTTAATATGTTAATATCATTTTTTTACCTTTAAATTTCATCATTTAGCTAGTCATTTTTTCATTCAGTGAATAAATCATTTTAAGTTCTTACTATATGCCAGAAAGAATGGTAGGCACTAAGAATATTATAAAATAAAATAAAGAAATGGCCCATGACTTCATTGTGAATAAGGACACTCATTTCTCCCTGGTGGGATGTTCATTAAAGGAGATAGCATGTCTAAACAGTTATCAGATTCTGAAACATCCTGGAAATTATCTCCTCTTCTGGAAGAAATTTTCCATGGATTGTCTCTTTTGATTTCCTCCAAAAGCAATTACTATAATAATAGACTCACCTATCTGAGTTTTAACAAGACATGTAACCACCCAGCTAAAAATGGGTTTCATGGCCTTCTTTATGGTTGTGCATGGCTGTATGAGTTCTGGCCAGTGAAGGTGAGCAAAGGTGACAATGCCATCCCCCGGCCTTGCCCACTCACAGAATGCAATAGAATGTGTGAGCACTCAGGGTCCTTCCCTCTTATTGCAAGCTGGGAGATGACAAGGACTTATACCCAGAGAGGGAAGCCACAGGGGATAACAGTGTCACATGACCAACAATGGAATGCTCATTTCTGTTTTATTTAAGCTGCTGCATTTTGGTGTTTCTTTATTGTCACAGCTTTGTCTGTACCCTAACTAATAAAATATGTTTTTGACACAGTTTATGCCATTATTTATTGTATTGCACACAAGAATGGACAAGTATGTGAAGATTCATCATTGAAAAATATGTTTTAACTCATTTTTGAAATTATTACAATATTGTTCAAATATATTTCTCTAATTATGTATCTTCTCCACTTTATTATTTTTATTTTGAGCCACATTCTCTTATAATAATTACAGTGTAAGATGAACAGCTTATGCTTCAAAGAAAAAAATGAGTATAGCCCTCTTATTTCAAGTGATATTCAATAAAATAAAATTCTTGAAAAACAACAAAACAATAAGAGTGCTCTCCTTAGGATTTGAGTTCTTCAATATATTTTTACAATATTTTTGAAATTTCCTTAGTCTTAAGAGCACCCAGGAAGTTTTGAAATATAACAAAGTATAGAAGTGGTATTTACATAAGTCCTACATAGATATCATTTTTTTCCATTTTTAATTATGGTATAATTCACATGACATAAAATTTATCATCTTAATCATTTTAAGGTGTACAACTCAATGTCATTAAACACACTTGTAATGTTGCGCAGCCATCGAACCGTACATCTCTAGAACTCTTTTAATCTTGTAAAGCTGAAATTCTATACCCATTAAATGACATCTGCCCATTCTCCTCCTTCCCTGTCCCTGGTAGCCACCACACTAATTTCCATCTCTATGATTTTGACTACTCTATACATCACATATTAGTGAAATAATATAGCATTTACCTTTTTGTAACTGGCTTATTTCAGTTAGCATAAGGGCCTGAAGATTAATCTGTGTTAAAGCATGCAACATTGCCCTCAGAATTTCCTTCTTTTTAAAGGCTGAATAGTATTCCATTATATATTGTACCTCATACCTGCTTTTAAGGTTTGAGAGTGTAATACTCAGAAATGGAATTGCTAGATCATATGGTAATTCTATTTTTAATTGCTTGAGGCTCTACCATACTGTTTTTCATAGCAGTTGTACTATTTTACATTCCCACAAGTAGTGCACAAGGGTTCCTATTTCTCTGCAACCCTGCCAACACTTGTTGTTTTGTTTTTAGTGTTCCTCTTTTCAATAGCAGCCATCCTAATAAGTATGAGGTGGTAGCTCATTGTAGTTTTGATTTTCATTTTTCTAATAATTAGGGATGTTGAACTCTTTTCTTGTACTTATTGGCCATTGTATATCCTCTTTGGAGAAGTGTCTATTCATGCCCTTTTTCTGCTTTTGAATTAGGCTGTTTGTATTTGATGTTGAGTTTAGGAGTTCACTATGTATTGTGGATATTAATATTTTATCAGCTATATAATTTACAAACACTTTATTCTATAGTATGGGTTATCTTTTTACTTTGTTGATACTTTATTTTGATGTACGATGTTTTTAAATTTTATGAAGTCAGAGGCAAATTGCTTATTTTTCGTTTTGTTACCTCTTCTGTTGGTGTCATGTCCAAGAAAACATTGCCAAATCTAACATCGTGAATTTTTGCCCAATGTTTTCTTCTAAGAGTTTTATAGTCTTAAATCTGACAGTTAAATCTTTTACCATTTTGAGTCGATTTTTTGTAGTGGTATTAAAAAGGGTCTAACTTCAACCATTTGCATGTGAATATCCAGGTTTCCCAGCACCATTTGTTGAAAAGACTGTCCTTTCTCCATTAAATTGTCTTGAAATCTTGTCAACATTATTTGACTGTATATCACAAGGGTTTATTTCTGGGTTCCCTATTCTATTCTGTTGATTTATATCACTGTATATATGCTAGTACCACACTATTTTGACTACTGTAGCCTTATAGTAAGTTTTGAAATAAAAAAGTATGCGTCTTCCCCTTTATTCTCCTTTTTCAAGATTGTTTTGGCTATTTGAACTCCTTTAAGATTACATATGAGTTTTAGATGAGTTTTCTGTTCTAAAAATAATCACTAGAATTTTTAATAGAGATTGCATTGAATCTGTAGAACACACTGGGTTGTACTGACTTCTTAACAATGTTATAGTTCTTCTAGTACGTGAACACGGGCTGCGTTTCTATTTATTTAAAGTCTTTAATTTCTTTTGCAATGCTTAATTGTTTTTACTATAGAAGTCTTTTATCTCCTTGGCTCAGTTAATTTTGAAGGATTTTATTTTTTGTACTATTATAAATTGAATGCTTTTTGTAATTTCTTTTTCAGATTGTTCATTGTTATTGTATGGAAACACAACTGATTTTTTGTGTTGACTTTATATCTTACTATTTTGCTAAATTCGTGTATTTGCTCTAAAAGGTGTTTTGGTTTTTTGTATGTGTTTCTGTAGAATCTTTACACTTGATTTTAGCTAAAAACTGAAAAGTTATTTTTGCAAAACCTTAGGGTTTTTTATGCATAAAACTTTATCATCTGCAAACAATAAAATTTTACTTCTTTTTTTTCCAGTTCAGAATCCTTTTATTTCTTTTTCTTGCTTAATTGCTCTGACTAAAACTTTCAAGTACTATTAGAGTAGAAGTGTTGAAAGTGGGCATCCTTGTCTTTTTCCTGATCTTAGAGGAAAAGTCTCACCATTGGGCATTGTGTTTGCTGTGGCTTTTTCATATATGACTTTTATTATGTTGAGATAATTTCCTTTGATTCCTAGTTTGTTGAGTATTTCTACTGAAAGGGTGTTGAATTTTGTCAAATGCTTTTTCTGCATCAATTGATGATGTGGTGGTTTTTCTTCATTTTATTAGTCTGGTGGATTACATTGATTAATTTTTGTACATCAAATCATTTTTACCTTCCAGGAATAAATCTCACTTGGCCTTAATATAATATATGCTGCTGAATTTGGTTTGCTAGTATTTTATTGTGGATTTTAGCATAAATATTTATAGGAGATATTGGTCTGTAGCTCTCTTTTTTTATAGTGTCTATGTCTGACTTTGGTAATAGGAAAATGCTGGCCTCATAGAATGAGTTAGGAAGTGTTCCCTCCTCTTCAGTTTTTTGAAAAATTTTAAAAAGAACTGGTACTAATTTTTTTAATGTTTGGTAGAATTCACCTATAAAGCCATGAGGTCCTGGACTTTTACTTGTTGGGGAATTTTTGGTTAGTGATTAAATCTCCTAAATAGTTGCAGTTCTATTCAGATTTTCTATTGTGATTTAGTCTTGGTTGGTAGTATGTTTATAGGAATGTGTCCATTTTATCTGTGTTATCCGATTTGTTGATGTACAGTTGTTTCTAGTACTCTGTTGTAATCCTTCTTATTTCTTTAAATCAGGAATGGTATCCCCATTTTAATTTCTCACTTCAGTAATTTGAGTCTTCTATTTTTCTTAGTTCATCAAGCCAAAGGTTTGCCAATTTTGTTTATCTTTTCAAATAACTAGCTTTGGGTTTCATTGACATTCTCCATTTTCCTATTCTCTATTTATCTCTGCTCTAGTCTTTGTTATTTCCTTCCTTCTAGCTTTGGATTTAGTTTATTATTTTTTAATTTAAGCATTTACAGCTGTAAACTTTACCCCAGCACTACTTCTGCTGCAACTCATGTGTTTTGGTACACTATCTTTTTATTTTCACTTGGTTCCATGTATTTTCTAATTTCCTTTGTTGTTTAAGAGTGTATTGTGTTATTTAATTTCCATACATTTGTGATTTTCCAGTTTTACTTCTGTTATTGATTTATAACTTCATCCCATTATGGCCAGAGAAGATACTTTATATGATCTTTTTCTCTCACTATGTATTGAAACTTACTTAATAGGATATGGCCTATCCTGGAAAATGGGAAGAATGTGTATGCTGTTGTTGTTAGAGTGTTCTACATATGCCTGTTAAATCTAGTTGGTTTGTTTTGTTAAGTCCTCTATTTTCTTATTTATCTTATGATTCATGCTTAACCAACAAAAAAAAATTTTACCGAAACAAGTGATGTTCTCTCGTCTGAGATATTTTCTTAGAATACTAAACACTTCTACCAGTGATACTGCTGTTAACAATATTTTTTGGAAATTATTGTTGGCAAAGTCTTTTAGAAATTATAGCATGACCTTTTGAATTTCTTTATTGATAGAAATATTTCATCAGTGGATTTGGTTTAATACAACCAACAGTGATTCAAGGCCAAATCTTATAAATAAGATGAGCAACAAGTTATAAAGTAACATTTCAGGGTATTTTTTAAAGAAAAGTCTAAAAATGACAAGATCATCTGTCTATTTGCAGCATATTTTAAACTGTGTTTCTCCCTTAAATTATATACTCAAAATAGTTGGGAGTAAACAGCAGAGACATCTCTTACCTAAAGTTATTCTAGGGCTAGTTCATCTTGTCAGAAGTATAATCCCAGTCCACAGTTTTCAAAGAAGTGGGACTGGTGAGTGTCAGAAAAATATTATCACTAGTCAAAAGCATGATTGCATTTCCTCTTGTAATTTGCAAAGTGTCAGAGGAACAGTTATTCTCAGTGTTATTGCATAGGCATGGAAGTGGTAAAGAAAAAATGTTTTTGGTCACAGCTACCCTAGGATGATGGTTCTTGCAGGTTTTTAAAAGACAGAATAGGCATCAGAGATAAATTAGGGCCCTAAAATAAAAAGAAAATGAACAAAACTTTAATTAAATTTATAATGAATTGTTATGAGAAGTGTCAACCAGTACAGATCATAATAATAAAACAAATACCTTCTATTGAATGTTAACCCAATATCTAGTTGTTTTAAAATATTATATCAACTATTTTATAATTATAATGTCCAGAATTTACAAGACAAAAAGCCCATTAAAAAGTGGGCAAATAATACGAACAACACTTTTCAAAGAAGACATACATGCAGCCAACAAGCATATGAAACAATCCTAAGCATCACTAATCATTAGAAATATGCAAATCAAAACCACAATGAGATACTGTCACACACCAGTCAGAATGGCCATCTTTAAGAAGTCAAAAAATAACAGATGCTGATGAGGTTGTGGAGAGAAAGAAACAGTTATACACTGTTAGTGAAAGTGTAAATTAGTTCAGTTATTGTGGAAAGCAATGTGACAATTCCTCAAAGGACTTAGAATTACCATTTGACTGAGCAATCCTATTACTGGGTATATACACAAAGAAATATAAATTGTTCTACCATAAAGACACATGTGTGTGTATGTTCATTGTTGTACTTACTATTCAAATAAGCAAAGACATAGAATCAACCTAAGTGCCCATCCATGGTAGACTGGATAAAGAAAATGTGGTACATATACATCATGGAATACTATGCAGCCATAAAAAAGAATGATATGGCCTTTGCAGCATGGATGGACCTGGAAGCCATTATCCTAAGCAACTAACAGGAATAGAAAACCAAATACTACATGTTCTCACTTATAAGTGTTTGCTAAACAATAAGAACATATGAACACAAAGAGGGCAACAGCAGACACTGAGGCCTACTTGAGGGTAAAGGGTAGGGGGAGGGAGAAGATTAGAAAAAATACTCATTGAGTACTATGCTTATTACCTGGAATAATAATCTGTACACCAAACCCCCGTGAATGCTGTTTACCTATATAACAAACTTGCACACGTACCCATGAACCTAAAAGTTAAAAAAAATCAACTATATATGTATTAAATAAAAGTGATATAATTTACATTTGCAAATTACAGAAGATAAGCATATATGAAACCTAGAGAAGTTAAAAAATTGTTCAAGAATAGTAGTTGAAAATTCACTTCTAATGCTGGTGTGTCTAATCCCAATTCCACGGCCTTCCCACTCTCTTGTGCCTCCTTAGGGAGAAATCTGTCCTGAAATAATTCTGTACTTCTGGGCCTTGATCCTCAGAACTCTGTAATTCCCACTGAAAGTCAGAGACCATGTGATATCATTAGAGTCATAACCCCTTCTAGGTTTGTAGCCCCTTTTAAGTTTGCATCTCTGTATTTTTCTCTGGCTTCATATCTTCTTCCCACTTCTCACTAAACAAAAGGCTAAAGAAAGCTGAGCCTAACCACATGTTTGCCTCTCCACAAATGAATAAGTTGCTATTCATCATTTTCTTTTGTTTGCTTTCCTTTATCAGAATTTTCCAAACATGCAGCTATATTAAAAACTAGGTCAATTTAAAGCAATCATGCACAAAATTGTTTATTAAAATACAAATATACACCAGTAATGTTATAATTGAATGTATTTTTCTGGGACCCATAAGTCTTTTGTGCATTTGATTTCTCTGGTTTCCTCATGTGGATAGTAATTTTTACCAAGAATTTTACTATGAATAGATCTACTGAATATTCCTGCGGATGCTGACATTTGGTAGCTTCTTGACTCATTTATGTTAAGTCCATTTAATTTTTTCTGTTTTTATCCCCTCTCTCTCCTCTACTCCCCCGAAATAATCCAAGTGAGCAACTAAAATGCTACTTGATTTTCTTGAGAACTTTGGCCAGAAGCTATATTTATTTATAATCACATGTCCTAATGCTATATTGTTTGTACGACTCATTATTGTAGTTATTATTCTTTACCAGTTGTTTATTTTTACATAATTATTCTAACTTCATTTCATCATGTTTTATTAAAGCACAAGGTTAAAAATGAGTTCAGTTTTACTGTCATCTTAGAATTATCATTAATTTAATGTCCCTTTTTGTTAGTTACAATTTTTTCCACCTACTCAGGTGTTCATGAGTTGAGTATATACTCAAATGCACAACAAACCCAAATTTTAGAGCACAGAATTGAAAATCATGAGTTTTTGAAAGTTTCATCAACTGAGGCAATCTTATTGCCATTGCCACGAGGAGAGAAATTGATTAGGTCATATAGAAGGAATTGAATGAGATAAGGCAAATGCTTTATTTTTGTTATCTTCAAGTGTGATATATGTATGCAAACTATTAAACTCCTACCCATGCTATGAAGTCATAGTATGTGTATGTACTGACTTACTTTACATTTGAATATAAAACAGAGAAATAGTAACAGGAATCCTTTACCCTGAATCTGCTTCATCTGACCTTGGCATTGTCCACAGGCTGTAGCAACTACAGCAACGCCATGGGAGGCAAAGGTAAACAGAGCTTTTATGTAGGTGTGCTGTCCAGTGTGGAAGCTGCTGTCCATATATGGCTATTTAAATTTGAATGAATTAAATAAAATAAAAAAAAATAGATCCACATTTCTTCTACTCACATTGTAAGTACTCAACAGCCACATGTGGCCAGTGACTACCACATTGGACAGCAATGATACAGAAAACTTCATCATCACAGAAAGTACCATGGGGCAATGCTGTTTTATAGTATTTAGTAGATTGCCTTAATTGGGACTTAGCCTCTGAATAATGAAAAAAGCAGAAGCAACAGTGCACAAATAGATGACATCCAAGATTTTAAATAAATACACACATATATGCATGAAACTATGTATTATTTGTGTGAGCATCATCTAACTGGCATGCTGGGTGATTAGGTTAGCATTTAGGTAACAAAAGATGTCACCCATTGAAGACAAGAACCTGAGCAGGCTAGTTCAATGCACACATTCATACACACACGTACACACTCACATACACACAAAGTCTTAATGCTTGTTGAGTGAAAAGGCAAAATAAAAATATAAAAGATAGTCAACCATGACATATGCTAACATACTATGATGTTAGGAGAAAATTAAATGGTATTCATACACGTACCCACACACATACACACAAAGTCTCAGACACTTGTTGAGTGAAATGGCAAAATAAAAGTATAAAAGATAGTCACCATGACATATATTAACATACTGTGATGTTAGGAGAAAATTAAATGTTGGTTAATATTTATTACTAAAGAGTTAAAAATGCAATCTGCACTCTTCTTAAAGTGAGGTATGGTAAAGCCTCCAGATTATTTCTGTCTTGTCATTATTTCCACTTTTGCATTTCAAAGAGAGTGTAAACCATTTGGGCCTACTTGCTGTCTTACTCAGTGTTTATCCTGCAGTGACCCATGGGTGGATTGGAAAGTAGGACAGACCTGGCTTGGAATCTGAGCACTGCTACTTAATGAGCTCTGTTTTCTCATCTCCTGAATGGGGACAATCACTGTGCCTACCTTTTAGGGTTCCTACGAAGATAAGTGCATCAGAGCACTTCAGGGTTGACATCTGGTGCAGGAAGTGCTCATAAACAGGGACTCAGGTTCATATACTAACCTCTGATCTTCCTTCCTAGCCTCTCTGTATCTTTATCTTTATGATTCTTTCTGTTCATGTCTTCTGTTTTAATGCTCTGCTATGTCTTTGATCCCTTGCCCTCACTCAGAAACCCAAAGGAATGAATATGGAGATTAAGAAAGAGAAGGCTACCAGAAAGTAAAGTAAAAGGAGAAAGGAAATGGGAAGAGGAAGGAATTACAAACATCTATAAAAAGATATGCTTCCTCTTTTTGTTCCTGACTAAAACTCATTTTGTTTTATTTTGTTCTCTTTATGCTAAAGAGTCAGTTTGACTGACTTTTTAAAATAATGATTTGTTTGCTTGAATTAACTAAATGAACAATATTTATATTTCTTAATAATTGAGTCCTTAGGTGATCATACAATGTTACCACCTTATATTTAATTCTTTTTTTTTTTTTTTTTTTTGAGAAATGTGAACAAAAAGAGGAAAACCTGTGTGTTTGGTTATAAGGTCTCTGGTTAATTTTCTGATGTAAAGCTTTACTGAAAAATCATTTCATTAAGTGCTCCGTTTGTGAGCTGCTTGTAGTGCTTTGTAATCTAAGCATTTATTCAGTCATTTCTCTGACTCTGAGGGCTCTCTGCCAAAGCACGGCTTACCAACTGGAGCAGGTAAGGAATGTTTATTTTGCTGTAATTGGTGACCAAAGGCTGCTCTGCATAATGGCTCAGAGGAAAACTCAGACCTTCTATTCCTGACACTATGGAGGAGAAAACCTGAACTTAAAAAGGCACTTGGGTCTTACCTATATCTTTTTTGATGCGATGATTGCAACTGGACCTCAGCCTTGCCATTTCTAAAATAGGGATGATCATTCCTACTCTATCTATTTTCTAACGTTGTTGAGATAATTGATACAAATATTATTTTAAAAATCAAGCCAGACGCGGTGACGTGTGGCTGTAATCCCAGCACTCTGAGAGGCTGAGGCAGGCGGATCACTTGAGGTCAGGAGTTCGAGAACAACCTGGCCAACATGGTGAAACACTGTCTCTACTAAAAATCAGCCGGGCGTGTTGGTGGGTGCCTGTACTCCCAGCTACTCAGGAGACTGAGGCAGGAAAATTGCTTGAACCTAGGAGGCGGAGGTTGCAGTGAGCCAAGATAGCGCCACTGAACTCTAGCCCCGGCGAGTGAGCAAAACTCTGTCTCAAAAATAAATAAATAAATATTTAAAAATAAACAAACAAAAAGCAAAGCACAGTATGCATGAGTTTGCTTTTTCTAAATGTGATGATGAAAGCTATCATATAAATTTGGTAGTACTCACCAACGTAGAGCCAACAATTCTAAGCAGCTTATCTCCAGTCTGAGTCTAAAGAACCCTAAGACATCTAGTTAATTCAGTGGTAACAATAGGGAAGCAATTATTTGGAAGAGTGTCTGGAGTACACGTGCTGCTTTCCTGAGCTCCAAAGAAAGAGGCCACCATACCACAGGTTTTTTTATACAATTCTTACACCATGACCGGAGCCCAAGGCAGACAGTCATCTTTAGCTATGCTGCCCTTTCTTCCCTATATCAAATATGACAGCAGAAATATCTTTTCTCCCCTCTTGACTTCCTAATACTAGCAATAACTTTATCTCATTATCAAACTCAAAATTTAAGAGTCACTCTTGATTTTTCCCTTTCTTCATTGAGTAACAAATTATGTTACTCACATCCATTGTTTGCTCTTAATTTATACTATACCACCTCAGTTCAGGCCCCTATGGTCTTTGCCCAGACAATTGCAATAGCTTCTGTAGTATTCCTACTTTCAATATCTTTTCCACTTTCCCTGGACTGCCTAGTTCTGAGGAATCAATTTCCCTAAAAGTGCAGTTTGAAACTTGTTGAAAATCTTCTTCAACTCACATCTCTTATTCTATAAAAGGTAGATAACACAGAGGATACAAGGCTGAGCTTTAAGAATTAGACATGATACCACTGTCTTAGTCTATTTTGTGATGTTATAACAGAATATCTGAGACTGGGTAATTTACAAAGAAAAGGAATTTATTTCTCACAATTCTAGAGGCTGAGAAGTCCAAGGACAAGGAGCTGCTGCATCTGGTGAGGGACTTCTTGCTACATTATCCCATGGTGGAAGGCAGAAGGACAAGAAAAGATGCATTTGAGAGAGAGAGAGAGAGAGAGAGGAAGAAGGCCAAACTCATCCTTTTCAACAGGAACCCACTCCTGCAATAACTATTCCACTCATACAATAGCAGCATTAATCCATTCATGAGGCCAGAGCCCTTGTGACCAATAACCTCTTACATGTCCCACCTCACAACACTCTTGCACTGGTGATTAAATTTCCAACACATGAACCTTGAGGGACACATTCAAATAAACCATAGCAATCACCTACCTATAAAAAGAGGACACTCATCTATTCAATAAATATTTATGGAGTCCTTACTGTATGTCACACTGGATTAAGGTGAGAAATAAATGAAGTAAGGGATGGGAGGTAGTTAAAAGGCCTAATTAGGCATCCAACAAATGTTACTATTAGGAAAAAGAGAATGAGGAGGAGTTGCTGTTATTATTGTCTTCAAGTTTGATTCTAATATGCATGACGCATCCACAATGAACTGTGCCCTTGCATTTGCTTGTTTCACTCTTTTCCCTCAGCCATTGTTCATCAAAAGATTCAGCAAAACTGCCACCTTCACAGAGAATGCTCTCTGATTCCAGAAGGCTTTGCTCTGGTTTATTTATTTATTTTAATTAATTAATTTATTTTTTTAAGATGGGGTCTGGCTCTGTTGCTGGAGTGCAGTGGCGCAATCTCAGCTCACTGCAACCTCTGCGTCCTGGGTTCAAGTGATTCTTGTGCCTCAGCCTTCACAGTAGCTGGGATTACAGGCACGTGCCTCCTTACCCAGCTAATTTTTCTATTTTTATTAGAAGCAGGGTTTATGCCTGTTGGTCGGGCTGGTCTCGAACTCCTGGCCTCAGGTTATCCACCTGCCTCAGCCTCCCAAAGTGCTGGAATTACAGGTGTGAGCCCGACCCTGATTTTCTTTTAAACCTCCAACACAATTTTTTTATTAAAAGGTTCATTAGGGAAAATAATGGTTTTTGTTTTTTAATCTTTATGTACTCTAGAGAGCTTATAAAATACATAATATATCTTACAGAAGATGTTCAATGGCAATTGTTGAGTGTCCCTTTGAATGAACAAATGGAAGGATGAAGATTGAATGTGAATATGCAAGTGAGAGAGGAAAATATTATAAAATATCTTTGGATTCATTTTTTCACACACCTACTGGTATCAGTATGTGCAGTTTAGGATCAGGAAATCTGAGTTCCATGATCAAATTGATTAGGGACTTGCTATTCAACCTTCAGTAAATAATTTAGCCTTTCTGTGTCTCATACATTCAGCAATTCAACAAATATTTGTTAAGCACCTTCTATCTGCCCAGCACTGAAACATTTCTCACTAAGCATGTTTTTACCTGATTTTCTTCCCGGTAATACACTTTAGTAGAAGATTGAAAATGTACCCTAATTTTTCTTCCTTGGAGTCAAATACTTTCTCACACTGAGTAGGTGAGTAGCTGGTATCTGCAAGACTGATAAATGAGAAAACATGTTATAAACTGACCATTCTTTGGACAGTATTTCTAGAAAAGAAAAAAAGAAAAATCTTTATCAGGATGCCATTAGATTAGCTATTAATTATGTTTATAAAGGAGTATATGTAATGAAGTAGAATTGAATGCATTATACAAATTGCATCTTTCTCAAATATGTGTTGCTCATCCTTTTAAGAGACCAATGCAATCATCCATATTGTCTCTCCACCCACTACATTTAATTAAACAGTTTGGGTCCAGTGGGATCAAAGGTGTTCAGTAACATTTACCATCTGACAGCAATCCCATGGCCTATATTCTGTGAATGTGGAAGCCCTGGTTCATTGCAATGAGCAGGTATCTGCGTTAGCAAAGCAGCTACCACTCTAATTTTCTCTAATTGACTTGTTGGCAGTGCTAACAGAGAGGGCAAAAGATGCAGGAACATGCAGAGTGGGCCCCGACAAGAACTTGGCATGGATGAGGCCAGTGAGTGAAGTATATAATCTGTAATGAATAAAGGACTCTGGGCTGTCAATCTGGCACATGCCACTGGCATTTAATTCACACAAAATATTAATTAAAAATAATGATGTTCTCCCCAGCTTTTGTCGCCAAGTACAGCGTCTTGGTCTAGCCCTGAAGAGCTGTCTACAGGTTTCTTGATTCATTCCCTCAGACCCAGAGAAAGACATTCATCTCTTACCTTCAGGGAAGCCTCAAAAAAAGCTCTTAGAATAATGGGTCTCTCACCTACCAAGTCTCAGGGGAAGGAGAACCCAGGCTTTTCCTGATTACCCATTTCTTGTCTTTTTCAATCTCTGTGATCAACAAATGTGCATTTATTTTCTCCTTTCCTGGCCACAGAGAATATACTGGCCAGGAGCCATCTATTTTGGATGCTCAACGAGTTACTAAATATTTCTTCAGTTTCCTTTATCCCAAACTGAGGTGTTCTACAAGAAAGGTTGGCCAAACAATAATGAAAATCTGATCAATAATTTCACATCTGCTAAATAACCCAGAATATTCTTGATTTAAAAGAATTCCCGTGGACTTCCAAATTATTATTTGGAAATTTATTTTCAAATTATTTCAGTATGATTAAATCACAGTAAATTCAAAGAAGAAAATACTGCTGAGCTTTATTTTGCAGAGGCAACTGATAAATTTTTAAGTCTATATATTTGCAACATTTTAGCAAGTACAAAAAAATACACTTACTGTCATGATTGTCACTAAGTGTATTCCTGCACAATGGGGTCTGGCCATAATTAATGATTAATTCATTTGGAATCATCATGATAATATTAAATGTGTTTAACTCATTTGATGCTTCTGTAGAGGGAGCAATTCTAGGCAATTCTTTTGTGATTTACTGGTTTTAAAGTTTAAGAGCTCTGAGCATGTGCAGGAAAATAGTACCACATTGCTCTCTAGTGGTACAGTGGTAAATTACACCCTTCTTACATACTGGGAGAAAACCCTCATTCTCTCTTGCTCCCAATTCACACTTAAAGCATCTTTCCTCTTCCATATACATTCAAACAAAATACCTCCATCACAATATAAAAGGATATCAAAGCACTATAGCCCACTTGTTAACTAATAAATGTACAATATTTTATTGTTTTTTGTTCTGGAAGATCAATTATTGGATCAAACTTTATCAGGGCCGGAACAAAATCCTATTGTTTCCTCAGTAGGTCCAGAATGCAGTTTGGCAAGAGCACAATACAGAGGCTAGACTCCCCAAAAGATGTTTATGAGCAGTTAAAGTGTGAAAAGCATAAAAGAAAGCTCCTGGAAAAGGCAGTCAAAGGGGTTGTGGAGTCTTCCCAAGCCTTTATTACTTAGGTAGTTCTGCATTACTTTAGAAAAGTCATTGACCTTACCTGAGCCTCAAGTTACTAACTGACAATAGGAAAACATTGAGCCAAAACATCTTCAGGACTCCTAGCTCTATGGGATATTCTTATACCAGTTACAAGTCCATTGCAAGCGTGTTTACTTTTTACGGGGCTAAGCTGTTACCACTTTTTGTTTAAGTGTAAGGTTGATCTTCTCTAAGATGTGCACGGCATAGTAGGGATTGGTGAAATACAGTGATTAGTATAATTCATTAATCCAACAGATAGTAAATTATAAAGCTCTCGACTCAGCATACTCTATACCATGGCTAAAGATCAAGTGAAAGAAGCTGTCATTACTCAGATGACTCGAGATTTGGTAGGTATCAATATTAGCAAGAGTCTGTTTTGGAATGACAGTTACCTTAAATTTATGGGGGTTAGGGGATGAAGAAATGATGACTGCTACTCAAGAGGATCCACGTAACAGCTAGATGACATGTTGTCTTTCAGATTAAGTTAAAAATTCAAACCAATACAATGAGAATCTTGTATTCTCAGTACCAAGTAAGGTATTTTTAATTTTTTTCTTTTTTAAAAAAGAAATAATATGCACCCTGAAAGACTGAAAGGTAATAATCCAGTAATGTTACAGAAGCTTTTACAGAGTGCATTTTCTATGGAGCTATAAATTAAGCATCTGGGTGGTGGGAACAGAAAAATGAAGACATGGATTTAGTGTCTCATGGACTATGCTGACTATCCATAAGCTACAGCTGTTAACCCTGATTAGGAAGTCAAAGGCTTCCTATTAAGTAGAACATTCTTTGAATCCTAATCCAAATTGGACCTGTGAATATAAAACAATCACTTCAAATCTCCTAGCATAAACACCTGTTTCATTCTTTTATATTTACCCCCCCACCACCACCACCTTACCACATCATATAAAGTTTCTAGTTTGTTGTTGCTCTAAAGGTTGACGGCTTGACTATGGAAGACCAGACTTCAGTATCTATTTTTCCAGGATTATATGTATATTGGCATGTAGTTGGGTACGTAGGAATCTGTCCAAGGTTATAGACTAATGACCACAGGCTTGGATTCAGTCCAGAGAGAGAGTTTTTCCAGGACAGGAAATTTATTGTATTTATTGTATTTTCCAGGAGAGGAATTTATTGTATTTATTTAAATTATCTGCCAACACTGAAAAATTTGATAGTTTCTCATAAAAATCTGGATTTCCAGATAATCTGACAAAACTGGGACTACCTTCCATACACTAATATTATCTTGGACCTGAATAGTGGCTCCACTCTTTAGATCAATCATATACTTTCCAAGATCCTCTCTGACCTAGTGGCTCTCATACACTGTAGCCAAATCTAACCGTTTTTCTTTTCTCTCTCTCTCTGATTAAAAACAACACTCACACACACACACACACACACACGCACACGCACACACACACCTACCTCCTAAGCACTTGAGTTTGGAATTTCTGATCACTTTTTCACTCTTTTGATAAATACTTAGATAGATGCAAATACGGAGATGTATTCAAATTCCAAATGGAATTTGAACTGCAAAAAGGCAATTTTAAATGGCTCAAGCCTAATAAAAATGTTTACATTTTTGGTGCATAGATGATTCATATATTTGAAATCAGACGTAGTCCATCCTGCAATAACTCAAAAGAATATATTTCCCAGTGGAAAAAAAAGTGTACTTTTTGATCTACCTAATTGTATTTTCACCATTTTTTCACTGAAATGTTTTCTTCCTCCTATAGTGCTTGTTAGTCCTACCCTTATTCACAAGCCCTAGTTCAAAGTTCATATATTCCAAAAGTCTTCTTTGATGACCTAAATCCTCACTAATTTTTCAGACCTCTAAATGTATAGCATTCATAAGCTATATCACATACTTTATTGTTTAATTTTACATAGTCTTTCATTGTTTTCTCTGCCCAGAATTATATTAGTAACCTGACAGAAATTCATCTTCTCCAAGTACTTGGATCTCAAAGCGCATTTAACACTTGTTGATTGATTACTTTCTTATTAGGAAAATAGCTTGACAACATATATTTTCAAAAAAGAAATATTCCCTTTTGGAGGGAAAGCAATTCACTGAATAGAAGCCCTTTGACTACATTAGATATAATCTTATTTTATTCTTCTTGCTGTATTATAGCTCTTGAATCCATGTGGTTTAGAGTGTCAATATCTTTAACATTAATACTTAGGTCACATACAAATTTTATGAAGAAAACTCAATCAGATCAATTTTTATAGATGTCTATCAGAGATAAACACACTCATTTTTAAGGCTTTTTTATTTTGATATAAAACCCAGATACAGAAAACCACATGCAACAAATGTGTAATTTAATGAAGTATTATAAATTGAAGTTCACCATGTTTCCTTGCTCTGTTTTCTGCAATCTGTCATTTAGGTCCAGAGGCTAGATCAGACTAAGTAGGTTTGATCCCTTTGGCAAAACTCTGGAGAGTAGTCTGTTCTTTCATCAGGAAGCACATACTGTCTCGTCTCTATTTTATCTTAGCAATTATTAATGCTTAATGCTTAGATCCATTCATTAATGGGGGCTGTAAAACAGCAATATTTTAATTTTACTGTTTGGTTTTTATTTGTTAGCTAGAATTATGTTCTGATTTCACAACCTCAGAAATGACCAACTGTTATTCTTTAAAATACCTTTATCAAATTATGCATTTATGTATATTTGATGAGTTTCCATACATCACAGCATTTATGCTTTTCTGTTTGCAGATTATCCTTATCTCTGGTCTGAGGGAGTCTCTTCAAATTGACTACTGAACCCATTTGACATGATTTTATTAGTTGCTTCCGTTCTATCTAGTATGTCAAAATATTTCAGGTTCATTTGGCATGTTTTCTACTTTAAGAATCAACCAGTTCTGCGAGAAGCTGCTTCTTTTTAATAGGAATTAATTTTCCCCCAAACTGCAGTCTGTGTATTAGGGATGGTTATTGCTACCGAGTCCAGTTTTCCAGACATTTTTTAGCAGACAGAGCTGGAAGAGAGAAAAAGTACAATTCTGAGTTCAAACTTATTTTTCCAATTCAATTTTAGGAACACAGACTTTATTTAACCTTTTCTGTATTACATCTCTAGGTCTTTTCATCTACACCAAGAATCTGGTTCTCAGGGACAGAGGGGATGATAGAATATCTCATGTTTACACATTTGCTTTATTCCATATTACATTAGTCTCAAAATAATAAAAGTGTCAACATCAATAATAATTATTGAAATATTTATCTTTGCATATACTGTCATTAGTCTTTAATTTTGTTTTATGATTGTACCATATCTATAATATCAAAACATTTAGCCATTACAAAATAAAATATCTTTCCTTTAACTTAGTCTTAGTTTATTAAATTTTTATTCACCAGTTAGCTATTAAATCAGTATCTCTTCTGGTCATTGTATATGCCTAAAGCTCATTTACTAGTAGTTCTGGGGATCAGGGAACAATATTCCTGAATACTTGCAAGTGGATAAGTTTGTACCCTTTATGTTTAAAGTTAATTTTTGTTGACTATAAAACTTTGAATTACATTTTCTTATGTTGAGTATCTAAAGTTACTCTAATTTCTTCTGCCGTAAATTGTTATATAAAGCCTGATATTCTAATTTTTTTTTCTAAGTCATATATTATTTTTGTCTGGATGCCTAAAACATTATTTTAAATCAGCAGATTTTTTATTTAGTGATTCTGTTTTTATTTTCCTTTGGATTTTCCTCATCAAGGACTCCTATTATCTGTACGTTAGATCTTCCTTCTCTAACTTCAATATTTATCACTTTCTCCTGAATCCTTTTTCAGTCTTCTTAATTTCTTTTGTTATGTTTTTGCTTTTGACTTGTATTCATCTAGTTACCGTTCATGTCTAAAATTTTTTAATTTACATATATCTATTTCTTGAGTTATGCCACCTCATTTCTGAGTTTTCTGATTTATGTTACATTTTCATATCTGGCATTTTCTTAATGTAGTTTAGTTCATTTTGAAATCATAAATTGCAGTTTTGATCTATTTTTCTTGGGTGTTTTCTTCTACTTTTTATCCATTTTCTGTACTTTTCTATAGGAATGATATTCTCCTATTTTATTTTTTCTTGTGCTAATTTTGTAAAGAAGTTTACCTCAATATTTTTTTTTTCTTTTTTTTGAGGCAGAGTCTCGCTGTGTCGCGCAGGATGGAGTGCAGTGGCGCTATCTCGGCTCACTGCAAGCTCCGCCTCCTGGGTTCACGCCATTCTCCTGCCTCAGCTTCCCGAGTAGCTGGGACTCAGGCACCCGCCACAGTGCCCGGCTAATTTTTTTCTTTCTTTTTTTTTTTTTTTTTTTGTATTTTTAGTAGAGACGGGGTTTCACCGTGTTAGCCAGGATACTCAATACATTTTTATTGCTTACATTTATGTAATTTGTTTTTTCTGTTCTTTCAGAAATTCAGAGAGCTCTTCTCAATACATAGAGCTCCCTGTCCTGTTCTTTTCAATAGACACGGTTCAGCAAACTACAGGTTACAAGTAGAATCTGGAGCAGGTCTTGTTCTTGTATGGACCCCTGAATTATAAGTGGTTCTTACATTTTTGAAGTGTTGTAAGCAAATAAACAGAGATAAAAATTGACAGAAACAATGTGACATTCAAAGCTAAAGTATTTACTCTCCGGGCCTACGAAAGCTTGCCAGCTCCGGATACAGACCAAAAACTATGGCAGCTTGCTTTCTGAATTTTCATGGTTCTTCTTCTCCCCTACTTTTAACAGGACTTTCTCTCCCCTTCATCAATATTGTTTCAATCTTGGTTATATCTTACATCAGTTCACAGGAGGTTGTCCCCAGTTTGGGCCCAGTGCTAGAGAGGAGACTTTGCAGGTCAGTTTTGAGTGTTTAAGTTTGTTGTTCTGGAACTGATCTGCTGTGCTTTCCAGCATTAGCTGATACCTATTTTAGAATTATCCTGTTTTTAGGTTTGATGCTTCCCTTTGATGTTTCTTAGACAGATGCAGACAACAAACAGATGATGAGGCTGTCGGTTGTTTATTCACACCCACTTGTATATTAGGGTTCGAGGGCACACATCATCACATAGGTTTGCAGCAAGCGGATAAATGCTTTCGGTTTTCTACCTAGTAGTTCAGTATGTTTTCATATGGGGATTGAGGAAGATCAAAAAACCCTACTGCTACCACCCACTGCCACTTTCCTTTCTGAATCCAACTCACTCATTCTTAAACAATTTACCAAGTAGATTATATGAAATTTGTTTGGAGGAAAATGTTTGCCCTGAGTATTTTGATACATTAAATATATCAACACGTTCATATTGTTTCTGTTTTTTCTCCAGAGTCAAGTTCCCATTATGTAATCTCCCTAAAAGCTTTTAACAATGCCGGAGAAGGAGTTCCTCTTTATGAAAGTGCCACCACCAGGTCTATAACAGGTAAGTGAAATTGTTAATCTTCCTCTGACAAAGTAGTATTTGATTTATGGTGAAAAAAGAAAAACTAAAATAAAATACAAAGAAACAAAAATGAATATATCCTATCATTATCCTCGGATAATCCTCAGAGAATAATTATCCTCTGAGTCTGATAAGTACATATGTATACTTGCACACATATGCATGCATTTTTTTTATTTCTTTGGTTGTCGAAATTAGGAGGAATTCAGTTTATAAATTTGCACATGGACTTAGAGAATATAGATCTCTCAATCTGTTCCTTCCCAATAGCATCATGATTTTGGTGCCCTGATACCATGCTTCCATCTCCTGAGCAGTTTGTCTCAAATCAATGCCATCTTTGTCCCTGCATAAAGGTTGCCAAATGCCTAAATAGACACTTGCTTCTCCACACAGGGTCTTTCAAACTAAGATGACAAGGAAGAGCTGGCCTTCTGGGGTGGTTTGCATTAGGCTGAGTGACATATGTGGTATCTTCCTGAGCTGGGCCTCCAGGTCACCCCAGCAGTGCCCAGGGCCTCAGGACCTTAAAGGGATAGCTGATTTAAGGCCTTGTCACCCTTAGGAATTTTTCTGTTAGTTGGACTGTAAAGGCAGTACATAAGAGTGAAAGGGCTCAAGATACTGAGAAAGAAATGGGTAAGATGGTGAGATCCAAACTATTTATGGAGGTTATTTGTTAGCATGTGTAGGCTTAGTCCAAAATACAATAAGCAACACATTTGTACGGCTATTCAGAGTCCCTGGAAAGTCACTTGACTACTTCCCCAAACCCCTGCCACAGACTTATGTCTGAAATCTCCAAGTAAAACCCAAGTTCCCTCTCTAATTAATACATTGAATCTGCCCCCTCACACCCTTCGGACGTCGTTTAACTTGTCAGATATTGTCCCCTTAACGAAAACAGAGGATCTGAGATAGCAAGCATCGGAGAATGTGAGATGTTACTGATGTTTGAAATTTGGATGAGTTGGAAGAAATGGTTATAAAATAAATAGTGGAATCCCGTGGCTTCTACTCCTGCCCAAATTTATGTGAACTTAGTGCAGTTTGTTTGCCAAATGTACAAGCTTCATTCATAGACTATTTTAAGAATACAGTTGTTCTTTGAATTCATAATTGTTATGTCATGGTCTTTAGAAAATACTGTCACTATATTGATTTTAGTAGTATTATTTAAGGCAAAGTTGCTATTGTAGTCTCTTTGAATCTTTGACCATTGTATCCAGGTCTACAATCTGTCTAAAGTAGAATGCAAAATTTTGGGCAGATGTCAATATGTTTATTTATCTGTGGAGACAGTATATATCATTCATTGTATAATCAAAGGGGTTCATGACTTCTCTAAAAGAGTAAATAATTACCCCAGAGAATATTTACTATCAAACGTGTTATCTCCAAATATAGAAAGATGAGAAAACTTGAGGTTCGGGTTACAAACTAAGAGCTAACAGATGGGTGTCTGGGATTTTAACTTTATTCTCTTGCTCTGCTAGCAACAAGATTCTTTGTGAGCAAACAGGCCACTTTGGCTGCACCATTGTGTCTCATAATTTTCCTTTAGTGACCATCTCTGTCCTGCCTATGGTAAAAGATCCCCAGTAGCCGCTCATTGCCATGGTGACTTGGCACTTGTGATCAGGCCATGCAAAATGATACTACAGTCAGTCTTTTCAAGCTCTTATTCTCTTACCAAAGCTAATGGCCCCAAGGAAGGACCACTGAGGTGGCAAATAAAAATCGCTTTTCAATCAGAAACTGGAAAAGGTGAAAGAATTCAAATAAGCTGAAAGTAAGTTGTTCAGAAAGAACCATTGGAGTCATTATCAGCTTCATTCTTCTTAGCATTTGTTGCATTAATTCTAGCATATGACATTCCCAAAGTGGTTTCAAAAACACCAGTGATCCAGGCAATTTTTATTTTCTGATGACTCAGATCCTAAAGGAACTGAGAATTGAAATAATACTAAAAGTTGGAATTTGTATGAGGAATTTTCTTATTGGAGAAAAGCCAGTTAAGGGGTTTGAGAAGAATGCGTGATTCCAGCCCTTTTCAAAAAGGAAAGAAAACACTTTTTCTGGAAGTGGCAGAATTATTTTATTTTGCTTCCACATGTCATGGAGAACAAAGAACAAATAAATGAAATCAAAGGTTAAGGAAACTCCATTAATAAAAGTGTCAGTGCCACGTAGAAGGCATCCTCTATCTCTAAGCTTCTGCAAAGGCATACCATGGACAGTCTCGAACAAGGGCCCGTGTAAAGTAACTACAAAATATATCACAGGCAATAAAACCTCAATTTAGAATAAGCATCAGGCTATAGAGTTTTCTGCACACATGTGCTCACAGATGTTGGTGAGCTCTGGAGCCTCATCCCATACTGGGAATATCAGCATGAGAGCTGCTGAAAGTCTCACGTGGCCACATGCATTAAGAGTCTCATTTTTGCTGTAAAGCCCTTTATTTCTTGTTGTCTTAAGGACAAGATATCTTGAGCCTGGAGAAGGAAAGAAGATGAAAATAAGAAGACTAATAAAACACGCTGTTTAATTGATTTATTCTCAACTGCTTTATCAATGTTAAAATGAAGTACAATCCACATGTAAAATTGCATCATTATTTTTAAAGTTCATTTTTTTTGAGATAGGGTCTCATTCTGTTGCCCAAGCTGGAGTGCAGTGGTGCAGTCATGGCTCACTGTAGACTTGACCTCTTAGGCTCAAGTGATTCTCCCACCTAAGTCTCTTGGGTAGCTGGGACTACAGGTGTGCCCCACTATACCTGGTATTTTTTGTTTGTTTGTTTGAGATGGAGTCTTGCTATGTTGCCCAGGCTGGTCTTGAACTCTTAGCCTCAAACAATCCTTCTGCCTCAGCCTTCCAAAATGCTGGGTTTACAGGTGTGAGTCACCACACCCATCTAAAGTTCATTTTGAATGTTAGTGTAATGACTCAACATTCATGGGCACTTACAAAAACACCTGTTAGGAATTGAACGGATTTCTTTCTCAGCAAAAGTTTGGAGGCTATATTTTGTCTTTTACTAAATTTTTTTTCAATTCTCTTGAATGTAACCACTCAGAGTCAGCGTATAAATCACCCAGTGGTAGGAAGAGAAAAAAAAAAAAAGTTCTGTAGCAACAAAAGAATGTGTTAAATTCAATTATTCAAATATTAATAGTTTCTGACCTGAGAGAAAAAGACAATTAATATATGCAATATGTATTAATAGCTGTGCTTGCTGTGCACGATAACGCTCTGCTTTGCTGGAAATACTCTATATCTGCATCAGACACTAGGTTTTTATAGCAATTTAACACTTGAAATTGCCTAGTGCTACACAGGAAGTGAATTTTTTGTTATTCTAATTTATTTAAACTTAACTAGTTCATATAACTAGTGGTCATTGTACTAGCACAGCTCTGGAGGAAGTGTCAAGAAGGATGACAAGCCACACCTGAAAAAATATTATTCCATAAAATGGGAAAGAAAAAACTTGGCCAAGGATAGAAATTTCTGGACTGTGTAAGTCCATCAAGAAATACCACCCAACACCCTTGCTTGAAATTTCAGAGACGCATTCTGGAACTGACTCCAAGAAACTCAGTAAGAATGGTCATGAATAGTATACCCATTTAAGATCAGAAATAGCAGGATTGACTATTTCCATTTCTTGAAGAAGAATCACCCTATTTCAAAACGTTATGTATGGCACCTGTGAAAAAACTATACAGTTAATGTATGTTTACCAATAAAACTGGATCAAGAAAACAGTAAAATAGGTCAAAAGAGGAGTTTGTAAATTAGAAAACTTCCCATATGTGTATCACGTTCTTCTTGTAAAGCCAGCTAAAAATAGAAACAAGTAGAACAAAGTAGCACCTGCTTTAATTTGGCAAAAATGTCTTCCACTGCTACACAAACTGATGAATGATTGGAATCCTTGTGGAGACTGCAACGTCTTCTCTTTCCCCTTCATCGTTTTATAAATCTATTTGAGTTTAAAGAATCCCTTAATAAAAAGAGACATCAAAGAAAATACAGAAAGCCTGGGCTCTGTCATTAAATTTTAAACACAACTCTCTTTCTCTTTCTCTCTCTCTCTCTCTCCTTTTTTTTTGTTTTTGTTTTCAGTTTTATATTTTGCTCCAAAGACCACAAACTAGTAAACTACTAAATAATTCATTGGAAAACAGAGTGATGAATAGGGGATAGGCATTTGAAATGCAGTGGACAAAGTGAAGTAATCATCAAAACCAGCCAGCAGTCACTCCACTTTAAACTAGGCTGTTGAAAAAAATAAACCCTGTATTATGCTGCTGTAGACACCCAACATATTAGTAGGTCTCATCTCCCCAAATGTTATCATATGCCCAGCCTGAGAGTTATATTATCACATATTATTTTTCTTAGAATATGCACTACATAATATAAAGATTTTTTAAGTGTAAATGTCTTAAGTACAAAGTCAAATGCTCAAAGTTAGGCTGTTACTGTGGCCACAAAATCAGCTTCTCTTATTCTGATATCACAGCATAAACATGATTACAAGGTGTTTTGGAGAATTTTGTAAAAACACACACATCATTTTGCAGATTCCCATTATATTATGGATCAAAGCATGTATATACCTCAGTGCAAATCTCATAAGTCTGTAGGTAGTTAATCCTGTCTTGCCATCCAATAATATAAAATTGTAGGAATGTGTAATATGGGAACTCCTACCAAGACTAAAAACTTAGCTAATTACTCTGTGAGAATGTGGGTAAAATCACACTTCTACATTTTCGAGGGTTTCAGTCTAAGAAAGCCTGACAAACCAGGTGCTGTCTGAAACTTAATTATCAAATATATAATTGATCCATGGGATCATGTGTACCTGGTCACTGTGGTTTTGTGCAATCACAGCCACACACAGGTTGCTGTGGATGTCAGGGTACTTTGTTCTTTATTATTTGTTTGTTTCTTGCCCAGGAAATGTGTTTGCATATGTAAGCTAAGCAACAATGAAAACAGAGAAACCCTATTAAGTTAGAGAAGGAGGAGGAAATAAACAAAAAATTAGGTATTAGATAAGCAATTAGCTTTTTGTAGGCAGAAATAAACTGGAACCCCCATTTTTATCTTATTATTTTAAATTATATAGTAATAAAACTGATCGATCCTGTAACTAGATCTTTTAAGAAGCAATGTGCAACATTTAAAAAATGGTCTTTAAAATATATAAGCTGAAGTGACAGTCAAATTGATAAAACCACTCTAAGAGAATGAGTAAATTATAGAAAATATTCAATTACTTTTTTGCAATATAGCAATACTGTTTCTAATGTGTTTTCCGATTGAATTAATTACATTTTTTTTCTGTTCTTCTCATGTTCCCTTTCATCATTATTGCCATGCATTTAACTCATTGTGATGTGTTACCACTGATATTTATTTTTTAACGCTTTTATTTACGTATTTATTTATTTGTTTCATTTGGTGGGTTTTTAAACCCAGATCCCACTGACCCAGTTGATTATTATCCTTTGCTTGATGATTTCCCCACCTCGGTCCCAGATCTCTCCACCCCCATGCTCCCACCAGTAGGTGTACAGGCTGTGGCTCTTACCCATGATGCTGTGAGGGTCAGCTGGGCAGACAACTCTGTCCCTAAGAACCAAAAGACGTCTGAGGTGCGACTTTACACCGTCCGGTGGAGAACCAGCTTTTCTGCAAGTGCAAAATACAAGGTGAAGTTCTAATTGATAGCATGAAATTTAAAATGAACTGACATTTGTTTAACGCATTGTTTTAAACCTCTCCTGGACTGTCATGAGTCGTTTTGCTGCTGTGTATCTATGTAGAAAAACAAAGCATTTTAATAACTCAATATCTAAGATTAACATGAGAATAATTGTATTTTAGGAAACAATTCTAAGGCAAGGTAGGAAAACATCAAGTGCTGTAAAACGTTATTTGCTTTTCACCAGATGCTGAGTTTGTATAAATGATTTGATTCTGTGCAAGAGAATGCCATTGTCCCTTTAAAATAGCAGAGATCTATGTTAATTTTCTGGATTTTGGTATCTTTTTTTTTTTTCCATTTGGAATCTAGATTGATTTCCAAAGCGACCCTATTAATGTCACAGAGACTCATCTTTCAGTGAATATAACTGGGAATAGATAAGTTGAAGATATTTTTTGTAACCTCGGCACTCTAAGCCATTAACATCTACTTCATTTAGCCTTGAAAACACACTATTATGGTAAAGAAAACTCACAATCCACACTCCCCTTTAGCTAATATGAATTCACCAGCTCTCTGTTCTTGTCCTTATCACAGAGTTATCTGACAACCTCTTTAAGAGCTCCTCAGAGATACATATTTGAGACAGTCATTACCAGTTTCAAATCTCTATCAACCAGCCTCAGGGATCATAACAACAAGTTATATACTAAGATAATTTTGTTACCTCCTAAAACTGCTATGATGTTAGTATATATAGACAATATACAAATGTAGACAAAAATGAGAAGATCAACAAGTAGTTGTCAAGAACCTACTATGTACCTAGAAATGTACTACATCATAGAGATGGTTTATTTTGAAAGAAAACATGGTGTAGTCATTGTTACTTACTACATATAATTTTAGGATGAATTATACACTCAGCTCTATGGATAAATTTAAAAGAATTCATAAGTTATTTGAGAGATATAATGTATAAAAACACATTTAGAACTTAAAACTTCACAAGATACTGATTGGGAGTGAAGAAGTCAGTTTTGAAAATAAGAGCGTAAATGCCACCCAACAACTAAGAAATCAAATAGTTCAACCCTGGCTGTCTTCTTCCTACTCCTTTTGTGTTCTCTTAACCACTTGATTGGGGTAGCTCTTGAGGAGATTTTAGGTCTCCTTATACTTTAGCCAATGTTCTTTTCACTGAACTACCATCCTCCTGAATCCAGCCTCATGCTAGTAGTGATTTTGGGGGGATGAAAATATTTCAAGGATGTTTTTAACCCCAATCCTGGAGCTATAGCTAAATCCCACCACCAATCCTGTAAGCTTGCCTCTCTCTCCCCGTAGCCATGCTGGATCTTCCTGTGATGTCTTTCAGCTTTTAAATGGCATAAAATTCACATTTCATCATAAATCAGATTTTAGTTGAAACCATTTAAAGACAGTTTTCTTTGGTACTGCTGCCCTGTTAGGTGAGGTATTTGGAAGAACTCTCCAGGCAAGTCTAAATAGTATCATTGTTATAAGGTATGTGGTAAGTACCCTATCCATCTCCTTACAGTAGTAGATTTAAGATTCAGCAGAACTATAAATAAAGATAACATTATCAGAAAAGACAACCAATGAAACATATGAGACCATTAAAGAATGTCTCTTCTTATATAGATTACCCAATTCTCTAAGTTTACTTTTAGGAGGCTACTTTCTCCACTTTAAAAATTTTATGTCATAATTGCTGTACTTTGTAGATACATTCATTTCACAGAATGGCCATGGCGACTTTGCCAGAATGTGAAATGTTCTAAGGAAAAATGATTGTTTTCTTCAGAATGGTTTGAGTTCCAAAATTTCCTGAAGCAAATTATTGCAGTTGAATAGTTACTACAGCAGACATGGAATTACTGAATCTCACAAAGAGTGCCTGTGAGGTGAGACTCAGCCCCAAAAGATTTTAACTGTTCCTCTTCCCTTCATCTTCCCTGACAGAAGGCTTTCAATTACTAACGTACTATTCCCTCTCTCTCTCTCCCTCTCTCTCTCTCTCTCTCTCCCTCCCCCTATATATCCATACCCTGATATGAGGAGGGTTAGAGAAAACTAGAAAGATATAAAACAAATTTAAATTTTACAAATAATGGTGATAGACTCTTTGAGTTTTCACTTTGTACTTTTCAAGCCAATGTCATATCTTTACTTCATCTCATTTCCACTACAGCTTTAAAAGGTAGGTAGGACATACACACAATAGGAAACAAACAAAATGTACATGGAGCCACATGACCTGGGCTCAAGGGTTGGCTTTTCAACCTCCTGTCATGAAACTTAACCTGCTCAGTCTCATTTTTCTCATCTATATGATGGAAATATCCATACTTACTGTAAAAACAATGAGATTCTTTGTAGTTAAGTATGAAGACAGAGATAGGTGATATACTTGACAGAAATTCCTCATTAAACTAGAGCAGGATCTCAGGTGACCCAATGGCATCATCCAGGGATTTCCCCACAAGAGTGTCCTTCTAGTTCCATTTAGTCCCAAATCTATAATACAGATGCTCATGTTTTGATTGTCTAAAACCCTGTATTAACTTTCCTGATCAAATGGAGACATTTTCTATATGTTTTTCTATTAAAGTATTTAATCATATGATGTTTTATACAAATTTCTATTCAAAATATATCCATCAAGTGTTGACTAGTGCTTACTAGATATAATATGGATGTTACAGAGGATATGAAGTTGTGCAGGACTCAGTCTCAGCTCTCAAACTGCATGCAACTCAATGGGAGGAGCATATAACACATGCTTAAAATTACATACAACAAGACACAATGCATGAAATAATGTAGCTAAGATTTATTTAATACTTTCTGTGGGCCAAACACTATGCTTTACTTGTCTTAGTTTGCAATTTAAATAATGCTATGAAGTCAGTGCTATGGTCGTCTCCATTTTACACACAAGAAAACTAAGGCTCAGGCTGGGCTCAGTGGTTCACATCTGTAATCCCAGCACTTTGGGAGGCCGAGGCGGGTGGATCGCCTGAGGTCAGGAGTTCGAGACCAGCCTGGCCAACATGGTGAAACTTTGTCTCCACTAAAAAAATACAAAAATTAGCTGGGCGTGGTGGGGGGGCGGGGCGCCTGTAATCCCAGCTACTTGGTAGGCTAAGGCATGAGAATCACTTGAACCCGAGAGGCTGAGGTTGCAGCGAGCCAAGATCGCGCCATTGCACTCCAGCCTGGGTGACAAGCACGAAACTCCATCTCAAAAAAAAAAAAAAAAAAAAAAAAGTAAGGCTCAGAGAGGTACCATCTGGTTATTCTATGCTCACAAACATAACTGGCCATGTTGCTCCAAAGTATTTCTAGGCTTTTTTAAGATAAGCTGTAGCTTTCTATAAGGTTTTAGAGGAAACTCAGTAATTCATGGTATTTATAGAATGCAAAGGTGTCAATCTAGAACACAAAGACGATCTTACTTGTTGGCCTCTCAAATGCCAGTGGTGTCTGTGCTCAGAAACTGTTTTTATTGAGATATGATCTTTCCCTCTTACCTAAAATACTTCTTATTGCCTCATTTCTCCCTTTTATTTCCATTTCTAAGACTTAGAGGTGTTCATGATCATGAAGGAAAGCAAAAATGGAAGTAATATATCTGCATGTCAGATAGTAGCTGACCACTTTGTGTTTTAGTTGATGGAATTTCATCTTCCTGATTATACCAAAAATATTTACATTTATTTAGGGCATATATTTTTACAGGTTTTTCTTATTTTTTATTTTTAAGATGGAGTCTCGCTCTGTGGTCCAGGCTGGAGTGCAATGGCCTGATCTTGGCTCACTGCAACCTTCATCTCCCAGGTTCAAGCAATTCTCCTGTCTCAGCCTCCCAAGTAGCTTGGACTACAGGTGCATGCTACCATGCCCAGTTAATTTTTGTATTTTTAATAGAGATGGGGTTTCACCATATTGGTCAGGCTAGTCTTGAACTCCTGACCTCGAGTGATCCATCCGCCTCGGCCTCCCAAAGTGCTGGGATTACAGGCGTGAGCCACAGCGCCAACCTACAATTATTTTTAAGAAGACTTCTGATAAATATTTGAGGTCATCACTTTAATAGGCTGGATAGGCAAATCACCGAAATGTTATTAGTACAGTTACATATTTATTTGGTGGTGTAATGAAATATACAATTTTCATAACTATAACCTAAGAAGGATTCGTAGTAGAATTAAAAAAAAAAAGATATCCCTTCCTTCAGTAGTAAGGGTAAGATACATATGATATGAGTGGGGGAAAAGAGCTTTTCTTAATTATTTTAGACATAAATAGATAATAAATGTAATGTTTTAAAATAAAAGTATTTAACTTCGAAGAACGATACCTCATACCAAGTACAAAATCATATTTATAAGAGGAACAGTCCCATTTTTTTTGCTTATATGGAAAATATACTTTAATGGATTAAACCTTGCATCATGTTTTTTCTTTATTACCCGTTTTGGTATTTTGAGTAAGCAATAAAGAACTATAATTTACTTTCTACTAAAATATCTCTAACTTGTCATTTAAAAGACAAAGAATGAATTCAGAAGACTTCAATAATACCAACACCACTTTAAACACCAATGTAATCCTTTAGTATTTATCCAAATTGCTGTTCCTTCCTTGATCAATTGCTCCAGTTACCATCGTTAAATGTTTGTTTAATGTGAAGTCTACACAAAGAATGAAAACCATGTGACTCAGCATTGCTTTTGTCTCATGTTCTCTATAAGATGTAAATGGATTCTGGAAGCACTAAAAGTTTAAACCTTAAAGGCTTTTTGAGATACATGATGAGCAGTAGAACTCTAATCAATTAACTTTGTTACAAGTGGAAAATAATAACAATGGTCTATTTAAAATATACAACATTAAAACTTATGCCAAAAAAACCACAGATTTTGATTATAAATGAATTAAGTTCAATGCAGAAAATTTCAAAAATTGAGTTGACAGAAGGAAGTGGAATTTGTCCTGTTGTTCTGGTTCTGTAATAAAGGTAAGTATTTAACTTTGAAAAAAGATATGTGAATACCAAGCACAAAGTGATATTTATAAGAGGCATAGTCTCATATGCCTGATCATATGGAAAATATGCTTTAACCTATTAGACCTTTCAACATATCTTACCTCGGAAAATTTTCTATCTAGTAGCCCCTTTGGACAACCATAATACCTAATTTTATTGGTTATATTGTAAATGTATAATCAGCCAGCGTGAACTGGTTAATAGATGGGAATTCGAGTCAGTGCTATGCTCTACTCCTCTGCTGTTTGGGAGTAGATTACTTTTGTGTTAGCTTATTTAATAGTCTTTTTATATGTCTTGATTTACCAAGTTGATAGAGTTTATTTTTTATCTCTTTGCTGTTTCCTACTTGTATAGTCAGAAGACACAACATCTCTAAGTTACACAGCAACAGGCCTCAAACCAAACACAATGTATGAATTCTCGGTCATGGTAACAAAAAACAGAAGGTCCAGTACTTGGAGCATGACTGCACATGCCACCACGTATGAAGCAGGTATGTGAGGAAATGTCTACTTTGGACCCTTGATAATGGTGTTTCCCAGGTTCTGTGGAAATTAGAACATGTGTTCCCTATGGTGTCTCAATTATACCTTATCCTATATAAAATATTTCATCCTCTATAGTTCATAGCACTTTTATATCTAAGAGTATTCTCCTCACACTAGAAAAAACATGAATCTCCAATGGCTTAAGTAATCTGCTTTCATGATTAATACACGGTTTCTTCAGGGTGTTAACTCAGGGGATCTGACTATAAATCTTCTTTTCACTACATTTAAGTAAAGAACAGAAATCCGTCCAATGAACTCGGTCCAAAACAGTTGTGTCTTTGAACAATTGTCATGGTAGGTATTTCTCATTTTGAAAAAAAGAAAAATAGATGCAAAAGAAAGCATTGCATTACAACCGAAGTCTCATGGATATTTACTGTGAATAACCTTGGCTGGATATGGGAAGGAGTTTCCAGGTGGTTTTGTTCACTCCTGGGAAATGGGGTAACATAATAGAAGACCTTTATGCAATTTTAAATAGTTCAAATCTAGGGTAATGCAATTCACTGTAATTTTTACTGGTCACATTTACTATGGATCGTAAATGTAGAGTTTATAACTTTAACAAGGATGCAGTGTACTTGACATTTATAGTTCACAGAAATCCAACTTCTGAAGAATCCAGGGCTTAACATGTTTTTTTGATGGGTTTCATAATATATCATATTTGTGGGTAAACTGCACTAATTTTCAAATTTTAAAAAAATGCTAATAAAGCTGTTTCCTGGGTAAGTTGAATTTATCTTTCCATTAGAATTTGTCCCATGGGATTGCAGTTCTAATTTTTAACTCCAACTATTATTTTAACTATTACAGTTCTAGTGAGAATATTTTTACATATCTGTGGATACTTCTTTCAACAAGAAGATTTCTAGTTGGCCTAATTTAATTTTAACATCCTATTTTTCTATTTTACCTGTTATTATCTCTTCTTCTCAGAATTCCACCCTGAATGCAGAATGTTCACAGCTTCTTAGGGTTAATAAGACCAGCCGGATGAGATACATACTATTGGATAGAGTAAACAAGTGAACAGTCTACTCTTCCTTTTTACTTGAAAGGAGATGAATGTAGATAAATGTGAAATAGTAAGAAATTTGGCCTTCCCTGTGTGAAAGAGAAGTAGTAGTATTTTCATCTTAATACAAGCAAATTCATTCATTTTTTTCCTCTCATAAACATAAAATGCACACCAACATCTGACTTGATATATGCACCCTATTGATTTCTCATCAACTGCCTAGCCTTGTAGGGACACCAGTGGTGAGACCCATTGCTAACAAAAAGATATTAACTTTTAGAAATGTGGTTAGTAGAAAAGGTAATAATCTGGACAAAGGTGTAAATAGCACATGGATAGGATCCCTGAGTGATGATGAGAAGTAAGAAGTAATTCACAAGTGTCTGCAGGTTTATAACTGTGAGAAGGAAATTCAGTGAATAAAATAACTCTAAAGTTTGCTTCTAGTTCTGCAGTAAGATAAAGACCATATGGGGCTACACCATTATGTGTTGAAATGGCTTGTGATAAAAGATACGAGTGACTGGAAATTTTTTGAAATCAAGCATTTCATTCTGTCCAGATAATGAATCCTTCCTTTGGTTTTGGTTAACTGAAGTAAAATAAACGTGACAGGAAGGACACTTTAAATAATTAGGCCTTGGAAAGAGACAGGCATCAGCCTTATTATTCCTAGGCTATAGAAATGAGGAACTGTTGGTTTATCCCTTCAAGGTGCTACCATAGTAATTATTTGACTCCACCTTTTTTATTTCCTTGTATGTAGATTCAGTGTCACAAAAGAGAGAATATTATTGGCATCTTTTGAGACAGGTGATCACACAGCTAAGGAGAAGATGGGATAAGACCATGGAATTCCCAACTGATATTGCTACCAAGCTTTCATGATATAGAGGAGAGCTTGTTTTGCAAAGAGAAAAAACAAGTCCTTCTTTAAAAGGAAGAGGAGAGGATGGGTTGCTGGACAGTGCAAGTAACAAATGCCCAATACAATTCCTATGGCTGAAATCTTCTGAAACTTAAATGTTACCTTACATTAATGTACTTAATAAAGAAATGGAAGTATAGGAAAAAATGAGAGCCAAAGAAATCAGAGGACAGTGCTTGTCTAGTGGACCAAGATATTAATTAAGGGTTTTTAATAATGTTAATTTATAATTGTCATGCCTTGAGATAGGAACTTGGTAAGGAGAATATAGTCTATGTCTTTGAGCGAATTGTGGTCCAAAAAAAAAAGAAAAAGCATTTTTTTAAATTCCTGAAGTAATATCAGAAATATAATCATAAAATTGTGGACAAGTTAAAATCAGAGCAAACAAAGTACAGATTCTGTCTGGAAAAATAAGAGGAAGTTTCACAAAATAAATGAGGTTTGAGCTATGGCTTAGTTGAATTATCACATACTCATTCCAGGGACTTCCAAAGGATGGAAAACTCATGTGCAAAAATACCCAAGCAGGTGTCAGAAAGATGATGTGTTAAAGAGACACTTATGATTGGCTCAAAGTGAGTTGAGCACAGTGTTCATGGGACAACAAGGGGAATGAAGTACATAAAATAAAACAGAATATAAATCCTAGAGGTCCTGGTGTTTATTTTTATTTATTTATATTTAATCCGAAGAGAATGGGTAGACAATGAAGAATTTCTAGAAATCATTCCAGGCAGAACTCAAGAACTCAGGAGAAGAGCAAGGCAGAGGAATTCTGCTTGACTTAGTAGGGATTATTGAAATTGTGAGGGCCATATTATTTTTCAAATATTAAGGAACAGTGTGCAGTTCATATAATAATGCTAGACATTTAGGTCATTAATTCCAATACCAAATTTTTATTCACCAATATTCACATGACTTGAGGAAAAATAAGAGCTTGCACAGCACCTGAATTAGATTGGTTGTTAGATTTTTTTAAATTAAATAACTAATTCTTCATTGTATTATATTGATAGCTAAAGTTGAAGAATCACTTTATCCTTTTTGAATGCATAACAGATTCAGTGAAGCAATCTAATCATCCTCATTTGACTATTTTCTAAACAAACATCAATTTGAATTTTAACATAGTTAAGACAAAACAGGCTATTTTCACTAGTAAAAAAGATAAAGATTTTAATTACTTCCAGAAGTGGAAAATTCCTTATTACGTTTGATGAATACTAATCTAAGTTATTTTGTGACTATATCTTACCTTCCTATTCATAGCCGGGAAAATATCCTGAATGATCTCTCTGTGAGAATAATCCTTCTTTAAGACAGCATTGTCTTTTTAGTATTTTGCCATAATGAATCTGCATTTCTTGCAAGAATGTCCTGATATGGTTTCATTAAGCCATTTATATCATATTATATTAGACTGCATATGTTATTTTATACTGTATTAGTATCTATGCAGTCTTTTTACTAAGGGATCAACTATACTCCACCTATGTTTTCTTCTCCTTCATTCCCCCCTCCTCTTCTAATTCTCTTTCTCCATCCATCCCTTCTTCTTTTTTGAAAATGTGAATATATTAAGTACATTGTCAATGATTAAAATTAAGTGCACGTTTGGTTAACCTGCAATCCTAGTGACTTTGAAGATCAGGGTGTTGGAAAGAAAATAGTATGGTAGATGGGAATGATTGATGTCTCCTCTATTTGGCTCATATTTGGAACACTATTCAGGAAGAGATACTAGAAATACAGTGTTAATAATGTCCAGATTCTGCAATATATGACCAACAGAAGTACCAAAGAGAATAGGGTGAAGATGAGTTCAGAATTAGAGACTGATTTCTATCTTGTCCTACACAGAATTTTTATGTGGAGACCAGGAAATTACTCCAGATCCCAAACACGGAACCCAATACGTTCTGAATCTGCCTTTGTTAGACTAAGGGTAGCAAAGTTGCCGTGGATAACAGACTTGTGGCATTGTGAGCTACCCAGAAGGAAAACTTGTCTTCCAAAACGTAGAAAGTGAGAGAGCAGATTGGAAGAAGCCTGGAAGATCCTTGGCTAGCTTAGCCAGTTTGCTGCCACCTTTAAATATTTAAAATTGTTTTGAGTACAACATGTGGGAGAAGTAGTCTTAGGAGCAGGACTTCGTGCCATCTTACTTCATGCTGGATTGATACTAAGACACTCATAGTTATTTTTTACCTCTTCTATTTTAATTTCTCATGTGTGCCTTCCTGTTGGTTTAGAAGATGCCTAATATGTCACCTAGCTAAGATATTTTGACCCCAGTTTTATCTCATTTTAAAAACTTTTTGGCTTTTAAGGAAGTATAGACTTAGATGACATTTTTATTTATAAATGCCTGCAGTTGTAACAGAATTCTTCTGAAGACATGTAATCATCCAGCGTGGCAACATAGACCCATCTCTACAAAAATCAAAATTAAAATTAAAAATTAGAGTAGTGGTGTGCAACAGTGGATCCGGCTACTCAGGAGGCTGAGATGGGAGGATCACTTGAGCCCAGGAGGTTGAGTCTGAAGTGAGCTATGATTGCACCACTGCACTCTAGCCTGGGTAACAGAGCAAGACCCTGTCTCAAAAAAAATAAAATAAATAAATAAATAATAAACTAGAAAAAGATATGTAATCATCAATCTCACTAAGTATACATTTCTTCATTCTTATAATGATTCTTTTATTTTTAGTGTGAGCCCACTTGAAATACCAGTTGTACTTTTCTCCTTTATATTCACACATACTCTCTTCTGTTCTCTATAGTCACACCTTGGGAATCATTTGATTTCCATAAAAATTATTAATTTTTGTATCCTTGTTTGCTTATTCAAATCCTTGAAATAAACGAAATGGCAAAATAGACATGATATACTTCTTGATAGATTCTGAATGTCAACATCATGATGAAATTTCCAACAATGTTTATTTTCTTTCACATCCAATGACAAGGCCTTATCTCTGTCTCACCTCACAGCCCCCACCTCTGCTCCCAAGGACTTGACAGTCATTACTAGGGAAGGGAAGCCTCGTGCCGTCATTGTGAGTTGGCAGCCTCCCTTGGAAGCCAATGGGAAAATTACTGGTAAGCATCTCCACTTTCTCTCCCAGCATAGCTCTCCCTTGTCCTATAGTTGCTTACCCCCTACATGAGCTGCTCCTGCCTTTCGTGTGGCATTATTCTGTCTCTACATCTCAGCTGACTCCATGACCCTTTTTGATTGTTTCTTCTTTCCCCTTTTGACCATGGAATTCTTCTAATGGTGCACACACACACACACACACACGTCATTTGATTTGCTTCACGAAAGATGTGTATTTCAATTAGAATAGACCTTTCTGTTTTTCATTCTCTGAAGCATTAAGACAACCTTCTAATGGAGTGCCCTGAGTATAAATGTCTATAAAGAAGCTGGTTGTTTGGCAATTATGAAACACAAAAGATGCTTAATGACTGTGTTTGTGTGTGTTTGTGTGTATGGCACATATGGAGGTTTGGGGATTTTTAGTTTCTCACTTAGGTTTTAGCTTCTTACTTAAATCATAAAGTTCACAAAACACTTAATATTGACTGACAGAAATTGAACATAATGAATATTTCACAGTGACAGATTTTATTTTGCCAAATATTGCTGATAACATCAATGCCTAATTAAAGCATCCGTTAGAAGCCTGTAATGTTAATTTAGTATGAAAAATATAATGGAGTTCTATCAGAGATTTTGCACTTAAATGATCACTTTAGGCTTTTAATAGATGTCTCCATAGCATATAATTATTATGAAAAATATTGTATAACTCAAAATGTGAACATTATAGTCTAATTAACTTGAACCATTGGGTTAGGAACATGGAAGAGTCACTCCTTTTTTCCTTCTTTTTTTGCATACAAGAGCTGGATAGCAGTATTATAAATTAACAAAGTAATTCAGCCGTCCCGTGATACAGAGAGATAAGCATGGAAATTATACTTTCAGAAGGCACACTTACTTTATGTAATTTACTTTCTGAATGTTGCAAAATGAAAAGATAACGTGAAAATTCCAAATAGGATTGAAATTTAAGTTGAAAATTTGTTTTCTCTAGGAAATTGCTCTTAGCACAATAGCAAACAGAATTTTTATTTGAGCTGACAAATATGGAAAAAGAAGTGAGGCACAAAATTTCCCCAAGATCTTATATGTTCACTTGTCAGTGTGCCAGGCCTTTTAAAACTGAGACTGGCTCATTCCAATATTCTTTTTTTCCCCCTCATTGTTATAATCTCTTTTCATTGGTTCTATGTCAGTAGTTGTGTAGCTTTTGATTTGTTTATATTTTATTTTGTTATAATCAATTATTTATAAGCTTATGGGAAATCAACAGTAATAAGTTTGAGGAGAAAAAAACAGAAAGCTGTCTAAATAAAAACAGGTTCTGATAGAAAAAGGTATGTTTTTGGCGAAGGAAAAAATAAGTCATATTCTCCACTCAGTTGAATTCTCCATTCTTATTTAAGTAAATCTTATCAGTCAGTGTAAACAATAGAATAAGTTTTTAACTCTGGAAGAAAGCTTAATTTTGCTTCTTCAGGAAAAAAAAAAAAATAGAAGTCTAGCCCATATTAAGAAATGCAAATTTGACTGGGCGCGGTGGCTCACACCTGTAATCCCAGAACTTTGGGAGGCCGAGGCAGGCAAATCACGAGGTCAGGAGATCGAGACCATCCTGGCTAACACGGTGAAACCCCGTCTCTACTAAAAATACAAAAAATTAGCCGGGCGTGGTGGTGGGCACCTGTAGTCCCAGCTACTCTGGAGGCTGAGGCAGGAGAATAGCATGAACCCACGAGGCGGAGCTTGCAGTGAGCCCCGTTTGCGCTACTGCACTCCAGCCTGGGCGACAGAGTAAGACTCCGTCTCAAAAATAAAAAATAAAATAAAAAATTTAAAAAAAAGAAATGCAAATGAATCTAAGCAATAAAATTGTATATGCCAAAATCACAGTGCATATAAAAGAAACTTTGTCCACACTCTTTACTTAGATTTATACGTTCAATGGATCTTACTATTAAAAATCCATTCTCTCACAATGGAAAAATAAAAGTATGGGAGACAATACTTTTGCCTTTAAAAGCCTGGCTTATTTATGAAAACAAAATTGTATTATCAAGTTGAGATATTCCTACTCAATTTAACAGGGAGCAAACAATAAGAACCCTTAAGAGAATTTCTGTGTCATGTGTATTTTGATTTATTTATTCAAATTACTTCCAGAAAATAGAATGATAAAATATTCAAAATACTACACCACTAAGCAGAGAGCACAAATTTGCTATTCTCAGCTTCCTGTGGAAGTGCAACAATTAATAATAAAAAGTAAAAAAAAAGAAAAGAAATGAGCTCTTTCTCAGTGCGGCCAGGTAGATGTGTGCCAAGGAGGGATGTGCTCTCATGTAACCTCTGTATTGTTTTGTTTTCCTAAATCTTTCATGTGTATGGCAGGCAGTAGAGCAGGATAGTTAAGAACTCAGGCTTCTAAGGGAGACACATGAGGAAGTCATTTAACATCCTTGAGTCCCACTTTCTCGGTTTCTCACCTATAAAATAAAGATAGTAATAGAACCGCACTAGAATAATTGTTGTAATACAGTGCTGAGAAAAGCCCCTGATACCCAGTGGGCACTGACACGAATCGGCTATTATTATTCCAGTTTGAAATCCATTCTAGGGTGAGGCTTTACTAATGTGCTTTATACAGAATCCAGATCATCAGTTTTTAAATATAAGTACTCAAAAAGATTAAACAAAAAAGGAGGAAATTCAGATAATCACAGTGCCTAAATTCTCTGATCATAAACTGGAAACTTAGGAATTTGGACTGACATTTTCAGAAGAAAATGATTCAAAATACATTAAGCATTTATTATATGCTTGGCATTCTTCTGAGATCTTTAGTATGATATAAATGATTACATATTCCTATTATTCCATTTTAAAATGAAAAGCTTAGGCCTTTCCTGAGTAAATAACTTACCCAAAATCAAATAAGCAAGAAGTGGCAGAGCTAGGATTTAAAACTCAGGTTTATACTCTTAATTATTACACTATGTTTTGCTCCAATTTATTAGTATTCTACTGGTCTAAATCAGTGATTTGCAGCTGAGATTTTAATTTAATTCATATGAGAAGGGACTGAGCATGGTAATTTTTAAAAGCTTCCCAAGTGACTTATTGTATAGCCAGAGATATGAAACATAGGCCTAAATAAATGCAGTGCCCAACACTATTTAAGATCTGAGACTAACACAAATAGAAGAGTTAGGTCTTTCAGAGATTGTTTCCTTATTAATACAGTCTAATATGTAAGGTTATATTCTCTTTTTCTGTGTCATTTGATAGCCTAGTTTAATTTGTCTCCCTTTTGTAAAATCATCAAACCACTTTTCTTCCCACCACCAGGATATAGCTTCTCAGTCTGATTTGCAGAAATTTCTTCCACTTGATATTGCTTTCCAGAAGGCAGATCTTTTTATTCCCTTTGTTACTTTCTCTGGAAAAGTGTCTATAGTAGAGTTAGGGATTCTGAGGTTTAAAAAAAAAAAGAAAAAGAGAAAGAGGCCAGGCGCAGTAGCTCACGCCTGTAGTCCCAGCACTTTGAGAGACCAAGGTGGGAGGATCACCTGAGGTCATGAGTTCAAAACCAGCCTGGCCAACAAGGTGAAACCCCAACTCTACTAAAATACAGAAATTAGCCAGACATGATAGCAGATGCCTGTAATCCCAGCTACTGGGGAGGCTGAGGCAGGATAATTGCTTGAACCCGGGAGGCGGGTGTTGCAGCGAGCCGAGATCCAGCTATTGCATTCCAGCCCAGGTGACAGAGCAAGACTCTGTCTCAAAAAAAAAAAAAAAAAGAAAAAAGAAAAAAAGTACAGGTACAGAAAGGTAGTGAGAAACCGGTACATTTGTTCAACCTGTGTGGTTATATAGAAATTTATAAGGTAAGGCTTCAATAATGAATTTATTATCTCTCAAATATACCAAACATACACATCCCAGTGAAGTCGCTTGTTTTCTCTGAGGCCATTTTTTAGACTTTTGAATGATGAGGTCTGTTTCTATTCTCCATCTCAGTTCTTAAATTTTAAGACAAGGGTAGGCTTCACCACATATATAAGGAATTTGCTCAGATACAATTTGGAATTGTCAGAAACTAATGTCTGCACCTTCAACTTTAGTTTGATCCCAGAGCTGTCATTTTTAAATGCTTAAGTGAATAATTTTACATAGATTAAAAACATAGTGAAGACAAATATTTTATCATCATCATCTGATAAATGAGGAGAATCGGGAATCAGTGCAGTTGACCTGGGATGGGGGCAAAATTCTCCAATTTTCCAGTTTCATCATGCACTTAAAACAGCCCATGAAAATTTTTAACGATTTCATTAAATATCTAAATGTAAAACTTATGTACTTACAGGCTAAAGGATTTCATTCAATAAGTGACTTTCGATACCTCTTATGTGAATATGATTTTATTAGATTTTTGGGGGGAATAAAAAAGTAAGATATGGCTCCTGAACTAAAGAAATGTTTTTATCCTTTTGAAGAGGTAGGACATGCACATAATAGAATATATACATATATATATACAAATTTTATATATATCTTTTATATTTAGCTGCATATATATATCTCCAGTGATTTTTATTCTGGATATATATATATATATATATATTCACTATTACTCTCTCTATATATATATATATGTTCAGTAACTTTTACATAGATAAAAACATAGTGAAGGCAAATATTTCATATATATCTATAACATATTTATCTTAGATATATTACATAGTAATATATGGATATTTATAGAAATGTATACTCAGAAATGTGTGTATGTACACACACATATATCTCCAGTAGCAGGTTCTTCTTTTTAATAGATGTGGAGATGTGGATCTTCATGGACAAGATTGGAGACTGCTCTGGTTCAAAGAATATGAGGCAATTTTATTGATGTTTATCATGGGGGCTGAATTACAAAGGGATGGACACACATGAGACAGAAAACAACTCCTTTATCAAACGATATTCATAATCCCTTTTGAATTTTAGAACTCCAAGTTTAATATTTAACAGACAGAAAGGTCATACAACTTTTTAAGGTTTGTGGAATTCTTTATGTTGGTAAGGCTTTTAGTTTCGAAGCTCTCAACATCTCAAGATATTCATATTTTCATCATTGACATCACAACAAATGCCAAAAATGTACAGATCCCACATATCCATTATGTCCCTGACCTTGTTGATCACAGTAATCATTTGGGGTGTAGATTACTGAGGTTACCCTTGACCTGTAGTATTAGAAGCCTATTGTTGTATAGCAATATTATCACAAATGTAGCAGGGTAAAACTGCACATATTTGTTATCTTATGATTTTTGTGAGTCTGGAATCTGAGCACAGTTTAGCTTTGGGGTCTCTTACAAGGCTGCAAATTCAAATGTTCACCTGGCTGAGGTCTCATCTTTGGTTTCACAGAGGAAATAGTTGCTTTTAAGCTTATGTAATTGTTGCCATGGCTGTTGGCCAGAAACCACCCTCAGTTCCTGCCACAAAGTATTCTCCATTGGGCAGACGTCTTCATCAAAGGCGAAAGAAGAGAGTCGGGTATCTGCTAGCAAGGCAGATGTCATGATCTTATGTAACACAATTGTGAAATTGATATTCCATTGCATTTCCTGTCTTCTATCGGTTAGAAACAAGACTTAGGGCCCATCTACATACCGACAGAAAGGAATACACAAGGGCATGATATTACTAGAGGATGAGGATAATTGGTGGCCATCAAAGATTGTTTACCACATGTATTAAATCAACATATCCTGTCTTGGGGTCTGTATTTTATGATCTGTACCTATCCTTCAGGTAACTATTATGATTATGCAGATTTGGGAAATACTAAACCTAGGGGAAAGGTGAAAGTCAATACAAAATAGATGTAAGTTTTCAGCATTGTTCAAAATTTAAGAGAAATGAGCTTCCAGATGTTGGAGATTGTAAACATTGCTTAATCCTACATAATCAGAAGGACAAAATATCCAGTGACGCATCCCCCAAGCCCAGGCATAATTCTATAAGGCCCTATGGGATTAAGTGATGAGTGATATAAAATGGCACATGTGTTTTTACTTTATTGAAGTGTATTACCATGTTTATGGAGAGGAGAGCTTGTGATTGAGGAAGGTTTCATAGGCCAGATATACCTTAAAGTAGACCTTAATGGATGAGTAGGATTTGGATGGAGTGAAGAAAGGTGGAATGGTGTGGGAATAAGCGGGAAGGAAGAATCATCATGGAATGGAGAATAGTCTTCCTGTAGCGAAGGTTTGTGCTGAGATGTACATAGTGTGCATGGCTATTTTCTGAGTCTGAGAACCCTCTGACATAACCCTTAACCACTGCGAAGACCTGTGGGTGAAGGTCCCCAGTCCAGCTGGGACAAGAGGGACTCAAAAGGAAAGAATAGGTAAATCAAAGGAAGACACTTGTTCTTAAGAAAACGACTTACAAAGAATGTATTTGATGCATAAATAGAATGAGGGACACTTATAGCCTATGTTATATAGATAGCATTGAAGAATTGTGGCAGAAATGGAGATCAGCACGACATTTGTTTATCAATGACACCTATCATGAGCGCCTTTACAGTGTTATCTGACAATATAATATAAAAGTTGTTGATTAATGTTTTTAAATTAGAGCTAGGTCACAAATTGGTTAAGTATAATGTTAGAGTATAAATATGTGACAGGAATCCATGAATTTGTTCGGGTGCATATTAGACTATCATGACTGAGTACACACAACTAGCACTCAAGTAACATATCCCCTAACACAGAAAATCAATAATACTATATAAACATAGGTTATTAATATCTGAGATAATAAGTAGATCATGTACAGTTATCCAGCAATACTTATTTCTTTGACAAGCTAGACTGGACTGGGAGAAATAGTATACTGGTAAAGAATCCCATACATAGTCTGGTGGTAAAGAATATTGCCCAGACTTTTACCAATCAGTTTGGGTCACCTGCAGCTTCACCGTCTGTGAAAGGAAAGCAACACCGCCCCTGGCAACCTCACTAAGTTGTTACAGTGATCAAATATCATTTATTTATATTACACTTTAAACATGTATAGCATTTTATACCTTCCAATACATTTTTATTAAGCACAAGCCAAAATAAATATTGTTTATTTTCATCATTGGACTACAGGGAAAATTATACAGACTTGTTATCTCTGTTTTACATTTTTCATCATGCTTTCATATTAGAACAAACTAATAATCAGGATTTATAGGTAGCAGAAAGCACACATTTTTAAATGTGGCAGATATTTTTATTTCTAACAGCTTATTCTATTTTCTGATTCTGTACATTGCAGCAATTATTTATCTAATCCTTGCATTATGAAAAAAAGACATTACTTACAGAACTGCTGTAGTTTACAGATTGTGGACATATAATAATTATTGTAAATTACATTTGGGAAACCTGGGTGTTTGGAAGCAGAACTGCAGCATGTAGGACACCAAATTAAGTCACATTTGTCTATTTATGCAGCTTACATCTTATTTTATACCTTGGACAAGAACATCCCAATTGATGACTGGATTATGGAAACAATCAGTGGTGATAGGCTTACTCATCAAATCATGGATCTCAACCTTGATACTATGTATTACTTTCGAATTCAAGCACGAAATTCAAAAGGAGTGGGGCCACTCTCTGATCCCATCCTCTTCAGGACTCTGAAAGGTTTGAGTAATTTCCTATTATGCTTTTCTTTTCCTGTGGGATTGTTATAAAATAGCTTTGCACTCTGTGTTAGAAATGGCCCTGCACCATCTCTATTAGCAACATGGCTGCAGTGGACATTCAAAATAAATTAAAATGTAGCTTTTTATGCTCAAAGCCGACATATCAAAGAAAGATCTGCCATCAGCACATGGCAAACATATTTAACATGACTTTTTTCATTTACAGTCCTGCTAGAAGTTTGTATTGATGTCATGTATATTGGTTCTATTCAAAATATAATGAAATGCTTCAGCCATTTTATGTAAGGGGATAAAAATTAAAATGTATTGAATTATGTGAATAGCATACTATTGCCAACTTTAGGTATTTTCTTTCAGGTACTATTATCCCTTATATACTAAAGAAAATTTTGATATGACAAGACAGAAAGTTCCAAACCAAAAAAAAAGTCTATTTATTGTAAAGAACCAAGGTAGAAACTATAAAAAAAAATTGCAATATGATATCTAGAAGAAAAAATGTTCATACAGAGAAACACTAAAGCTGAATAGTAGTGATTACATCAAAATATTTTCATATAAGTACTTACTATTTTAGAGCACAGTATTATTTTTCTGGGGGACAAATGGTTTGAAGAGTCATTTAACAATTGAAAATAATTTGAAACATTCAAATGATTACAATAATTTGAATGTTTAATTCATTTAACAATTGAATAATTTGTAATAAGTTTCACAACTAATATTTAAAGTTGTATATTTAAGGCATGATATGTGTTGTTCTAAAGAAGGATAACTTAGCTCTTAAATCTGTGACCACATCATACCTCTATATCTGGCAGAAATCTTAATACATGATAGTAAAGTAAAAAATTAGAAACACACGTATGATTGGCTTCTTCTGTTTGACATACTAAAAGAAGAGTCTTAGTATAACTGTATAGCCTATTCCTCAAATCTTCTAGGAAAGGTACCCTAGTAAATAAGGGACTTTTGAATTCTGATGAGTGAGCTATTCAAAAGCTGGGTTTTGGTAGCAGCTAATCTGAAAATTTGCCAACAACACACAAGCAAGCATTCAGCCAAAGCTTGCATGACAGTTCTTAATGGCGGAGTAGAAGTTGGGAGGAAAGTAGGATAGAAATGAGTTCATCTTTGTCATCTAAATTTTGAGGACTTCATGTCTAAATCAGGTTTCACTCCAAATGAGCAATCAAAAGGCAACTGGTTATTCATTTTGTGGCAGCATGAAATGTAACTAGATAGTGTTTTGCAAATGCTTCATTTTTATCTATAGATGAGTGCCAAATTAATTTCATACTCATAATGTTTGCCAACTGAGAGATCTGAGGAAAGGTTGAAGATGACTTAAGGCATCCAAATGTGTTAAACAGCAGAGTGATGAGTTATCATAAGATTTGCAGGCCCACATTGATAGCCATCCCAGGAATTGTTTAATGAGCTCAGTATTTCACTTGGTACTGTTTACCCTAAGTGCCCTAAATACATCTAGAAAACTAAGAACAAGTTCAGGAATTTGTTCTATGACATAATAGTTCAAAGAGTTATTTCTAATACCCTGATTTGAAGTTTAATATTGTCTACCCTAAATGTCATGCTCGATAATAGTCAATTCTATTTTAAACACATGTTGTTTATATGCTAAAATAAGTTTTTGATCATTTAAAATTACTCAGAAATATTGATATTGGTCACTTTTATTAATAATTTTGTACACGTATGCATCTTACAAGACACCTACAATGGCAAATGTTCTAAGACAAATAAATTACTCATCATAAGAGATTTAAAGCTACAACATAAGCATTTTAAAGATTTGGTGTAGAGCCAAATCTACACCAAAGATAAAATCATGCTATTGCTCTCTGATTTAAGATTTTCACTTCCCAAAGCTGCAGCAGAGCATACTGTGCTCATCAGAATGTAACTTTGTTTGCCTGAGACAAAGGCTTAGATGTCCCGAAGCTGAGAAAACTCCCAGTACTCTACTGGGTAATGGGCAAGTATTTCATAGTAATGCTTGTGCCAGGCAGGTGTCCACGAACGTCATTCCTTCGTATTTAGCCTTTGCAAGGATCGCAGCATTTTATTCTAGAGGCTAGCATTTGGTCTTTTTGATATTAACAACCAGTCAGAGAAGTACAGGAAACTCAGTCAATAATCACTGTTTAATTAAAAGGACATTTGTAATTAGAAAGGGATTATCTTACTGTAAACTTATGTAGGTACACATATATGATGTATCTAATTCTTTCTTTGGAATGTTAATTAAAAGAATCTTGACCTTGATTACTTGACCACATAGGAACCTGCACATACCCACCTTTCCACTAATCCTCCCCAGGGTCCCATTGGGATACATACACACTGTCAAACTATTGGAAGACTTATGTCTATCTCTGCCCTATCCTGTGGGTTTTTCCTGCTGATAAAGCATGCTTCCCCATGCTGGCCTATCGGGTAATAGAGAGGAAGGATGCTCCCAGTGGAGTAGACCACAGAGGATTCTGGTGGAGGGAGGGAGTCACTTCCTACACACAAAAGAGCGGTATTCAGAGTGAAAGCCCAATAGAGTACAGTAAATTCTTTGGGCATCCTTAGTCATCATTCTGAAATGTGCCTCTCCCCTATCCAAGAATATAGCACTGAAAGCTTTGGACCAGAATAGAAAAAAGTTCTAGTCGTCAAATTCTTTTATGACAAAAATACATGATTTTTCTTGACTAATGATAGAAACATATGACAGAAAAAAATCAAGGCACAAATGTAAGCCATTTTTGTCTCTAATAAAAGGTAGTTATGAGAATCCATATGGTCCCTGTTGGAAAATACTCTTCAGTAGATAACATTTTGAGACATTCAAAATTTCTCAAGTTCTATTCAGTGCAGCTTTGCTAGTAGAAAAATAAATTCAAAAGATAAAAATGAGAATGGGTTTGTCTATCATTACATGTAGTTATTTATCCCTTGCTAAAAATATCTTAGACTGCAGACAGTGCATGTATATGATTAAAGATAAAGGGCAGACAAAGAATGGAGATGAGATAAGGGTGGTAGTCTCGTCTTTTTTGACATAATTCTAAAGAATTCTCACCTAAATATGAGATGCTGATGAGGACAGTTTCTTAAATGTGTCCCAGTCTGGCTGCCAAACCTACATACTTCCTGGATTGGGTGGGCACTTATGACCTTGACATATCTTGTCAAGGATCAGGTCATTCTTGCTGGAGACCTGTAGCACTTCCAACAACATACTGTCCTTTCTCAACAGCTGTGTTAGGATCTCAGTTCAAAATCGTATTTCTGTCCATAAGCTACATATAATGCAATTGCCTGTCAAAAGCATCTTTATCAATACTGTAATAAAACACTATAATAAAATGTATTTGAGAAGCCATTAATTTTCAATGGGAAACAGAAGAGAAACTCTAGATAAAATTAAACTGTGGTGATTAAATTAAATGGCTGGTAAACCTTTAAAAATGTTTGTTAAATCTTGACAAGGTACAAGATTTCATAAAACTTATTTAAAGCTTTCAGAGAGCACCAAATTCTAACCACTAGCCCATCAGAGAGTGTCAAGATAAATAAATTCTGCAGCTCTACTATGCAGCATAGTTCCTATAAATAATATAACTGTATTATGTACTTAAAATTTAGTAAGGTGGTAGATCATATACTGTGTTTTTACCACAATAAATAATAATAATAATAAAATGGGTGGGAGGAAACTTTGGGAGTTTGGGGCAAGTCTGTGGCTTTGAAGGTGGTGATGGTTTCATAAGTATATCCTTACTCTCAAATTCATTGAATTGCCTACATTAAATATGGGCAGCTTTTTACTTTTCAATTATATCTCAATAACTTTTTAAAATAACGCTTATAGAATTGTAAAATTATAAACATTGGCCGGGCGTGGTGGCTCACACCTGTAATCCCAGCACTTTAGGAGGCCGAGGCGGGTGGATCACGAGGTCAGGAGATCGAGACCATCCTGACTAACATGGTGAAACCACATCTCTACTAAAAGTACAAAAAATTAGCCATGCGTGGTGGCACATGCCTGTAGTCCCAGCTACTTGAGAGGCTGAGGCAGGAGAATTACTTGAACCCACGAGGCAGAGGTTGCAGTGAGCTGAGATTGCACCACTGCACTCCAGCCTGGGTGACAGAGCAAGACTCCATCTTAAATAAATAAATAATAAAAATCCTTGTATATGTAGTGTTTCCCAAAGAGTAATTCACAATTCAAAATCTACTACTTATCAAGATATCTTTTCATAGAATATGTCTATATGTTATGTTTAAATGAAAGAAATTGTAATTGATTTCTGATTTAGAAATCACTCTTAGGATGTAATAGACATAAACCCTGTTCATCTGAAAGGGGCTTTCGTTAACAGAATCAATATCTACGTATTTCAATTCTAAACATTCTTATTAGGCAATGATTTGTGCTGCTTTATTTAGAAAAAGAAGGACCACCACCTGTAGGGCGTTTAAGCTATTTTTCAAATGATGATTGATTTGCTATAATAGCGCCACATCTGATGAGAGACTATATTATCAGTTGCTGCCTATTATATTTTCTCTATGTGAATTTTACTGAGACATATACAGGAAGCAATCGGCAAGTGTTGTATCCTACCTATCAAGTTTGAAGGGAATTAAGTGAGTTAAATACGCCCAAAAGACTCAAAGCTCAAAGACGGTCAAGTCTAGGTAAAAATAATTCTACTAGTAATTGAGGGAGGGAAGCTTATGAAGATCTGCCTTGGTCAAAATGCCATGTAATTTTCAGAAATGTGATAATACTAGAGATTTACCTCTTATTTAGTTTCATCTGGTTAGCAGAAAAAAAAAAGTCATCTTTAATACAAAATTTAGCAATTTAATTTTTATATTTTTAAATTTAAATTTCAAAAAGTCATTTTTGAGAGTATTACTTGTAAGTCATCTGAAGTTGTCAACAACAATTCAGGAGCTATCTTCACAAGGGCTAAAGTTTATCAAGATATTTAGATTATATTGTACCATATTTATGGTTGCCAATTATTTTACCCAGTCTATGTGAGAATTGGTGAAGTTGTTTAAAAAATAGTCACATACAAGAAAATAGCTTCCTGAATTTTCTTAAATATATATATATGGGTGATAATTACTTGGTAATTGCATGCAGTTTTTTTTACTGTTAATTCTAGTTTTAATTAAATTTATATAATTGTTCTCAGTTTATGTTTAGAGGGATATGAAAAGTAAGACAATTTTAGGATGAATTTGTACAGCAAAAACATTATTTTCAATTTTTTTTCTCTGAATACTTATTTAATAGAAATAAACATGTAAGTTTGGGTCCTTATCAATTTTATTTCAAGAGGGCACTAGCCTTGAAATAAAAACTTACTAAAAAGAACTGTTGGTTTGATATGTCAGCTTTCTTGCTAGGAACTGTCAAAGTCTAATAATGTTATTTCTTTTTCCCCCACAGTGGAACACCCTGACAAAATGGCTAATGACCAAGGTATGGTGGCTCAATCTGTCATTTTGTGTTCCTTGAATCAATCCTGTCTGTTAGACATGTCAGTCATTACTTTATATTCCTGTTTTCACCTGGACCATACACCTGATGAAGCAGACACTGGCGTGATGATTAATCTTGTTAATGAAGTTCTGCTTGGCTGAGGCTGCGGCTCTGATAAGGAAGATGTAAATTTTCTTGAGAGGAAATTGTTTTGTCTCCATTCTGAAGGACCAATTAAAATGTCAAGCTTCTTTGTATGAAATAAATTTTTAGTCTCTGTCTGCACTTCTGAATAATTCACATTAAGTATAATTAAGCTTAGCATAATTTTCAAGCTGCTCTTGCACCCTTTCATGAGCTATGGATTAAAGTTCTGTAGCTCTACAGAGAAAAACCGTAAATTATGTGTGATTTTCCTCTGCAATGAGCTTCTTTTAATATATAAAATCAAAGTTGGGTCAACTTTTTTAGGGCGTTATCATTGTTCATTTTGAAGCCAGAAAGCTCTTATTCAGTGAATCAGATGCTCATTTGACTCACAGCACAGTATTTTCTCCCTTTTCCTTATTTATTTACTAAAAGCTGATTTGTATAGAGAAACAGGTAAAGTTTTACACAAAGGCAAAATGGAGATAAATAAGAGTTATCCATCAACTTATAAGTACATATGAACTTACTATTACCGTGATTTGTAGACTGATTGATAAATTAGGATTCCATTATCTTTACACAAAGGACAATTAGTAGAAAGCAGAGGGAGACAATGAATAGTTTATGAGTTTTATTTTTTTGAGGATGTTACTTTCTTTCCAGAAGAGTTAGGAAAAACTATAAACTGGTTGTAGTCAGTGCTGTCAGTATTTGTAGATTGAGAGTCTGCAGTTCATATAGTTTGTTTCCTTCCTGCTTTGGACACCTACTGTGGGCAGTGCTTACTTGCAAACATCGTGTCTCATAAGGCACCATGTCGTGAGATTAGGGGAATGCTTTCTTTCAACAGGAATACTTTTTAACTTTTGACAAATACTAAGCCTCTGGATGCTGGCTCTCCCTGACAGCAGAATGCTTCCTGCATGAGTAGCATTTTCTTCAGTGGTCCTGTGTTTACATTCTTCTCTGGCGATGTATACTATGCAACTGCTTAACAGAACACAGCTAGGGGTTTACGTGGAATAATTGAAATGGGACTGTGCACAGCAATGCCTACTCAGGGTTAAGGTTTTCATTAATCTAGCTGCTCCTACTTGCTTCCACTGAAAATATTTTCATACAATTAATATCTACTAAATGATATTTGTAAAAAATATTAATGATGAGTAATTATCACTTGGCATGTATTTACATAGGTAACTTAAATATTAGTCTTGGTCAAATCCAAATCTGGAATAGTTAATAGCACCAGCTTTATTATTGCAGTTATAAAACAATTGAAACAACCTCTCATAATCTTCTTTACTTAAATAAATTTGAAGCTTCCGTAGACAGATAACTCCTAAGTTTTGAAATTATATTTAAAAATAATAGAGAAAAAGATTAAAATAACTGAACTAGTTGAAATGTCATTATTAGTCACTTAGTTGACAACAAACATGTCCAGGCTTCTCAATAAATGGCTTTCCACTTCTCTCTGGATACTATTATATTGTTTTTTCTTTTGTTAATTGCTTTTAGTTTTTTAAGGTAACTGTTTTGCATAATATTATTTTAAACCACCACACATATATTCTGTAAATTGATTATTTTATGAAAGGCAAATGAGTAAATTATTTCCCAGTCCCTATGATCACACATCCTCCATGGATTTTACTTTGAGTCTCACATCTACAATAAATCAGGCTAGTTCTCAGGAACAAAAGGACCCCCTCAAGAATTACTGCCAGTGGCTGAGTCCATTAATATATTTAGTCAGTTGTTCTTTTTCTTCATCTAATATTACTCAGAAGGATTCTGTCACATATGTAACTTGGAGCCATATTCAGTCATGGTTGGCATGTAGTTAGTTGATCAAGTTGATAGGTTCTAAATTTTACATCAAACTCAATTCACTTATAAAATTGAGAGGGACTGATGACATATAATTTAGTGGTTATAAATAATATCTTCAAATTCTTACAAAGAAAGCATATAAAATTTGCTGCACCCTCAAAGCACGTTTTATAAACAAAATCAGTCTTCTGAGTTGATGACCACATGCATGAGAAATAACCCAGATTAAAGATCCCTCTAAGATTGATGAAAATAATAGGAAGAGGCTGATCTTAATACTCCCATTCCCAGAACACAGCAAATTAGTTGAATATGTTTTACCATTCCCACTGTTAGACCTATTTGCCCCCTTCTCATGGAGAAATGATCCCACTATTACATTTATGACAGGAGCTGAGTTTCTGCTGAGAGAAAATTCCCTCAGAGAAAAATATGTGGCATCTGGGGTCAGAATTAACCTTGCAAAGATGAATCCTAAATAAAGAAGCAAGAGGTTGAATTTGACTTACATGAGAGAAAGTGAGACCAGTTTTGATTGTCCTAAAAAAAGTATCTGTTCAGATTCTTGTCACAATTATTATTATTTTAGGGATTGAAGATCTGCCATGAAGAACATAAATGTGAAAACAATAGTCATTTGAAATGGTTTTGATTTGGAGAAAATATTTTCTTCTGAGCAATGGTATAGTAGTTGTTTGACAATGAGAGGCAATTAACATAGAACCCCTGATTTCTTTATGTAATTGTAAATTGATGAAATATAGCATTTTTTAAACTTTCTAATCTTGACCACCTCTATAATTCTCCTTTTTTGCATCACCCTATCTCTTGCTTCATATCCTAATTATTTCTGTAGATTCTTCCAGGCACAGGTGGCAAATAAGTTGGGAAGTAAAAGAAATTTTAGAGATAAACCAGAGCTTCATTTTTTGTAGGCTTGGGTAAGGAAATTGCACAGGCTCTATGAAGCGGGTGCAGAGGTTAGATAGAAAATCTATGCTTTAAAAATTATTTTTAATTTTTTTGTGTACATAGTAGGTGTATATATTTGTAGGGCACATGAGATGTTTTGATACAAGCATACAGTGTGAAATAAGCACATCATGGAGAATGGGGTATCCATCCCTTGAAGCATTTATCTGTTGACTTACAAACAATTCCATTACACTGTTCATTTAAAAATGTACAATTATATTATTGACTATAGTTACCTTGTTGTGCTATCAAATAGTAGGTCTTACTCATTATTTCTAACTACATTTTTATACCCATTAATCATCTTCACCTCCCCTCTCCCCAGCCCCCCACTACCATTCCCAGCCTCTGGTAACCATCCTTCTACTCTCTACATCTATGAATTCAATAATTGTTTTGATTTTTGTCTTGACTTTTGATTTTTTTCCTTTTTTTTCTATATTCTGATTAAAACTCCTTCAATTTGTCTGTGCTGTTGTGGGCCTATGTAATGGTAAAATGAACCGCTATGCAGCTCTTGCCAGCAGTCACTGTTTTAAAAGCTTTACAGGAGTGACTCACTTAATTCTCGTAACAATACCGTGAGAAAGGTATTGTCTCCATTTCAGCAAGGAAGAAACTGAAGCTCAGAGAGTTGTTATTTGTCTATCGAAACACAGCTAGTAAGTAGAAAGGCCATAAATCCAACCCCAGAAACCACATTCCAAAAGCCTGTTTTTTTAATTATTTTATTTTTATTTATGTTTTTTAATTTTTTGAGACAGAATCTCACTCTGTTACCCAGGCTGGAGTGCAATGGCACAATCTTGGCTCACTGCCACCTCTGCCTCCCAGGTTCAAGCGATTCTCCTGCCTCAGCCTCCTGAGTAACTGGGATTACAAGTGCGTGCCACCACACCTGGCTAATTTTTTTTGTCTTTTTAATAGAGACAGGATTTCACCATGTTGGCCAGGATGGTCTCGATCCTCCTGACCTTGTGATCCGCCCGTCTTGGCCTCTTAAAGTGCTGGGATTCCAGGCGTGAGCCACCATGCCCCACCCAAAAGCCCTGATTTTAACCATCAACTGCATGACAACAGATATGTTACATATATATAGCCACACATTCACATGCGACATATAGCTATAAAGTTGCTTTAACTGAAGTTTTGTTTACTGTTATTTGTCCTATATAGATCTTCCTTTTCACATCTCTGAATATTCTAAAGAACAAGGGAAATAACTCTCAATCTGAGGTCATCTTGTTAGTGGGGTGGCAACAGCACTGATTACATGATCCTGACACTTCTTTATTTCAGGAAACAGGGATGGTGATAATTCACTGTCTAAGCCAGCTTGGGTTGTCAATACAAAACGCTATATACTGGGTGGGTTAAACAACAGGAAGTTATATTCTCAGAGCTCTGGAAGCTGGAAGTCCCAGATCAAGGTTCAGTGTGGTCAGTTTCTGGTGAGGGTCCTCTTCCTGGCTTGCAGATGGCCTTCTCGCTGTGTCTTCCCGTGGTGGAGAGTGACCTCTCTGGTGTCTCCTCTTCAGAGGACACTAATCCTATTGGATTGGGGCCCTACCCTATGATTTCATTTAACCTTATGATTTAATTACTTCCATAAAGGCCCTATATTCAAATATAATCATATTGGGGGTTAGAGATTCAATATACACATTTTTGGGGAAGCAATTCAGTCCATAGCATCCACATTTAAAAAGAAAGCTGTTATTTCACTCCTTCACTAATTTTTTCCCAGTTTTTCAGATAAAGAAGCAGAAGGTAAACATTTTGCCCAGGATCACAGAATTAGCTGTTGGCAGAGTTAGAACTCAAAACTTTTCTTTCTGGTTCCTAGAGTGTGCAGTCTTTCTACTGTAAATGGTTACTATATTTAAAAATTTGATTTCCATTCTTCTAAAATCAGCTCCAACATTTTAGTGTCTCACAGAAGCATTTTAGAAAATCCCTTTGTTTTGAGTTTGCAATGGAGGTTAGCTGTAACTCTGAAACATGACTGCTTCTTAAAAGTGATTATTAGATCAAACTTTTAAGGTATTTTTGTTTGCATCGTTATGTCCCATTTAATGTCCAAATATTGTTCTCCACTTTGAGATGTCTTTGTATGAAAATCGATATTCTTAGCATCAGCAGAAATGTTTACTCTTTCATGTGTGTTTCTACGTCTGCTCATTGTAACAATAGGTGCTATGGCGATGATACAGTACCTTAAAGTGGGCAGGATTCTCATGAAGTGATTTTCACCATTGCTGAGATGAATTACGAAGAAAATGCTCACTTTGAGTACTCTCAAGTGTATTTAATTCTCCATGACCTGGAAAAGGGGTGATCTGAAACACTAGACCTAGAGAAGAGGCCTACGTACATAGGGCAGTTTACAGATCCAGATAAAGACAGCCTGCTGTAAACTGCCCGCCCAACAAGGAGGAAGAATTACTCTCCTGTGAATTGTGGTAATGGCTGATAATGGTCTAGCTTTTCATTTGGAAGTCACTCAGTGTGTGCTATAGGAGCACTGGAATGGAATTAGATACTTTCAGTTCTAGCACAGTCCTGCCACTGGGACCTCTTGTGTAATGTTGGGCAGGTGACTTAACATCTCTCAACATCCTCACCTGTAAAATGATAAGTTCAGACTAAATTATCTTTTGGTTTCTTTCACGATTTAAGATTCTGAAGTTTTAAGGTTGGTATTAGAATAAAAACTCAGGCATAACATCTTTGCATAGTGAAGCATCTCACATTTATGGCTTTTCCACTATGTGTCAATTACTCTTCTATGCATTGTGCACATGCAATCCTATTTGATTCTTATAGCACCCTTACAGATGTAGAAAAAGAGGCAGAGAGTTTAAAACTTGCCCAAACACTCACAGTATGTAAGTGATGTGAAAGTTGATTATACAAAATGGAGTCACTCATGTCATACCCAACTAAAATGGAGTCAGGAGGTTATAAGGAAAAGCACTCAGATCACATACATTTATTCCAGGAACTGTCTTTTGAGACTAAACCCAAAACTTCAAGGACCTGGTCATGATTCTAAGATTCCACATCTTACTTAACACCTGCTGACACTCAGCAGCTCCTGGAAGACACTACCAGCACCAATTAACTTACTTTCAAAACAACTTGCATAACCTTCCTCTATTCCATAATGAAACTCTGCCTTTCCCTTTATTCTCTAGACTCACCTGGGGCTAACTTGGTTTGGGTGTCCTGAATTGCAATTCATATTCTCAAATATCTTCTTCGCTCAGAGATTCATCTCTATATATCTTTATTTTAGGTTGACAGTGATTAGGCCCAGATACATACCCAGGCTACCTAACTGGAGAATCTCTGCTCTTGACGCTGTGTAATTTCTGGAAATGCAGACTCATGATCTGTCATCAAGAAAGTTATACCTAAATGGCATCACCATAAGTTCACCTAGTTTAAAGGACTTTGTCTTTCCTTAATAGGGTATTCAGGCAAAGTACTTAACACTGCAGCTGCCATTTTACACCTCAGCAGTTTTAATGTCATGAATAAACAGAATGTTAATTGTTTCAAATTTCAGGGAAATAGGGTTTTTGAGGCAGTCTAGTCAAGCTTGGAATTTAGTTAATGTAATCCAGACTTTGCAGGGTTTGGATTACAGCAGCCAGGCTGCCGTTTGAAAAATGGAAACCTTTAGTGCCTTCTGATGGGAGCTGTTTAATTGAAAATTAAAAACCTCATCTTACCCCATTATTGTGCATAGTTTCAACACAGTTTATTATTCGGCTGCTTGCTACACCCACTTGAAAAAGCTATTCTCACCTGGGTTTTTCACAGGTCCAATTCTGTAAATTAGGACTGTGGTGAAACAGTAGTAGCAGAAAATGAATAATGTGCTTTTAATGGAGTGTTAAGGTGCTTATCATGTTCCCAGCAAGCAGTCAAGTAGCTGCCTATGTCAACTTCTCAGCAGTTTTCATGTTTTAATAGGTAACTTTGAAGGAACAAAAATGTACTCAGTACGCATAGGAATTGATGTGATTCATGGGATAATTTTAACCTTCTCACACCTGTAAGGTAGACATTTTTGTTTATACACTTCAAATAAAATTCCATAAACAGGTTTTTCTTGTAAGAGCCACTGTATTTTGGATGCCATTTCCTTGTACAGACATTGGCCAAGTACACGGTCTTCCTAGCTTTATTTTCTGCCCACTTCAATCAGCCCTAGACTCAGCCGCTTCAATTTTCTTTCCAAAACAGATGGGTCACTGTTGCTTTGGGGATGAGTCAGTTCTTTGACATCAAGAACCTTGGCTGTCTGACTCTAACGTCTCTTTCCTGGTGTCATGGCCAATAGATCCCTCCACATATGCCACAATCACAAATCACCCTGGAAAAAGTGCATTTTTCACAACTACATGCTGTAATGTGTACCATTTTCTCAGCCTTAGCTGTGCTTTCTCCCTTTCTCAACTAAGCAAAGTCTTCTTTAAGACTCCCTTCTCAATTTTACTTTTTTCAAGAATCCTTTCTTACCTTTCTTGTCTTTTATTCACCTGTATTTTCATAACACCCATCCTATTCTTATTGTGTTTTCCATTTCTTCTTATACTTTGCTATTTATATTCTTAGCTTCTTGACCAGATTTTAAATTCCCAAGGACAGAGAACTGGCTAGATTCTTCACATTGTCATCCCTACCTCCCTAATTTAGAATTTATCCTATTTTAGTTGTCTGATAAGTGTTTGTTTAATAGAATCATAACACAAATGTTTGGGGAAGCAGCTACAGAGTAATCTGGAAAGATAAGTTTTACCATTGAATGAAAAGTGTAGATTGGACAGCTCAAAGTAATAGTGCACATGGCTGTGTATATTGGAGATTTACTGATCTTGGGGGAGACGAGAAGTTAGGCATGTATTTCCAACAGGAAAAAGTATATTCAATAATCACCTACTAAAATAAACGCTAAATAGAAAAACAAGTTCTCTCTAATTCAGCTGATGGTAGTTACATTTGTAGATGGCTACGACCTCCTGCACTCATTTTGTGACCTCCAGTCTTGCTGTCCTTCCTTGTTAGCAGAAAATTTATAGATTTGAATTTCACCAGCTGCTTGGAATTCTGAGTACAGAAAGGAGAAAATCAAAACTAATGGAAGCTGATAAGTTTGTTAAAATTGTGGCTATGAAGTATGAAAAGAACTAGACTCACTTTTGATAACTTGTGGATTACTATGTATCCAGTACTGTGCTGGCACTAGAAACATTAGAAGCAAATGGTCCTGGCAAAGCATTAGAAGGAAGTATGGTTCCGTGGGTCCATTTTCAAGAAGCTTGCAATATAGTTAGGAGGAGGATATTAACACTTCCAGTCCAGTATGAAAAATACAAAATGCCAAATCAGATGGTACTGTCTACATGTGTATGTTACGGGATTTCAGATAAATCATTGTGGGCTGGATTAGAAAATACTTCTTAAAACCTAAGACTGTGCTTTAAATATATGAGTAGAACTAGACTCAATGCAAACTATTACCGGGGGAAAGAGTAGCTGATCCCTTATGTAGAGAAATTCTAGGATGGAAAAGTTAGGAAGCCAAGATGCTGGGAAAATAGTGAGGACTACAGGATGGGCTCCAGGAATATTTAGGATATAATTTGCTCAGGCACAAACATATCTCATGCCTACCTTTGCAGAGTAGTATATTATGGCAGAGACCTATGTTGGCGAAGAGGCTTTTGCTATTTCTCTCTGCTCTAATGTAGTAGTTCTGGGGCTTTCCTACTTTTCAGCATATCAGCTAGCTATTGTCTACACTGGCCAGTGAAGGCCTGCCTGCTCCCTTGTATCCCGAGCCCTGGAAACCCATCCACTCTCGGTTGCTGATATTGATCATTTCCTGCTTGGAGGGGTGTGACTGTGGGATAGGGAGAGAAAAGGATGATGGGATGGGAGTAGGAACGGGGCCTCAGTAGCAGTCATCTTCAAAGAATTTTCTTGGCCTTTTTTTTTTTTTTTAACCACTTCTGTTGTACCTTTTCTGAAGTGGCAACTTCACTTTTTCCAGTACTCTGCATGGTTACAAAGAAACTATTTTTCGTTCTCTGCCACAGCCTTGTTTTGTTCTGCATGTTCAATTGAGAATAGAGCCACCATCTCAAGTCATACATACCTAAACTCTCACTCTTACACCCCAAGACCAACTCTTTGAAGTGCTCTAATTTCTGTCCACAATTTTCCCCATTTCTCCTGTTTTTTTTTTTTGTTTTTTTTTTTTTTTTTTTTTTTTTTTTGAGACAGAGTCTCACTCTCTCACCCGGGCTGGAGTGCAGTGGCATGATCTTGGCTCACTGCAATCTCTGCCTCCTGGGTTCAAGCGATTCTCCTGCCCCAGCCTCCTGAGTAGATGGGATTACAGGCCCCTGCCCCACTATGCCCGGCTAAATCTTGTATTTTTAGTAGCGGTGGGGTTTCACCATGATGGCCAGGTTGGTCTCGAACTCCTGACCTCAGGTGACCTGCCCGCCTCGGCCTCCCAAAGTGCTGGGATTACAGGTCACTGCTCCTGGCCCCCTATTCCTTATTTTAGTTATTTATTCACCTATAATGCTAAAATCATCATCATCAGAGTCATACAGTATCAGCCACTTCAAATGAAACCCTGTGTTTATTCATCTTTCTGAGCTATAGTTGTTTTCTCAGCTATAAAATGGGGTTAGTAATGTCTGCCTCGGAGATGCATAATTAATATTGTCATATTTATTGGAACAGTTTATTCTGATCCATTTAGTTCCACAGTCATCCAGAATAATCTTTCTAAAATACATGTGTAATTAGTCAGTGTTCTGCTTAAAATATCTTCAGTGGATCCCTATCCTCTATAAAATAAATTCTAGACCATTTTGCAGAGCATTTAGGGAGTTTTATTATTGTACCTCTGCCTTTTTTTTCTAAGCTCATCCACCTCACGGTTCTCTACCTAATAAATCAAGACAGATCTTTATCTGTCCAGCTCCTTTGGTTCCCTAATTTTTGCCTTTTCAGTTTTTGTCCACTCTCCCTTGTGAGACATCAAGAATGTGGGAATGAGAAGTACTAGAATTCACAGGAGTAACCAATGTGTTTCTTAAAATATATATGTATGTGTCTGTGTATTTATATATCTATATATAAATACGTATATATTTCTATATTATATATTTATAATATATATTTATAATATATATGATATATTTATAAATTTTATGATATATATTTATAATATATTTTATGATATATATTTATAATATGATATATCATATATATTTATGATATATATTTTTATGATATATATTTATATTTATATATTTATGTAATATATTTTATTATATATATATTTTTATATATGTATATTTTCCCCCACTGGTTGGCCTGGCAAAGTATACTGCTTTTACTTTGGTGCTTGCAAAAAGAATTCTCACCTCACATGCCACCTCCTCTGAGAAACCTTTTGCTAGGCATAAGTAGATAATCATCCTGGTTTTCCACTGGGTCACGTATTTGTTTGTTTTCTTTTTTTTGAATTTTTGGAAATTACCATATGGTTGTAATTATTCAATTAACATTTTCCGTCTCACTGACTTACAAACTTCTGCAATAGTCATTTTATATTCCTAATGCTTAGCACTGTGAATCTACTTAATGCATCTGTTGAGTGGATGGATGAAGCACGGATGGAGACATGAATGATGAAATACTGTGCTCCAACAGTGTCGTTATCTACACAGACTAGCAGGATACAAGCAGGGTGCTCATGTTCTAGTGTTTTCAGACTGCAGCTGCAACTTCCAGACCTATAGTCACTTGAAAGAGAAAACTCTCTCATCCTCTTCTGCCTCTTCTTCCCGGGATGCTTTGCAAATTTGCTCAGGCACAAACATATCTCACACCTGCCTTTAGGATAAGCTTGTGAACCACGCAGATGGGGGAGGCTTTTATGGATCATTCCGTGGCCTTTGAGAACAGATGCTCTTTTATAAGCCAAAAAAGATTGTCTCATTCTTCATGTTGTAGCCTGGCAAATGACCTAGCTCTTGGAAATATCTAGTCATCCAAGGCAGTGCCCATATTTTGAGGAACAGAATGCTTTTTAGATTTTAATAAAGACTAAGCCGCATATAAAAGTGGTTTCTTAGACCCCTAGGCTGACTGTTACTTCAGATATACTAGAGGCAAGTGTGCATAAAAGAAGATTCCAATGACAGGAAGGACTTCAGAGACCACCATCTACCACCATACTACTAATATTATGAAGGCATCTTTATATTTTATTCTATTAAGAATTCAATTGTTATTCAGTTGTTTCATACCTAACTTGCATGAATAATAATTATAATAACTAATAAACATATTAGGCTTTAGCTGTGTGGAAGGTTGTGACAAGGGTGATCAGGAGCAGCTGACAAGTTATCAGTAGCCAGGCAAGGGAGATAGACTAAGTGTAGTTATTGTCACATAGGTCAGAACTTATCATCTTTTCTGACCTGAAATCTTTAAGAAGGAGGTTAACTACTTTCCTGTTATCAAAAGATCTTGATCTGTCCAGCTCCTTTGGTTCCCTAATATTTGCCTTTTCACTTTTTGTCCACTCTCCCTTATGAGACATCAAGAATGTAAGAATGAGAAAGAGTAGAATTCATAGTAGTAACCAATGTGCTTCTAAAAACAGAAATATATATATTATATATTAATATATGATATATAATATGTATTATATTTCTTTTTATATATAATATATAAATATATATACATATATGATATAATATATAATATAATATAATATATAATATCATAATATATATAATATATAATATAATTATATATAATAATAATTATATATAATTATAATTATATATAATAATACTATATTATCTATAATATAATAAATTATATGTAATATAATAAATTATATATAATATAATATAATAATACATAATATATAATAATATATTGTATATAATAAAATATAACATATATAGTATATAATGTACTATAACAATATATTGTATATAATATAATATAACAATATATTGCATATAATATAACAATATATTGTATATAATATAATATAACAATATACTGTATAAAATATATAATGTATATAATATATAATATATAATATATATGATATTATATATACTATATAATATATTATATTATATACGATATCATATATAATATATTATATATCATATATATATATGATATCATATATAATATATTATATATTGTATATAATATATATCATATATCATATATAATATATAATATATCATATATAATATATATTATATATCATATATAATATATATGATATCATATAGAATATATAGTATTATATATTGTATATAATATATAGTATTATATATTGTATATAATATAGAGTATTATATATTGTATATAATATAGAGTATTATATATTGTATATAATATAGAGTATTATATGTTGTATATAATATAGAGTATTATATGTTGTATATAATATAGAGTATTATATGTTGTATATAATATAGAGTATTATATGTTGTATATAATATAGAGTATTATATGTTGTATATAATATAGAGTATTATATGTTGTATATAATATAGAGTATTATATATAATATATATTATATTATATGTAATATATAAGATATATTATATTATATACAATATACAACATATAATATTATATATTATATGTAATATATAAGATATATTATATTATATACAATATATAATATAATATATCTTATATATTACATATAATATATAATATATATAAAATATATATATTATGTATATATAAAATATAAAATATATAATAAAATACATATTATATATAATATATGATATATATTATATAATATATAATATATATTTTATATATTATGTTATATATTTCTATTGTATATTTTATATATTTTATATATTTTTATATATATTATATATATAAAATATAATATATATTTTTTATATAATTCATATATATTTTTTATTTTTATATATTTTTATATATAATTCATATATATTTTTATATTTTTTTATATATTTATATATAATTATGTAATATATTTTTTATATATAATATGTATTTTATATATTATATATTTTATATATAAATTATATTATATGTTATATATATTTTATATATATAATATAATATATTATATGTAATATATATTACAGTATATATTATATATTATATATATTATATTATATATCATATATTATATATTATATATTTTATATATATTATATATTATATATTTCATATATAATAAATTATATATTATATATTTCATATATAATAAATTATATATTATATATTTCATATATTTTATATGTATAATAAATTATGTATTATATATTGTATATATTTTATATACAATAAATTATAAATTACATATTATATATTTTATATACAATAAATTATATATGATACATAATATATTATATATAATATATTATATATCTTATATATTATCTTATATATAATATATTATATATCATAGATTATATATTTTATATATAATAAATTATATATTATATATTATATATAATATATTATATATTTTATATATAATAAATTATATATTATAGATTATATATATTATATTATATATATTTTATATATAATAAATTATATATTATAGATTACATATATTGTATATATAACAAATTATATTTTATATATTATATATTTTATATATAATAAATTAAATATTATATATTTTATATATAATAAATTAAATATTATATATTATATATATTTATATATAATAAATTATATTTTATATATTATATATATTTTATATATAATAAATTATATTTTATGTATTATATATTTTACATATAATATATTATACATATTTTATATATATAATATATTATATATTTTATATAGTATATATTTTATATATATTATAGTATATATTTTATATAATATATATTTTATATATATAATATATTATATATATTTTATGTATAATATATTATATATTTTTTATATAATATATATATTTTATACATAATATGTTATATATATTTTATACATATTATATATATCGGTTGGCCTGGCGAAGTATACTGCGTTTACTTGTTGGCCTGGCAAAGTGTACTGCCTTTACTTTGGTGCTTGCAAAAAATAATGCAATATTTGTAAACGTTTTTCCTACTTTAGAAGATTTCACAGACAACTTTTTTCACCTATCATTTGCCAGACTCTGCAAGAAACCACATGCATGCCTCAGACAGTCAAGACCTATTATCAGGCTAAGATGTAAACCAAGAGCAGAAATTAGGATAAGAAATTAATTTGTTTAAATTTGTCTAGGATACCCACAGTTTCTATTTTGTATCCTGATTTTTTTTAATAACTGTATGCTCACTCAATTTCATTTTATTCATGTGTGAAATTATTATCTTAGTTTTGAATTTGATTTCTAAGGATTTTTAAAAAATGAATTTACTTCTCAGGAAGAGTCTAACCTCTTCATATTTTATGGCCTAAATACAGAAGTTGGGATTGCAAAAATACTACTACTTATGATTAAAAGAAATATGGGTAATGGCATATTTGGTTTTCTTGCACTTTGGCTCAGAGTAGTTTACCAAATGCATTCCTATCCTGCAGATTATTGCCCTTAGACTTTCCACAGGTGGAAAATAAAACCAAAGGTTTTGAAGAAGGGAAAGCAGCAAGAATTTGTAGAGCACCAGGGCTCAATATGTGACAGGCATAGCAGTAACAATGTATTTTCTTTCAGTCAGTGAACTTTCTTTCATGTTGATTTGAAAACAATGTATTGAACCTTAGGAAAAGGTTAAGAGAGCTCATTAGTTCTTTTCTATTAAAATATTTGAAATATCCTACGTATTGGTTATGATTTTGCTTTCTGGTTTTTGATGCCCGATGCCTTTGTTTAAAATCAGCATTGTTATCAACTGCCTGGTAAACCGATCTTTTAGAAACACATTTCAGCCTCTGACAAATCACCTACTTTAAATTCGGTCTGTGTGTTGGATGGACAGTAAAATTATATTCAGGTAATATTAATGGATATTCTTTATCTGCTGGTATACAAGACAGAAAATCAATGCAATTTCTATCATCATTAGAATTATTTTCAGAGAACAAATTTTAAGATCAAGAAGATATCTCAGTGCTCAGCACCCTTGGAAAGATATACATTGAACATTTGTTAGATGGCCAGTCTGTCCATTTAATTTAGATTATGGACAATATGTTTTTCTCTAGGGATTGATTGTATGAACGTCGTCCTGGATGACCCTCTCTTATGCCCATTCAGGGAAGATGGATTAAACAAACAATTAGAACTACCACATCCACTTTTCTCCATGTCTTCTGCAGATTAATTTTCCATTCTCTCTTCTCTGAACTTATAAACAATCACACAGAAAAACTAGACTCTAGGACTGAAATCCCAATTGAATTAATCTTTGTTCAGTGCTGAAAATTTTTTATCGTGGAAAAGATTCTCAATCTGCCCATGTGTGCTGCAAATAAGGATTTAATATAAACAATAATGTTATTTCATTTTATACATACACCACAATAAAAACATGCAAATAATTCAGGTGACATGTAAGGATAAGAACATAAATAATAAATTGCATAATAGTAATAACTTAAGATTTGTACTTATTATTAAAACATTACAAAGCATCCTAACTAGCATTAGTTACTCATAGGACATTGAGAACACATTTTTGCACATCACTTCAGTTAGCACAAAGGAATATAACAATGAACAGACTTCCTAAAGGAAGTCATATTACTTCTGCCATTTTTTTCTTCAAATCAGAGAACAGGTAGCAGGGAGATCAAGAAGACTTTTGTCCAAGGAAGCATATGGTATGTGCCAAAAAGGGATAAAAAGAAGATTCCTTATGAGGCCCATCTTTTAAATAAAATGTGAAAGGCAACCCCTTAAACGACTTTATAACATTTTAAAAATTCAAAGAAAGGAGAGGTATATGAAATTTCTGATTAGGACCTGCCTAAGCATTACCTAAATAAAATATATTTAAATATATAAAAGCTATTTTGAATAACTCAAAACAGCTACAAACTCCCTCTATTTTAACTCAGCCAATGCCCATTTAGTATTTATTTAATTTTTGTTTCTGAAGCTACCATTTCCTGGTTCCAAAATCTAAGGTAAAAATAGAAAATCATTTGCTTTTATTATCAAAACTTTGGCAGAAGTTTTTTTTTTTATGAAATTAGCTGCATAAAATCCCTAAGTTGTTAAGTGAAAATAAATTCATTACTCTTTAATATCTCATTCCCTCCCCATCCTCAATTTGTGTTATTGAGAAAATATGGGTACATAGTAATCCAATACAGAATTCTTCTTTATATCCTGTAGAATTATATTCATATAGTACACCTTGGTTTTTTTTGTTGTTTTTTTTTTTTGTTTTTTGTTTGTTTGTTTGTTTGTTTTTACTGAGCCAGAGTCTTGCTTTATCGCCCAGGCTGGAGTGCAGTGTCGCAATCTCGGCTCACTGCAACCTCTACCTCCCGGGTTCAAGCAATTTTGCCTCCACCTCCAGAGTAGCTGGGACTACAGGCATGCGCCACTGGGCTCGGCTAATTTTCGTATTTTTAGTAGAGACGAGGTTTTGCCATGTTGCCCAGGCTGTCTTGATCTCTTGACCTCAAGTGATCCACCCTCCTCGGCCTCCCAAAGTTCTGGGATTACAGGCATGAGCTACCGCACCTGGCCTTCATATAGTACACTTTGATCACTATTCATATAAAATTGTATTATTCATATAAAAAGGAAAAAATAAACTACTCATTTCTAAAATGCTTTAAGCCATGTTGAACTTTATTTGAGGGAAGAAAACTGAAATTTATTACATGATTTCCCCCCAATTTATATTTGAATTTCCATAAATCCATTTAATTATTTAGAATTTTAATTTGTAAAAGTGTTAAAAATGTAGTATGATATGCAAAAAAGTAATTCAAGATTTTAAAATAAATATAACTATGAAATATATAAAGTTATGTGACTGAAAATAAAATATTTTTATTTGCATGCAGTTCTTTTAATAATACTTTTGATAAGAATACTTTAATAATAATTAAAAAGCATTTTTAATTAAACCTAGTAGTAAGTTTATAGTAATAAATGAATTAAGTTATTCTTAAATCTTTAATGTCAGAAGATATTAAGAACCATCTGCAGTTGGTTAATATTAACCATAAATAGGCCTGCATAGGATCTGATTACAATGAACCAACTCTCCCTGTCATGGCAGGATCCATATCTAATATATCTTTTTATACTACTCCTTCCCTGAGGATCTAGGACTATGCGTTGCATATAGTAAGCATTTAATAAATTTTTGAAAGAATTATTACCAGTTTTATGCTTCATTAATAAAATGACCTCTGGGATAGGGAAGTATTTTGTATCTTTGCATTAGCTGACTTTCACTCCAGCTGTTTTCTAAATTCTAATTACTCCTCTCTTTCTCGAAATCAGTGCTTATGAAATTAACCAAGGTATCTAAACACATCCAATATTTGTTCTACAGCAACAAGCTCTTAAAAATGCTGTGATATGCCAAGAAGTAACACCCATAAACCCATATCCTTTCCTTTTTAGCCTTTATTGTCTCTTCATTTGACAACTTTGTTATGCTCTCCTTAAAGCAATGGGATAATCTTTTATTATTATTATTATTATTATGTATTGGCCACATAAAGGGAGACTTCCTGAAATTTAAAAGACATATTTCAGAGAATGGAAACTTAACATCACTCAAAATTAAAATTAAAATTAAAATATTATGCCTCTCTCTTTAGATCAAGAGATCTTAGGCTCATCAATATCCCAGAAATGGGTTTTGTGGTTTTTTGACTGAAGTGGTGCAAGAAATCTGAATCACTATAAATCTAAACTTGCTCGTTGATGACATCAACTTTTTAAAAAGTGCTTTCTGTTGGACTTGTTGAGAATTACATGATTTCCTTTTGTGATATTAATCTAATTATAAGGGACAAAAAGTTAACCCACATCAATCTACTAGATTCTGTGAGTAGAATGTCCAAGCTTTAAGCTACTCCTTGTTATTTAGAAACATTTCTAGAGTTCCTTTATCTCACCCAGCGCTTTGACCTATACAGCATATGATTTCTTCTACCTATTGAAATTCACAATGTAATCAATAGCCTCGCTAAATCTAAGGGGTGCTGTACCCATAGAGCTATATGTGTATGTAATATATGAATATGCTTATTGGCTTCTTTTTGCATCCTGCCACAAATTACAGGGAGAGTTGGAAACTTCATTAAAAAGACATTTGCCAGGCTGCTGGAGGAAAAGGAAAATCCTCCATAGGCTACCTAGCTAATTTCCAGCCGATACAGGATTATTCCCAACAGGAAACATGTATTGCTTTACTGGCCTAAGTGATGGGGTTGTTAACATCTCTTTTGGCTGACTGCTTTGCAATCTAGCTGCTTTCAGTTGCTAGAAAAGTCATCTTAATATTTATGTAGAGCTTCCACCTCACATCAGCCAACATTGATCTCACGGTGTCTCGTGGGCAAAGCTTATCCGCTGCTCATTGAAACCCCAAATGCATCACAGTCATATAAACAAGGTATTTGTAAAAGGGTTAGACTTGTCCACATTTTTGTCAGCCCACTAAAATTTTCACAATTTCAGCTCATTTTGATTGTTCCTCTCACCACCACCTTCCCCTTGCACACACACATAAGAGCCTGCATCCTATTTCCTACTTCCTCACATACTCACAGTCATTGTCCCAGCAGATATTAAACATGCTGTTTTATGCTGAAGATATAATATAAGGTGACTGAATTAATTTATCTTATTGCTTGCTAGAAATTTGACATCCTAACTTCAGCTCTGACTTGATATCAAAAGAATTTTTTAAATTGTGAATATAGAGTCAGTTAACAGGATTCTAAGTTGTTTCTTGAAAGCTGTTTTGCAAATAAAATGATAAAATCTTGGGAAAGCTTTAGTAAGGGTAGTGTTTGTTATGCAAAATAAAGTCACAAAACCAGGACTTGAAAGTTATAGAGATGAAGAAAACTGAAATCTCTAAATGTGAGAAAACAACCTATGTTACTGTATCTGAGTGTCCTGGTTGGCTTTCTCTATGTCATCCACCGATTGGAACTGCTTTCAGAAATAACTGTTTTAAGCAAATAAAATAGAAAATTACCTATACTCTGGTCTTTGTTTGCACACAGATTCACCTCTCAAATGTTTTACATAAGTAGTCTACCTAGATATTCTAGAACTCAAAATCTAATCAAATAATTTCAGTTCTATGAATGCACCAGTAGAGAAAAAGATTATCTGTGGTGAAACACCATTAATTAAATTTTGGATGATAGTATAATTATTTCTGGTGAATTCCTGGCTTATTTCTCTTAAATACTGCTTTCACATCTGTTACACACCTAATGGAAGGCAGAATTTCCAATAATGCTATACTGAAGGAGCTTTCTTCCCTTTATGGTGTATTTGTAGGAAATATTCAGACCATATGGTTTGTGACATAACCCCCACTCTTACTTCCAATGTGGAATTTCATTTCCAGGTACTGTATTTGACACCTAACAAAGAGAATACCCAAAGCCCAGTTATAAGATGAAATGTGCTGGCCCCTTGTAGGATAACAATAATTTTCCATAAAGTCTTGTCAGATGGGTGACAGTATCTGCAGGACCTAGGAGCCAGGACCTGAGTTATTTCTGTTTTAAAAAATTCAGGAGAATAGCATTTAGACTAACACTGCTGCTGCACCTTTAATAAAAGACTTTAATAAGAATATTGGGAGAAATAAAAAGAATGGAGGATGGCATATCAGTGAAACATTGAATTTAGTTTAAGAGAGTTTACTTTTGCGACTTGTTTTTCTCACACATGGAAAATAACATTTTCTTATAGGTGTAAGGGTATGAGAGTTGTCAGGCTTTCTTGGGGGTGATCAAAGTAATCTGTTCTGTTATTGTGTGTGTTAAAATGTTTATTCTTTTTGTCTGTTCATTTTGTTTCATTTGTACTAACATTGTGACATGCTCTCCTAATGAACAGGTCGTCATGGAGATGGAGGTTATTGGCCAGTTGATACTAATTTGATTGATAGAAGCACCCTAAATGGTAAGTATATAAATTAGGTAATATTGAATTAGTTATATTAATTAAATGGTTAATTCAGGAGTGTCTGGGGCAAATTTTCTATCAACTACAAATGCCAGGAACCTTGGATTTAGTGTCTTAGTGGGATAATAGAAACATGAAGTTATTAAAAAACAAAAACAAAAAAAACAAAAAACTTCTAGCACATTCTGCCAGGAGATGATGCCAATAAGAGTTGACAGGTATGTAAAAAAGGAGTCAGTTAGAGAAGCCCAGCATGGAGCACTTTGTAAATGACACAAAGCTGTTAAATACCAAGATTTTTAAATGTTACAGTACATTTAAGATGTTTGCAAGAATCTAATTTTATTTGAGAGAGGTGATATCTAAGGTTGGTTAAATTGAAACCCACCCAGTTTCATATATTAAAGTTACTTGGATTTTTGCCTGCAGGGTACATTTAATTCTTCAAAATCCTCTAGCATCTTAGGGCTAAATTTTCTTTGTGTTGAGCATGCCCAAATATCTGCTGGCTTTAAGGATGACCAGATGGAGGTACTATCTAGAGCTACATAGAAGGACAAGGTTGGTGTGGGGGCTGCATTCCAGGATCTTATCCTTAGTTTTGCTGAAACAAACTTTAAAAGGATGGATTAATACTGGCCAAATTTTCAGGGGACTAATGTATATATGAGGCCATGTTATAAGTTTCTTTTTCATTATTGCTGTTGTTTGGTTTGACTTACTAAAAAGACCTTCAGATATTCAAAATGTGAAGATGAACACTTGTATACCCATCAGCAAGGTTAAGATATGAAATATACAGCATGGAATTGAAATATCTTGTATGTCTGTGTTTTCTCACATGCTTCTTAACACTGTTCCTCACTCTGATATAAGTGCTCTAATTTGATGTTTACTACGTATGTATACGTATCCCTAAACATTATATTGTTTTACAGTTTTACAAATTTATAGAAATGATATTGTATCCTGCTACAACTTGCTTTCTTTTTTAACGTAGTTTTGAAGATGTATCCATGTGTTTACAAATAGCTCTCACTCATTTATCTTGGCTGCTGTACAGTATTCTATTTTATGAAACAACAAAATTAACCATTTTTGCAGGTTTTCTTAAGAAACTTGATTACTGAACTGATAAATTTCCATTTGTTTGATCTCCTTTTAAAAAATCCAGAAAGGAAGTCAAAATTCCAATCTAAAAATAGTTTGCTGTATGTGAAATAGAATAGTGGTGTGAATTAAGTGATTATTTCTTATCATAGGCTGTGATAATCTAATGCAGCAATTTTCCCAAGAGGATATATATACACAGAGTACACCAAATGCTTGCATCAGAGACTTAGGGTTATCTCTCCTCTGGCCAATGGTAGACTTAGAAATATTTTTTCACCTCTTGACTTATTTTTGAATTGCCTGGCAATACCTTCCTCTGCTATTAATGCCTTTTTCCTAACCAGCAACACGTAGAATATCTTATGTTTAAACTTTGAGTCCATTTCTGCTGCTATTAAAAAATACCCCAGATTTGGAGTAACTTATAAACAACAGAAATTTATTGCTCACAGTTTTGGATGCTAGGAAGTCCAAGATCAAGGTGCCAGCAGACTGGGAGTCTGCTGAGGGCTCATTCTCTGCTTCACAGTTGATGCCTTCCAGCTGTGTTCTCCCATGGTGTTTGGAAAGGGTGAGCAAGCTCCCTCAGGCTTTTTCTAAAATAAGGGCACTAATCCCGTTTATGAGGCCACCACTCTCATGACCTAATTATCTCCCAAAGCGTCTACCTCTTAATGCCTCCCTAACAGGGATTAGGTTTCAACATAAGAATTTTGGAAGGACACAAGCATTCAGACCATAGCAAGCTTCCCAGGATGCTCTTTCCAGGCTACTCACAACTTCCTATTGTCTCTTAGACTCCTCATTTTCCTTCATTTAAACAACATGACTGTCCCTGGTAGGTATTTGACTTTCAGACACTTGTTTTAACTAACACCTTGCTCTGGCAGTCCCTAACATACCCAACAGGTAGTTTACGAAGCACACAGGGCTGGGCGTGGTGGCTCATGCCTCTAATCCCAGCACTTTGGGAGGCCGAGGCGGGCAGATCACGAGGTCAGGAAATCGAGACCATCCTGGCTAACATGGTGAAACCCTGTCTCTACTAAAAACACAAAAAATTAGCCAGGAGTGGTGGCACGCACCTGTAGTCCCAGGTACTCAGGAGGCTGAGGCAACAGGAGAATCACTTGAACCCCGGAGGCGGAGGTTGCAGTGAGCCGAGATCACACCACTACACTACAGCCTGGGCAACAGAGCAAGGCTCCATCTCAAAAAAAAAAAAAAAAAAAAAGCTCACAGAAGGAAGGTGAGAGGAGGGACTTGTTGAGACAGAAAACAGACCCCAGGCCATGCTCCATAAAATGGGCATAGGTAACAATAATTCCCTCCTCCCAACTTTGCAATTTCATTAGCTCACTCTCGTGCTCCAAATTTTACCTTAAATTTCAACAATATGCCAAAAACATTATATGTATTCAAGCAGTCAGTCAAGAAATGCGACTAAGCCCTCAGCGAGTGCAGGGTACTTGCAATGAGCTATGGGCGCAAACTGAAGGACAGACCACTGCAGGACCAATACACCAGGAGGGTTAATTGCCTGGGTGGACAAAGCAGAAATATACACCCCAGGAAGATGAGAGAGGATGAGAAAATCCCTAGAGATATATAGCAGGGTAAAAAAAGGAAGTTGCTGAAATTGTTTGGGAGAAACACAATTGTTGTATTTTATACCCTGAGATACAGAGCTTCTGACTTTGGAGTTCATGCAGGAAATTAGCATTGTCCCCTTTAGAATCATCCAACAGAGCCAATTTTAAGAAGCTATTTCTACAAGGATTTTCACATTGAAATTCATTCCCAGTCAAGGGAATACTATCTATACTGGTACGGGACAGTACTTTTTGAAGAGACATACTGCCAGAAAATTAAAGAGGGATTTGGTATGGATGAATGAGAGTGAGAAATTAACCTGTGGGTTTCAACCACTACTGAGCAGTGGTTATGAGGCTTAAAGCTTGGGCAAATGTAAGCCACAGACACAAAACTATGTACTCTCTTAAACTGCATGTCCAAAAGGACTCCAGTATGGGGAAGAATTGCCAGATATTGCAATTAAAAATATAAAGAGGCCAAGTAACATTTAAATTATTTCTGTGAGTAATAGATAAAGAAAAATTATAAAAGGGATTGCCATCTCAATTTACATATGCATCCCAAGGTATACATGAATAGGCAACTAGAAATAATTCTAACCTAATTGGGCCTCCTGTATTTTTAATTGTGAAATCTGGAAATCCCAATTTCAGATCGAATTCAAAAGTCTGTTGTTGACTATTTGAAGTTGCTATTCAAATTAAAATAAATTTTTGGTTGAAAAGAAATCCCAGCCCACATTTGACATGAACATATAAGTCAACAATCACTTTCCTTTTCAAAGGTGTCAGATGATAGATGAAGAGAAAGAGAAATGCACATCATTGGGTTCATTTTTGTTTTACCATTTAAGATTCCTAGTGAGAAAACTGACCAAAATTAAATTTGACCTGGTAGACATTATCTCACAGGAGAAAGTCGTGAAGATTAAATAGACCGATGCCATTCAGTAGCTTTGAAGCAGTTTAGATGCATTATTGACATTAATTCTTCCCAATTTTCTGCATCACTTAATGTTTTAGGGATTTCATGCTAAATGAATGAGATGAATAACGTATCTGAAATATTTCTAGATTCCCTACTGGAATAACAAATTATTTCAGGCTGTCTGGCTGATTAAGGTGAACTGATAACTTCAGAGAGCCAGGGATGGTAGAGGCCAAACTTTATCTGCTTCCTATTCTATTTTGCTAGCAAATAAATGATGATAAATATATAATATAACTTTAGCCTTGGCTATTACAAGCAAATCAGCAAAGGCATCTGAAAACCTCAGATTTCTAATTAAATTTTTGCTAATGTCTTAAGCTTTAAAAGGGGGGTATGTTTTCCAAGTAGATGTGCAAGTGAGGCCCCTGAGTAATAAAACTCCAATTGTACTTCACCCTTATAAAGTGGGCTACATCAAAATATTTAATGTCTGAGTTTTTAAACCTTGTATACAATAAAATTTCATACGTCTCCCCTTAGAGTGACAGAATTATAGAGGTTTCCTAGCTCCCTCTACACTTGCTGGATTCATTCTTCAAAGCATTGTAATAGAATAATGGCTTACTGTCAGGATACTCAAGCCAGTTGCAAATAAATTTAGACCTTGCTAATCATTTACTTTCTCTTACAGCGTGCCACTCTTAAAAATGTACTCTTGGAATTCAAATAAAGAAAAACCAAACTATAGTTCATGTTTACTCCTGTAGTTGGAAGCCCTTAATTAAATGGTAGAACTGAAAGAGGCTTCCTAAATTATTTTCTGATGGCAGGTAGAATCAAAGCTAATATGTGGTGATGTAGTAGTATTTTTCTTTTATGATGCATTCAATTTTAGATTATGGTCCACATTCTTAATGCAGAAAAATTCTTCAATATCTGAAAATGTGTTTTGTAGTTTATATTTGTATAAATGACGGAACTATGAAAATTGCTTCAACATAATCCTCCCTTTCTGATTAGAGAAGATAAAATGGCAGTTTCCTTTTTTCTATAGCTCTACCTATAATTTGTAAAATCAGTGTAACAAGTTTGATTAAAAGATCTATAAGCCTCATAATAGTATTTTATTGACCTCAACCTTTAAAGACAAAGTTAAACTTGACGAGTTTTGAAACTTTGGCACATCAATGTTAATAAATAGATCAACATTATTAATTTTTAAATACTCAGAATCATATTAAGTGCTCTATAAAATTTGTCAGAAAAGAAGCGGTTTGCTCTCTATTTTTGCAAACCTGCTTTTTTTTTTTTAGAATTCAATAACATTTTAACCAATGTAAATAAAGTATACATAAAACTCTTTCCACACTTCTATAAAATGATCATTCCAAGGTTGGTAACTATTAGAAGACACCCAATGCTATACTCAGCAGAAATCTTAATGCAAAAGAAAAGATACGGAAACAAAATTTTACAGCTTTTTTTCCAGATGAAAAGAAAAGATAACTAGAGTAATCTGAGGTCCTAGGTTCTAGTTCAGTGATTACAAGAGACTGCTCACCTATCATCCACCCATTATCTTTATCCCAAAGGATTTTTAAAAGTCCTAGTCTAAACCCAGATTCTAGGCCTGACTTTGTAGAGCTTAGACCTGTGTGACAAATCAAGTCACTTAAACTCTGGATCTCAATTTTCATCTGGACCTAGAAACTGTTAAGCTAGAGCAGCACTTCTGAACCTCACCAGCATTAATGTAAGATTGGATTTTTCTTTGTTGTGGGCACATGTCCTGTTCAGGATGTTTAGCAGCATCTCTGGCCTTTACCCACTGGATGCCAGTAATATCTCCTCTCCTCCATGTTGTAGCAATCCAAAATGTCTGTAGACATTGCCAAATTTCCCCCTTGGCAGGGAGGGAATCTTCCCAGTTGGAAACCACTGAGCTAGATTAGCATACCCTGTAGGTTGCTCCAGGGTACGTGGGTCCTCTTGAGAAGCTCTGAGAAAATAAATAAATAAAGTGTCCCATTGTCAAATAAGCATCAGGAAAGTGGTATGGCACCTCACTGCCCTTTTGCCAGGCCTTTATCTTCTGTTTGAAAAGTAGAGGTTTTAACCTTGGCAGTGCTTCTCTGCTCAGTCTTAACCTCTTGATTTTGGTGATCTCATCCTTTCCATGGATCGGAATTCCATCCATGTGCCAACTCCCAAATGTATATCATTAATGCAGAGAGAGATCAATGTTCTGGCTGTTTCTTTAATAATTATCATGAGATCTCCACCCTGATGTATTCAAGACTAAACTTTTGCTCTTCCCTCTTTGAGCCTTCCCTTTCACCCTTTCCCTCATCTCAAGACATGAGGACTACTACTTAGGCTTGAACCTGAGTCTCTCATTCTTTCCTCCCCCATATCCAACTGGTGTTGTGCTCATTTACTTTCAAACTGTATTGTGTAACTGGCCACTTTGCCTGATTGTAATTGCCACTGTCTCAGGTCAAGCTATCATCATCTCTCATTTGGAGAACTTCAATAACCTCTTAGCTGATCTCCGTGCTTCCACCACTGACCCCTCTCCACACAGCAGCCAGAGTGGTCTTCTTAAAACAAATCACGTCTGTTTCTGGCTTGCTGAAACCCGTTAGAGGTCTGTGATTGCATTTAAGATAACTGAATGTAATCTACAGACTCAGTAAAACTGGGTCCTGTTTCTCTGTGTAGCCTCCTCTTATGCCATTATCCCTTTTGCTGGCTGTGTTCCAGGCACATGGGCTGCTCTCAGTTCTGTTTAAAGGAATAGGAGCTGATGCTTAGCAATAACTCATGCTTCAGCCTGTTGCTTTCATAATAAGTCCTTTCATGAGCCCCCACCAACAGCCATACGTTCTCATTGTTATACCTCTCTACATGAACCTTTCTACTTTTCTTTTTAGCACTAGTTATAATTGTAATTTTATACAGGCATCCCTCCTTTTATTGTGCTTCACATTATTGTGCTTCACAGATACTGCAGTTTTTCCAAATTGAAAGCTTGTGCTAACCCTGCATTGTGCAAGACTATTGGCAACATTTTTCTAACAGCTTGTGCTCACTTCATGTCTCTGTGACATTTTGGTAATTTCTAATATTTCAAACTTTTAAATTATTATTATATCTGCTACGATGGTCTGTGATCAGTGATCTTTGACATTACTATTGTAATTGCTTTGGGGCACCACAAACTGCACCCATATAAGATGGTGATCTTAACCAATAAATTGTTGTGTGTTCCAGCTGCCCCACCAACCAGCCTGTCTCTCTCCCCCTTTTGGGGCTTCTCTATTCTCTGAGCACAACACTGTTGAAATTAGGCAAATTAATAACCCTACAAGGCTTCTAAGTGTCCAGGTGGAAGGAAGAGTCACATGTCTCTCACTTTAAAATTCAAAAGCTGGAAATGATTAGGCTTAGTGATGAAGACATGTCAAAAGTCAAGATAGGCTGAGAGCTAGACCTCTTATGCCAAACCAAGATGTGAATACAAAGGAAAAGTTCTTGAAGGAAATTCAAAGTGCTATTCCAGTGAACCCATGAATGATAAGAAAGCAAAACAGCCTTATTGCTGACATGAAGAAAGTTTTTGTGGTCTGGATAAAAGATAAAACCAGCGACAACATTCCCTTCAGTCAAAGCTTTATCCAGAGCAAGGCCCTAAGTCTCTTCAATTCTGTGAAGATTTATGGAGGTGAGAAGCTGCAGAAGAAGAATTGGAAGCTGGCAGAAGTTGATTCATGTGGTTTAAGAACAGAAGCCGTCTCTATAACAGAAAAGTGCAAAGTGCAACAGCAAGTATTGATATAGAAGCTGCAGGAAGTTATCCAGAAGATCTAGCTAAGATAATTGATGAAGGTGGCTGCACTAAACAAGAGATTTTCAACACAGACAAAAGAACCGTATATTGGAGCAGATGCCATTTAGGACTTTCATAGCTAGAGACAGGTCAATAGCTGGCTTCAAAGTTTCAAAGGACAGGCTGACTCTCTCATCAGGGTATAGTGCAGCTGGATTTTAAGTTGAAACCAATGCTTATTTACTATTCTGAAAATCCTAGGGCCCTTAAGAATTATGCTAAATCTACTCTGCCTGTACCCTATAAATGGTGCAACAAAGTCTGGTTAACTACACACCTGTTTACAGCATGGTTTACTAAACATTTTAAGCCCACTGTTGAGACCTATTGCTTAGAAAAAAAGATTCATTTCAAAATATTACTGCACGTTGACAATGCTCATAGTCACCCAAGAGCTCTGATGGAAATGTACAAGAGATTAATGCTGTTTTCATGCCTGCTAACACAACATCCATTCTGCAGCCCATGGATCAATGAGTCATGCTTTCAAGTCTTATTATTTAAGAAAGATATTTCATAGATATGTCTTCCAGCTGCCATAAAGTGTGATTTCCTCTGATGGATCTGGGCAAAGTAAATTGAAAACGTTTTGGAAAGGATTCACCACTCTAGATGCCGTTAAGAACATTTGTGATTCATGGGAAAAAGTCAAAATATTAACACTAACAGAAGTTTGGAATAGATTCCAGTAAGGAGTAGATTCCAATCCTTACAGATGATTTTGAGAGGCTCACGACTTCAGTGGAGGAAGTAAGTGTGATCGAAATCCCAGTAACTGCGATCGAAATACAAGAGAGCCAGAATGATAAGAGGAGCCTTGAAGAAGTGACTGAACTGCTGCAATCTCATGATAAAATTTTAACAGATGAGGAGTTGTTTCCTATGGAGGAGCAAAGAAAGTGATTCATTGAGATGAAATCTACTGCTAGTGAAGATGTTGTGAATATTTTTGAAGTGACAATGCAAGATTTATAATATTACGTAAACTTAGTTGATAAAGCAGTGGTAGGGTTTGAGAAAATTGACTCCAATTATAAAAGAATTTCTCCTACGGGAAAATGCTATCAAATACATCCTATGCTACAGAGAAATATTTCTTGAAAGGAATGATCAATTGATGCAGCAAACTTTATTGTTTTCTTATTTTAAGAGATTGCCACAGGCTGGGCATGGTGGCTTATGCCTATAATCCCAGCATTTTGGGAGGCCAAGTTGGGCAGACCATTTGAGATCAGGAGTTCAAGACCAGCCTGTCCAACATGGTGAAACACCATCTATACTGAAAATACAAAAAGGAACCTGAGGCAAGAGAATCTCTTGAACCCAGGATGCGGAGATTGCAATGAGCTGAGATCACACCACTGCACTTCAGCCTGAGCAACAGAGCGAGAGTCTGTCTCAAGAAAAGAAAAAGAAAAAAGAGAGATTGCCACAGCCACCCCACCCTTCAACAATTCCCAACCTCATCACTCAGCAGCCATCAACATAAAGGCAAGAGCCTCCATCAGCAAAAGGTCTGTGACTCGCTGAAGGTTCAGATGATCCTTAGCATTTTTTAGAAATGAAGTATTTTTAAATTAAGGTGTGCCATTTTTAGATGTAATGCTATTGCACACTTAATAGACTACAGTATAGTGTAAACTTTTATATGCACTGGAAGACCAAAAAATTAGTTCAACTTGCATTATTCCAGTGTGTGGAACCAAAACCACAGTATGATACTTGCTTTATTCCAGTGCGTGGAACCAAACCCACAGTATTTCTGCAGTATGCCTATATTTATTTCCCTCATGATTTGTTGAACATCTACCTTTTTTTAGTAAATTGCAAGTTCCGTGAAGTCCATAATCATGCTTCTTTTGGTTACAACATTGTATCTCCAACATCTAACTGGATCTTCAATACGTATTTATGGAATAATTGAATCTGTTTTCTACCACCCCTGCCCCACCCCTCCTGGCAACTAACAATTCACATCAGCATATTAAAAATCCAAATTTTTTTTAAAATAAATATGTTCTGAAACTTAGTTGTCCAAGGAACTGTACCCCCATAACGCTGATAAATATCTTATTTTAGGGAACAATAGGCTAAATTATCTGTGAGTTGTCTTCCAGCTGATTGATTACAGCATCTTATTTCAGGGGGAAATACTTTGAAACGATCAAGGCCGTATGAACTTTAGTTCAAATTCAAATGCTTCTAAAATTATTAAGACATATATAGAGCTCAAAGTGTTCTAATAATTATAAAGCCATTATCAGGGTAAACTGCAATTGTAGGAGTGAAGTTCAATCCCCGACTATACACTTTCATTGGACCTCTTTCCTTCCTCGGAAGTGAACTTGTCATTCTTACATTCACATTGTTTGCCTATTGATATTGTGTAGCTATTGGGGCACAGCCATTACAGCCATTGTGCCAAGGGGACCAGGTCCTCAAAGTAGGAGCCAGGGCTCTTAGAGTCAATATCTAGCTTTCTTTTCAATGATAATTAAGTACTCAGAGTTCTGGTCTATCAATGAGCTTGCTGCAGAGTGTTTATGAGAGCAAAATATGATAAGAAATATAAAACATTTTTGACAGTCTATAAAATCTTTATAAAAACAAGTTACTTCAATGAACCAATTTTTAAATATTTAATAAGTCTTTATTAAATATATGTATTTGCTTTATTAAATTTAGAAGGAAAAGGCTGAAACATTTTATCATGTTCAAACATCATGGAAATAAAAAATAAATGGAATGCCCATGAGATTGTAAAAAATGTGACACCCTTCTTACTAATTTTAATGGAACACATCTAGGTCTTGATTACCCAGACACTGGACACCCACACTATCATGCTAACAGCAGAGACAGATACGTTATGATACAAGTTTTTTTTCCTTTAAACCGGGAACATTACATAGGATATAATACATTGGGTGGACCTGGTGGTTCATGCCTGTAATCCCAGCACTTTGGGAGGCCGAGGTAGGAGGGTTGCTTGAGGCCAGGAGTTTGAGACCAGCCTGGTCAACATAGGAAGACCCTGTCTCTACAAAAAAAAAAAAAAAAAAAACACACACACACACTTAAAAATTTTCCAGGGATGGTGGCATGCACCTCTGTAGTCCTAGCTACTAGGGAAACTGAGATGGGAGAATTGCTTGAGCCTAAGAGTTCAAGGCTACAGTGAGCTATGATTGTGCCACTGCACTCCAGCAGTAGTCACAGAGAGAGACCCTGTTTCTAAAAAAGAAAAAAAACACATTGAGCCACATCATAATGTCTAACGAGTGCCAACTTTGTGCCAGGGCTTGTGGTCACTGTGGTGCAACTATTATCTCATGAAATCATCACAGTGCCCGGTAGGATATTTGCAAGTCTTTGAATGACTTTATACAGCTTCCCCACTGAAGCCGGAAAGGGGGCAATGTCACTTGCCCCTTCTGGAGCCAGCCTGTCTCCCAGATCTCCTAACTACACTAATCTAGGTTTGAGAGCTCTAAAATTTGTTTCTAATTTGTAGCAGTCTTTTGATGTATTAAGATATAGATCCTCATTACTTGCAGAATCTGAATTTGTGAATTTACCTGCATGCTAAAATTTCTTTGTAACCCCCAAATCAATATTCACAGTGCTTTCATGGCCATTCACGGATGTGTGCAGAGCTGCAAAAATTTTGGGTTGCCCAATGCTCATGTCACCACCTAAGACAGAAAAAAAGGTACTCTCTGTCTTCTCGTTTCAGCCCCCATACTATAAGAAAGTGCCCCTTTTGTGGTATGTTTCTGCCAATTTTTCCATTTTTTTCTTTTTGTTGGTGACTTCACTGTTTAAAATGGTCCCCAAATGTAGTGCTGAAGTGCTTTCTAGGTTCCTAAACACAATAAGGGTGTGGTGTGACTGACAGAGAAAATATGTTCTCTCTACAAATTTTGAAAAGCTTTGCTCAGGCATTAGTTATAGTGCTACTGGATGTTTCAGTATTAATGAATCAACATTATATATTAAATAAGATGTCTTTAAACAGAAACACACAAAAAACAAAGTGTATATTAATTGGTTGATAAAACAGTGTGATCAGAGGCTCACAGGAAGCTAACCTTGTGTTTCCTCTAGAGGTAATCATTCAGTATTCACTAATTAGCATTTGTGGCAACTTTATAGAACACAACTCCTGCAAATAACAAGAATTGACTGCCACTAAAGACACCATTGCACTTGACTTTTTTAATTGCCTGCTTGATGTCAGGTAATCTGATTATTCAGCCTTTGATTTCAGATTGAGTGATTAATGAAAGACCTTGAATACCAAATTTTAAACTGATGGGAACTTTTATGAGGAAGTCATAAAGGCCTGCAGTCAAATATTTGTAATGGGAGTCCTCATGAACCCCGACTCTCCCAGGCAAATGACATCAATATAATGTCACTGGTGCTCAGCAGAATTCAGAGTTATTTTTTTGACTTGGAATATGATGTCTTCCAGGGTGAAAAGAAAGAAATAGAAGTAGAAATTTGAGTAATTTCAGTTTACCATGCTTTTAAAAATGTTGACAAGGTGTACTGTTATGTATGATTCAAGCTAAGTTTGTCAGAAACAGTGAATTGTTAAATTTAAGTCATGCTTATAAAAATCTATGAGATCCCTAACTATCTTCCTTGTAAGTTCTCACATAAAAGGTTAATTTATTCCAATCTATTAACTTATTAAATACAAAAAGGGCATATTAAGATACTACTGTAAAATAACTTTTTAAATAATAAGTAGAACTGTGAGAAAAGGGAGTTTTGACCTTTCATTTCTTGCTTCATTCTTTTATGGTAAGTGTAAAAATTACTTCAAGGAAATCCTATTTCTTTCATTTGTAATCATAATTTTTTAACAGAAAGTGCTGTTATTTAAAAACTTTTGATGAGTTTTTTCCTCCAAGAGTCAACTTATAGTAGAAGTACTTCTGTTTCCAATAATAATGAATGAGCTATAATTTATTGAAGTTTTGATGAATTTTTTTTTTTTTTTTTTTTACAAAAGCAATGATTCTTAGGCAACTTGTCAAAAGACATCATTTCAATTTTGAGGCAAGTACTGGGTTATTATATTAAATTGTGAGAATAGGTTAATTTAGCTATCACAAGGAGTATTTGTATTAGTACATTCTTACACTGCTAATAAAGACATAGCTGAGACTGGGTGATTTATAAAGGAAAGAGGTTTAATTGACTCACAGTTCAGCGTGGCTTGGGATGCTTCAGGAAACATACAATCATGGTGGAAGTGGAAGCAAACACACCTTCCTCACATGGAGAAGGACAGCAAGGAGAAATGCTGAGCAAAAGGGGGGAAAGGACCTTATAAAATCATCAGATCTTGTTGTGAGAACTCACTATCACAAGACCAGCATGCGGGTAAACACCCCCATGATTAAATTAGCTCCCACTGGGTCCCTTCTGGGACACATGGGGATTATGGGAACTACAATTCAAGATGAGATTTAGGTGGGGATGCAGCCAAATCACATCAGTATTATTCCTAAAAATGTGGTGGCTCACACCTGCAATCCCAGCACTTTGGGAGACTGAGGCTGGCAGATCACCTGAAGTAAGGTGTTCAAGACCAGCCTGGTCAACATGGCAAAACCCATCTCTACTAAAAATACAAAAATTAGTGTGGTGGCACATGCCTGTAATCCCAGATACTTGGGAGGCTGAGGCAAGAGAATCGCTTGAACCCAGAAGGCAGAGGTTGTCGTGAGCCGAGATCATGCCAGTGCACTGCAGCATGGGTGATAGAGCCAGACTCTGTCTCAAAAAAAAAAATCCTTTACAGTCTGGAAGTCCACACCATAAGTCCCAAATGCTATTGTAGATATTATAAATTTAGGCAACATTTTATTATTGCATTAGTCATGTAATTTTATTATAAGCACTTCCTCTGTATCAGGTGCTGAGATGGTTGTTTTACATGTATTTTATCTAATTCTGTCAGTAACTGCACACAATAAGTATTACATTCTTTATACAGATGGAGGCACTGAGGTACAGAAGGTCTAAATATTTTGCTCAAGATGTATAGAAAATTAATATAGGTTATTAAAGAAAAATAATCAAATTTAGGTATAGGAAAACATGCAAATTCCTTGCTTTTTGATACTTTCTAAATTATTTGTAAATAATATAACCTAATGTTTAATTTTTAAGAAATGTATAACTTGTAATGACAAACATGACTGACATAGAACAGAGTATTTCTAATTGATTTATCATTGACTGAGGGCTTAAGAAAGCTATGTCAAGGGTCATTAGTCATTCTTATTTAGCAAGTAACTCATCACAGATGTCTTATTATTCTGTTATTTTCCACCTACATATTTTCTGCCACGAGGTACTGATGCAATTCAGGAAAACATTTGTGTTAGGACTTTGTGGCACTCTTTTGAACCCGGTGGCTGCTTTTAGGTGGGATTCATACACCTTTGACAGGTTGAAAATTAAATTGCTTTATAGACGGCATCTTCAAAGGAATGGTGGTAAATTGTGAGTGATTGGTATCAAGCAGTTTGTCTTTTACAGCATCAAATAGTGTTTCCTCATAAACCATAGCCTCTCTCGTTCTTGTCACTCAGGAATTCTTATGGTACAAAGTAGCATCTCTTCTCCTCTCCCTACCTTCCACTCAGTAGGAAAGCTTAATCTTGTTTTTATTGCGATATATCTTATGCGCCATAAACTCACCCTTTGAAAATGTACAATTCAGCGGTGTTCAGTGTATTCATAAGCTTGGGCCGCCATCACTGCTATTTAGTTCCAGAACATTGTCATCATTCCAAAAGTATACCCTGTATCTGTTAGCTATCCCTCCCCATTCACCCCTCTTTCCATCCACTGGAAAACACCAATCTACTTTCTGTCTCTCTAGATTTGCCTATTCTGGATATTTCATATAAATAGAATCATATAATATATGTCCTTTTGTGTCTGGCTTCTTTCACTTAGCACAGTGTTTCCATAGTTTCATTTCTTTTTATGCCTGGGTAATATTCCATCATAGGGGGATATATATATACACACATACACACATACATATGCATACATACATACACACACACACACACCACACATTTGTTTATTCATTTATCAGTCCATAGACATTTAGCTTGTTTCCACTTTTGGCTATTCTGAACAGTGCTACTATGAACATTTCTCTATAAGGTTTTTTGTGCAGGCATAGGTTTTCATTTATATTGTGTAAATAGGTGTTTCCTCTCATTTTTTCATTGCTTCCCTCAAACTCCCATCACCACCCCTAAGTTCAGAAAAGCCCAGAACATTAGGAACTTTGTATATCCCAAGAGAGCTTGGTAAAACTTCTGCCACATCTTCCTAAACCTGAACTCCATTTTCCTGTCTTTTCCCAGAGCCGCCAATTGGACAAATGCACCCCCCGCATGGCAGTGTCACTCCTCAGAAGAACAGCAACCTGCTTGTGATCATTGTGGTCACCGTTGGTGTCATCACAGTGCTGGTAGTGGTCATCGTGGCTGTGATTTGCACCCGACGCTCTTCAGCCCAGCAGAGAAAGTAGGTAACAGCTGGTTCCCAAGAGGAAAGAAGACATTGTCTTTTGGGGTTATATTTTTGATGGTCCTCTTTCTGCGTTCTTTCATAATTCACCCCATGTCCTTACTTCCTAACCCTGGCAAAACCCTGCGTTTTGTCTATTCCAGGCCTATCATTAAGTGAGTGAGGGCTAGACTTGCAGATAAGATAACTAACAAAATCCATCTGGGACCCACTTATATTTCTGTTTGCTTTTACTTCTCTGACCACTTCTCATTTTCAAGTGAGTGCAGGTGTTCCTTAGGTAACACCTAGAGAGTAGACTCCACCATGCCCCTGTTTCTGGCCTTCCCTGAAATCATGTACACAAGATTTGAGGAATGTGTTTCTCTGTGTGCACCTATTTACCACTTTTTACAAGGAGCCCTGTAGGCAGTTAATCAATGCTTATTGGAGAGATGACTAAATATAGAATGCCAGACTCTGTACAGTTACAACCCTGTTGATGCTTAGTTTGGAGGCAGTAGTTAAGAAAGAAGAGAGAGTTCTGAGATTCAAAATGGTTTATTTTCTGTGGTTAATTGTCAGAAATTAAAAGTGTTGAGGGCTTTAAGAATATTTTCATATTATGCAGCTTTAGGTTCTAGCACATGCAGAGAATGATACATCAAAGTACAAAGTTTAAAATGGAAAAGTGATTTTTATTCAGCCTATATCCTTGCAGCAACACCCTGTAACTGGCCAGTTAGTCTGTGTCAGCCAGTGCTGGGAGTCAGCAATAATCTCGCAGCCATTCTCTGCCTCTTTGACTTTCTAGTCCTTTTAAAATTCAGCCTGATGTGTCTTTTTCAGCTACACTCTCTCACTGAGTTGACTATCTTAGGCTCTTCCATGAGTTTTTGGTTTTGGTTTTAGGTTTTTCCATTGGCCTCAGGGATGACATTACCTCTGAAAGCCTGAGGTATGGGTTCATAGGTGGCTGGTTTGACAACTGTGTCCTTTACACTTTGCTAGACAAGATTCTCCAGCAAATAATGTTCCCCCTTCTGTTGCTAATAGCTCGCTCTCGCTCTCTCTCTCTCTCTCCATCTCTCTCTCTCTCTCTCTGTCTTTCTTTAAGTCCTGTAACTCTATTTGTAGATCTCTAGTTTACCTTCCAGCACTCTGAAGTGACGTGTTTAGAAAGAGAACAGGGGAAGATATACATACTGAAGAAAAGTAACATGGGGTGTAGATGCAGGCTTTGTATTTAATTTATTTCTATGGCAGGACAAATTTTCTAACCAGCTGCATTTATGAGATTTGACTAGTTTGAAGCTGGTGATAGCTGGTGTGCTGCTCCATTGTGCCTAAGCAAGAAACCTGCTAGAGTGAGCTTAGCTGGGCCAGCCTCATGTGTGAGCATTCTGGGAAGTCATAATCACTCACAGAGCTTCCACAGTGCAGGGCTGTTAATAAGGCTCTGGAGGGGAAAGTAACTAATTGAGTAAGGCATTGAACAATCTCTTGGTGCTGTGTTATCAGGAAAGGGGTTGTGAAATCACGGAACAGTGGAACATCAAGGCAGCAGGTCTCTGAAGCAGAGTTAAGAGGGACTCACGTAAAAGAAGGTGGGGAGGAGGTATCAAAATGACACCTGGCCTACCATATAACTGCTTTCAAGACACTGAAGCATTCACTAAACTAGCCAAATGTAACTAAACTATCTGTAGTGGGTTTGTTTTTGATTTGGGTTCCCCCCCGCCCCGTGTCATTTCTGTGAGAAGAATGTTCGAGCATTAGATTGATCTGATGAACTGGATTCCTGGATATATTTTGTTTCTCCACAGAGAGAACACCAGTCTTCTCAATGTGCAAAAGTGGGATTTGGTGCCATGTTGAGAAAATCTCCAGTCATCTTAAATCCTACCCTAAGCACTTTGGCAAAAGCTTCAGGGCTTTATTTGGAAAGGGGAGACTCTGAGCCCTGGGTATGACTTGTTTTTAAAAATAGGGACCTAATTAAAGAATAAGTGGTTCTATTAATGACTGAAAATCCAAGAACAGTTAGTTGTAGAGTCACTTTGGTTTTTCCTCACTGCACTCTCAAAGTCTTTTAATAGTTACTTGTGTTCACACTTTGTTTCATATCTTTCTTCAGTAGCAGACCCGTTGGCATTCATTTTTCATCCCTTTGTGTGCATATTTTCATAGAGAAAAAGAAAATGTTTCCTTCAAGTTATTTCTGAACTATAGTTTAGTGGGGTTTGTTTGTTTGTTTGTTTGTTTGTTTTTTGAGATGGAGTCTCACTCTATTGCCCAGGCTGGAGTGCAGTGGTGCAATCTCAGCTCACTGCAACCTCCGCCTCCCATTTTCATGCCATTCTCCTGCCTCAGCCTCCCGAGTAGCTGGGACTACAGGTGCCCGCCACCACGCCCAGCTAATTTTTTGAATTTTTAGTAGAGACAGGGTTTCGCCGTGTTAGCCACGATGGTCTCGATCTCCTGACTTCATGATCCGCCCGCCTCAGCCTCCCAAAGTGCTGGGATTACAGGTGTGAGCCACCGCGCCTGGCCCCTTATAGTTTAGTTTTTTGTTATTTGTTCCATTGAGGACCGCTACTCCTCTGCATCACAATTTAGCCCTTCAGAACAAACTGGATAATGCAGGTGAAAGCAAAATCAATTCCAATCTGAAACAGAAATAAGATCCCCTCCAAAGCTCTTAGAAAATTGGACTTTAATGTAATTAATAAGTTGAAGTAGAAAACGCATTCACGAGCTTCTTGAATATCTCTTTTGGGGTTCTAGAGAATATAAATTTTTCTTTATGTTTTTTTGGGGGGACTTGAATTACATCCAAGTGAATTGAAAAAGTTCTATGGACTCTCAGTAATATCTTATTCAGGTAAGTGTCTATGCATTTAATAAACCTAACCTTTTTATAAAATCATACATATATTCAACAATTAGGCTATCCAGTTGATTCAGACTAGTGGGTAAGATTTCATTTTTATTATATAAAATAGCTAATGAAAGTTAGTACCCAAGTTCTAGTTCTGGGTTCTACTGCTTCTATAGTAAACTAATCATATCACCTAAATGAAGACCCTTAATACTTGGGTGGCAGTTTCTTTAAATATAATGATAATTTGGGCTAAATGCTTTCTATCATTCTCTTTAGCTTTTTTTGTTGGTTTTTTTGTCCAGAGCCAGGTAACAATCTTCTACTTTTAAAACATAAAAATTCCCAATGGAATACTTCTAATTTATAGAATCACATGGTAGCATTAAGCTTTAAATTAATAGGAAATACAAATACTTTTGCAGTTCTTTTCAGTTATTTATTAAACTTTTTTACTACTGTACTTTGAAGAGACCCCTTCCACAGTTTCTATTAGTGAGATTGTCGTATGACATCTAATACAGAAAAAATTATGTTTTATGAAAACTTAAGGCTGGACACACCTGTAACCCCAGCCTTTTGGGAGGCCAAGACATGAGGATGGCTTGAGACCAGGAGTTTGAGACCAGCCTGGGCCACATAGTGAGACCTTATCTCTAAAAAATTTTAAATCAGCCAGATATGGTGGTGCTTACCTGTCTGTAGTCCCAGATACTCAGGAGGCTGAGGTTGGGGGATCACTTAAGCCTGGGATGTGGAGGCTGCAGTGAGCCATGATTGCATCACTGTACTCCGGCCTGGGTGACAGAGTGAGGCCTGTCTCAAAAGAGAAAAAAAGAAACAAAACTTAAGTTGATCTTTGTCCCTGTTTCTCTGTTTTTTAATAAGGCAATAACATTTTCTCGCCCAACATACGGAACACATGTTATTAGTTAGACTTTATCCACAGATACTAAGGACAAAAATATATGAAACTGAGCAAATCCAGGAGATCTAGAAAGCGTGGTTATTACATTTCTAAGGCAGTTACCTGGGTAGGTGATCTACAGTCTTGTCTGAATGCTTTAAATTTAAACATGTAAATAAAACATAAGGTGTACTTGTTAGAACCACTGGCTGGCTGGGCCTTCTATTTGACTTGACATGTAGACAGCAAGTTTTAAAGATTAGTATTCATTCAAATCTTGACAAAAATAATTATTTTTAGTACTGACGATGAAATGTCTAGGCTCTTAAATGAAATCTACAGTATTTTAACTATTATAGGTCACTTTTACTGATTTTTCACTTGTTAACATTTTAATTGGTTTTCAATATTCACCTCATAAGAGATTTGAACTATCAGCTACCTTAAGACTTCATTATATCTTAATTCCATCTCAGAATTTTTTCTGAGATATATTTGAGTATCTGGAATTTGACCTGGGTTTCTAATACAAATTTTTGGTTTTGTTTTTATTTTTATTCCACTAACTGCTATTAATCAAAATGGACAATTAGGGGCTAGAAGCCTTTGGAAAAGATTTGGAAAGAAAGCAGAGAAATGTTTATACTTATCAATATATCTTTTTCTGATTAACTTGTAATTATTTATTCACACTCGCTTCAAGCTTCCTTCCTTCCTGAAGACTTCCCCCAAACCCCTGGTGGGTCAGAATGTTCCTGCCTCAATCCCTATCAGATGTTGGGCATGTCTTTTAACCACAGGAATTAGTACAGCACTCTTTATTTGTCTGCCTAATAAAGTTGGGAACAACTTTAGCAGACGATGCCTGAGTCCGTAGTGGAAATTTAGTAATTTATTATGATGTGCCAAAATAACCTATATGGTAACAGCTGGATTTTAGAACTTCAATGGACACAGTCTTGCATAAAATGGACACTCAACCAATGTCAGTTTTTACTCATTCACATCCCCAGCATACTAATTAAAAGTGAAAAGGAAAAAAAACTCCCCTTACAGTAATAGGTTATGCATAAAGTAAGGAATGGGTAAACCAGTACAGAACCAGAGAAGAAGCTTTCAGATAAATACTTGCATGTCAATAATGGAAAGTAATTCTTATTATTTAATTCAAGTAATTATTGTGCACTTTATATGGGATCTGCATCATACAAAGTAACAAATCTGATTAATATTAACTCTCAAGTTAAAAATCTTTTTGCAATTTCCCACTGACTTCTTGATATTATTAAAAATGTATCTATTTGGGCCAAGGCCTCCTATGTTTTTGTCCCTTCTACTTTTTCATGCACACAACCTGTCATGCCACAGTGCATGCTCCTCATTCCAACAATGCAGAAATTCCCAGGAGCCATGCCATGTTAAAATCATTTTTTAAGCTTTCAGTGCCTCCCCGATCTTTACATTTGTAGTACTTAGCACATTTCTTGACATATAGTCAATCATCCATAAATATTGATTGAATAAATAAATAAGTGTTGTAAAACAATGGATGATGTTGAAGAAGTAAAGGAAACAGAGTTTGCTCCACTTTCACTGAAGGAACTGAATTATCACAAAGGCAGCAGCTGGACAGCTCAATAAGACACACGGTGATCAATGCCAAGGTGAGTGGTACAGGGAGAGATGAGGGAAATGATTTAGATTCTCTAAGATTACAGTGACCTGAGATGGTCAGGAAGGTTCCCTGAAGGAGAGAGTCTTGAAAGGAAACTTAAAGAATAAGTCATTTGTAAGTAAATAGGATTTTGAAGGCACTGTGGGCAGAAATTAAATAAGTAAACAAACAAAACAAAAAATAGAGCACCAGTACCTGACCATGCTGTGAAAGTTTTGCCATGATCTGAGAAGGAGAAAACAGAGAGCCTGGGAGGGTTCTTTGCTTTGCCTTTATCAAGAATACCTGGGGTAGAAGGAGACCCTCCTATTCTAGGGCTATTTTAGAAGCAGAAAGATGACTGCTGCCTGAGGGAAAAGATATATTTGGTATTTGCAGAGGGGCCAAACGTGAAATACTCTATGTCAAATAGAAAAACTAGCTTTAAAATACAAACAAAACCAAATAATTCACTATGATAGTGCTTCTTAAATTTTAGACAGATTCACCTGGAGAGTGTTAAAAGACAGACTGCCCCCTGCAACCAAGTTTCTGATTCAGTGGTTCTGCAGTGGGGCCTGAGAATGTGCATTTCTAACAAGTTCCCGGGCAGTGGCAGTGCTGACGCCTCTGGTTTAGAGACCCCACTTTCGCAACCACTGTACTAGGAGCACCTGAATACACATTTTGAAGAATCTAATGGTGAGACACAGGAACCGTGGGCTGCAATGAGCAGCAGTCATGTCAAGAACCAACAGATGGGTAGAAGGTCAAGGGTGACACCTGTTCCTATAGGTTTTAAGACAAATTTCAGACAATTTAATTATGAGCACATGTTAGTTTTATTACAAACCTGCTGTGGTAGAGGTTGGAGGGACAAAAGAAGGAGAGGCTCTCCAAGGCCAAAGATTTCTCCTTTAATAAGAGATACGATAGGAAATAAAAGTGGTTAGATGGTCATGGCTAGAATAAATACAAAAAGGAAATAAAGTCTATTTAGAGATCTTTAGCTTCTTGACTGACAGTCAGCTGGGTGGGTGAGCAGCTTCTTAGAACTGGTCTTGATCTGATTAAAATCCAGCAGAAAAATGCCTGTTCATTTTATGAGGAACTATAATTTCTTCCCCAGTGGAGATTATGAATCACAACATACAAAAAGGTTCTGCCAGGTTTGGAACTCTTTTAAAAACAGAAGCCATCTGGGGCTCGTTGGTACTGAAGTCATGGAAACTAGCAAATAAATGAATAAGTGAAAAGGCATGCTTGTAAGCAAGGGGAAACCAGAATTTGTAATTTATTGCTGGTTTCAATTTTATCTTGACTACTTTCTTTATTCCAGGTTATTTAAATATTGAGTTAAATAAGGAGTTTGGCTATGTTTTCCTGAATTTGGGAACTGGTACTTCTCTGTGTGCAGCCACACAGATGCTGGTGTTAAGTTATTTAGCATTTTGATCTTCTAGAAAGAGAGATAGCAGGGTGAAACATCCAAGTTTGAGAATGACATTACATTTTCTATGAAGTTACCAGGAGTAGATTACACAGGGAGCTGTGTGTGAGTTGCAGATCAGTTTGCTGTGGGCAAGTGAAGTATGCAGAAATGAATTCAGGAAATAAATGGTTATCGGTGAGTTGTTATCTTAGACACATAGACACTTAGAAAATAGGGGTTATTTCAGACCATTGTTTTAAAACATTGTGGGGCTGCCACCAGGAAATCAGCAAAGTGCAGGTAGTGTTATTTTTTCTCTGCTAAAATACAAAATAGATACTAGGTCTGGGATTCTTTATCTCCTATCCTCATCAGCACGCTTCAAGAAAGACAAAAAAAAGGATGTCAGGGAAAATTCAACAAATTACACCACCAAATATTTATTAATTACCTAATATTTACAAAGCTACTTATTCATCATCGGAAAACCAAAGCCACTCCAATGACTTTGCACAGGTTACAGGTGTTTTCACTGAGAGTAGCTTGTATGAACTATTGAACAGCCATGGAAGGTAGTTATTATAATAAACTGTTCACTGCAAATTAAGGAAGTGGGAAGTAGATGCTTCTCTAGTCTGCTGTCAAAACTAGATTTTAACAGTTTGCATTATTTCTTACAAGAGACATTATTTTTAAAGAAATAGAAGTTACAAGTAGAGATTTCAAAGTTATAAAACTAGGGAAAGGGTCAAAAACGATTTCTGAAAAGGACCAAATAATACATGGTTTAGGATTTTTGAGCCATATAGTATCTGTCACAACTATTCAATTCTGCCATTGCAGTGCAAAAATAAATGAGCTTGGCCATGTTCCAATAAAACTTTATTTACAAAACTAGGCTGTGGGCAGATTTGGCTTGCAAACCGTAGTTTACTGACCCCCTGCTGTAGAGAATGACTAACATGAACATTGTGTTACTTCACTTATCACACAGGGAACATTTAATCTCACTAGCCTCAAGAAGAGATTATCACCCCAAAAATAAATTTATAGTTGTTAAAGCCTTATTGAGGCAAATAAGAAACATGTGAAATACATTTTCAAACTGTGTTCTTCTCCTTTCAAAGGATGTGTCTCACTGTGTTTGAATCTGGACACTCAGTGATGCCAAGGCAAAAGTGTTTTATTCTCCTAAGAATGTCCTCATGCGGCCTTTTGTTTTCAAATAACAAGTTTCCCAGTTGCACATTAAATTATACAGCTGAGGTATAGACTTTCTTCTAAGACCTCATCTTAGCTATTGGCATAAATTCTGGCCTTTTAATTTCTATTTGCCCTTTCAAAGCAACTCCTTCATTTATCTCCTAAACAGATGTTGCCATCAGGTACCTTATGCCTGGCTCCAAAGATTGGCATATGGTTCCGTCTAACCCATTGTCACCTTGAGCATGAATCTGCAGCCGCTGAAGCTGGAGAAAGGAGCTCTCTGCCAGGAAGCCGAGGCCCTGGGGATTCAGCACTGCATCCTTTATAATGTGGTGAAGCTCCAGGGGGGAAGAGGAAAGGCAGCCAAGACGAGTCTGCCAATTCCTGGGTTTCACAAGGCTCATTCTGAGAGTCCTTTTGTTTCCTTTCCTGCTTCTAACTTGAATTGACTGATGAAAGAAAGGAAGTGCCATTGAATAGAGGTTCTCACATTTGCCTTCTAACTTTGTTCCATAGGAAACGGGCCACCCACAGTGCTGGCAAAAGGAAGGGCAGCCAGAAGGACCTCAGACCCCCTGATCTTTGGATCCATCATGAAGAAATGGAGATGAAAAATATTGAAAAGCCATCTGGCACTGACCCTGCAGGAAGGGACTCTCCCATCCAAAGTTGCCAAGACCTCACACCAGTCAGCCACAGCCAGTCAGAAACCCAACTGGGAAGCAAAAGCACCTCTCATTCAGGTAATTATCTTTTCACTGGCATTAGGGAAAACATACCATTCTGAACCCAAGGGAGTTTTTCACTCCTTTTATGGAAACGTCTTCCCCACTAATTTGCATGTCATTATGGGTCATTTATCAATAGTTAAATGGATCTAATATAAATTTGGTTGATTAACCAATTATATGTCTTTCTTCATCCTGTGACTTGATATAATTTTAATAATTCTTTTATAATTTTGATAATTCTTGAATTTTCTATGAGGTTGGAAGTAGGACAGTTGGGAAATACAGAAACTTAAATCCTAAATGGATTGACTGCTTTTTGTTAATTGTTAAACAAATGTTTTGTCAAGGCAATAAAATTTGAAGCCATCTGTACATTTTCCAGTTCCTTATTTCTATAGATAATTGAAAGTTAATTCTAAATTTACTGTCAATTCCCTGTTTTAAAAATCACATCAGGGCACTTGAAGTACAAAAAAACTGAATATTCTGTTACTTTAGCCTTGATTACTATGGAAATCAACTGTCATCCACATGCAGTCACCTTATGTGATCCCCAGACTAGTTTGATGGGATTCTGTCTGAAAACTGTGTTGTTATACAAAGGGATCTGAAAAAAAAAAAAAGCCTACTGTTCAATGAATTGGTGCAGAACAATCACTGGTGTCCAGGGATAAGTAAGAACACTAGAAAACAATTGTAAGATAGTTCACTTTCTCTGGGTCTTCATATTATCTAAGTGCTTATGGGAATCATCAACCAAATACTATCATCAAAAAATCCCTTGGTCTACTCATGATGTGATTATAGAATGAGGAGCTCCTGTTTTTTCTTTCTTTTTTTTTTATTATTTAAGTTTTAGGGTACATGTGCACAATGTGCAGGTTAGTTACATATGTATACATGTGCCATGCTTGTGCACTGCACCCACTAACTCGTCATCTAGCATTAGGTATATCTCCCAATGCTATCCCTCCCCCGTCCCCCTGCCCCATAACAGTCCCCAGAGTGTGATATTCCCCTTCCTGTGTCCATGTGATCTCATTGTTCGATTCCCACCTATGAGTGAGAATATGTGGTGTTTGGTTTTTTGTTCTTGCGACAGTTTACTGAGAATGATGATTTCCAATTTCATCCATGTCCCTACAAAGGACATGAACTCATCAATTTTTATGGCTGCATAGTATTCCATGGTGTATATGTGCCACATTTTCTTAATCCAGTCTATCATTGTTGGACATTTGGGTTGGTTCCAAGTCTTTGCTATTGTGAATAGAGCCGCAACAAACATACATGTGCATGTGTCTTCATAGCAGCATGATTTATAGTCCTTTGGGTATATACCCAGTAATGGGATGGCTGGGTCAAATGGTATTTCTAGTTCTAGATCCCTGAGGAATCGCCACACTGACTTCCATAATGGTTGAACTAGTTTACAGTCCCTCCCTCCAACAGTGTAAAAGTGTTCCTATTTCTCCACATCCTCTCCAGCACCTGTTGTTTCCTGAGTTTTTAATGATTGCCATTCTAACTGGTGTGAGATGGTATCTCATTGTGGTTTTGATTTGCATTTCTCTGATGGCCAGTGATGGTGAACATTTTTTCATGTGTTTTTTGGCTGCATAAATGTGTTCTTTTGAGAAGTGTCTGTTCATGTCCTTTGCCCACTTTTTGATGGGGTTGTTTTTTTCTTGTAAATTTGTTTGAGTTCATTGTAGATTCTGGATATTAGCCCTTTGTTAGATGAGTAGGTTGTGAAAATTTTCTCCCATTTTGTAGGTTGCCTGTTCACTCTGATGGTAGTTTCTTTTACTGTGCAGAAGCTCTTGAGTTTAATTAGATCCCATTTGTCAATTTTGGCTTTTGTTGCCATTGCTTTTGGTGTTTTAGACATGAAGTCCTTGCCCATGCCCATGTCCTGAATGGTAATGCCTAGGTTTTCTTCTAAGGTTTTTATGGTTTTAGGTCTAACATTTAAGTCTTTAATCCATCTTGAATTGATTTTTCTATAAGGTGTAAGGAAGGGATCCAATTTCAGCTTTCTACATATGGCTAGCCAGTTTTCCCAGCACCATTTATTAAATAGGGAATCCTTTCCCCATTGCTTGTTTTTTTCAGGTTTGTCAAAGATCAGATAGTTGTAGATATGTGGCGTTATTTCCTGTTTTTAAAGTGAATTATTTGAATGTGTTACTGTTTTACTGGACTGTGTCATCTCAGAATTGCATAAACAAGAAATACAAGTATTGATTGTCAACCATGGATTGTTGAATATTTCTTTTCAAGCTCTTAAATGATGTCTTAGGCAGATTTCCTAACTTCCTTGTCACTCCAGTTATTGAAGGACAGTCTAGTTCCATTAAAAACTATAATCTGAAATGTAATTAAAGATTCTCCTTTCTCATGCTCAGCTAGATATTTGGCTCTAGGGACTGGGGGTCAGAATTTGTTTACTCAATCCTCCAGTACATTGGAGTGAAATGGAATGGTGGGATTGAGAAGAAACGGGAACAAAGTCTGTTTCAGAAACACTGTTACATCTTTTCCCCTCCTCTCCACTTTTCCTGAGCATGTGAGAGAAGAGGGATGGAGTGAAGAGGGAGGGGAGGTGAGGAGAAAGAGAAGAAAGTACCATTTGAAGTTCTTCATAGCTTCTGTGGACACGTGGTCTAACCTCTATGTGGTATCCAAATTCTGGGTCTCTTATGAAACAGAAGTATGACTTATTTATGGCAGGGGTCCTCAACCCCTGGACCATGGACCAGTACTGGTTCATGGCCTGTTAGGAACTGGGCCATACAGCAGGAGGTGAGCAACGGGCAAAAGAGCAAAGCTTCATATGTATTTACAGCCATTCCCTATCACTCCCATTACTGCCTGAGCTCTGCCTCCTGTCAGACCAGCAGCAGCATTGGATTCTTATAGGAGCATGAACCCTATTGTGAACTGCACATGTGAGGGACCTAGGCTGCATGCTCCTTATGAGAATCTAATGTCTGATGATCTGTCACTGTCTCCCATCACCCCCAGATGGGACCATCTAGTTGCAGGAAAACAAGCTCAGGGCTCCCACTGCTTCTACATTATGGTGAGTTGTATAATTATTCCATTATATATTACAATGTAATAATAATAGAAATAAAGTGCACAATAAAGGTAATATACTTGAATCATCCTGAAACCGTACCCTGCCCCCTGCCCCCAGGTCCATGAAAAAATTGTCCTCCATGAAACTGGTCTGTGGTGCCAAAAAGGTTGGGAATGGCTGCTTTGTGGGGCCTTGTAGACCAGGCCCAGTTCCACGATGGGAGACATGAAATCCAGGCTTACCACCTAGCACAGCTCTTCCTCTTCCCTCATGAGGCCTCTGGGAAATTCCAGCAAGGGGACTCAAGCCCAGCCAACTTTTCACATGCCCACTTGGCCCACAAGAATCTCCTATATCCTTGCCAGACCCAATGGTGAGAGAGCTTGCGCTCTACCACTGGCCCTCTCTCAACCTTGCTCTCTTCAATTACTTTTTCCTCTGCTTAGATAGACTCGGGGTAGAACAGCAAGCCCACTGCCTAAACAGGCTTTCGCCTGGGGAGTGACAGAAAACAAATCCCTTTTGCAGGAACCTCCATATTTTACAAGTGATTCTTCTTCTAGCTTTGTTCTTGACTGGTGAAGAACAAAAATTAAAAAAACAAAATTCAACATAAGTGAACAGCATTACCAAGAAACATTATATTTAACAATGGGGTTCCTGAGTAGGCAATAACTATGTAAGGAGAGATTACTGTATGTTAAATTCTATGATTTGGACTTTTATACATTATTTTGCCTAATCTTCACAGAATACTTTGAGGTAGATGCTATCATTCTTTTCATATAGTAAATGAAGTAACCAAATTAAGAAGGGTTAAATAATGTGCCCAGATTTCAGAGCTAGTATCACAGCCAGGACCAAAAAAATCTGACCCCAAATTAATGTTTTGTTGATCCAGTTTCAATTAACTCATGTAATACTCTTATATAAGTACTTTTCTTGTTTTGTGCCCATGAAATTAGCTTTTTGGATAAAACCAGAAATTAATTTACAGTATTCATACTTTAGCTATGGAAAAGAGAATTGAATCAAGCAATTGCTGCGTAAACAACAACTAATTTTATTGAGAGTTAATTTTTTATTTCACTCATTCTTCCCTACTGCTGGTATGCAAACTGCTTAAACAAAACCTACTTCATTCTCTAACCACAAAAATAGAGGATGCCACTAAAATATCTAGGAATTAAGATGATAAGTCATTGCTTCATGATACATCTCTTCTACATCTAGTGGATTTCAAAATTATTTTCTTTACTTAAAAGTTTACAATAAAGAAACGAAAGAGTTCAGGTCTATTTGATCTCTAGGACTTATAAATAGAATTTACTTTCTTGAAATGGATTTATCCTAGTCTAATTTCACTACAGAAGCACCACAAGATTATGTTACTTAGTTTCACTTTGGAAGAATGAACAAGTAAATTTCAGCATGTGGCATTTGGTAGTATTCAATTTTTAAAAATGTTCAATTCAGTGAATAACATCTATAAAAGAGCTACATAACACCAAATGGGCAATGTGATTTAACACTTAACTTTTTATTAGTTACTTTGAATTATATACATGTCTATTAAATCCTGTATTTACATTTCCCAACCTCATTTGGACCAATGGTAAATAATGTCAGGTGGCAAGTTTATGAGACAAGCCACAAAGTGTTACTACCAAAAAATTTTATGCTTCAAAAAAAGTAAAAGGAAAAAATCTTGTTTAACTGTTCAATGAATTCATGTAATATCAAGCGCAGTCTATTTTTAGAATTAAAAAAAAAACTGAAAACCCACACACAGACACCCAACAATATCAAAGGACTTATTTGAAAACTATGTTACCACCGGGAGCTGTGGCTCACACCTGTAATCCCAGCACTTTGGGAGGCCGAGGTGTGCGGATCACCTGAGGTTGGGAGCTTGAGATGAGCCTGACCGACATGGAGAAACCCCTCTCTAGTAAAAGTACAAAATTAGCCAGACGTGGTGGTACATGCCTGTAATCCCAGCTACTTGGGAGGCTGAAGCAGGAGAATCGTTTGAACCTTGGAGGCAGAGGTTGCGGTGAGCTGAGATCACGCCACTGCACTCCAGCCTGGGCGACAAGAGCGAAACTCCATCTCAAAAAAAAAAAAAAAAAAGAAGAAAAAGAAAAAGAAAACTGGTTGGATCTAGAGGTACTTTTTTGGAGTGGCAAGAAGAAGCACATTAGATAGTGTTTTAATGTTTGCTTCTACTGTCAAACATAATTTTGAAAACTAAAGAGGAGGAAAGTCTGTTGTATTTAATTGATATTTTCACTCTTTCTGTTGTTCATTTTTCCTGTTTGATTGTCTGAGATTCCTCTTACTACTTCCTGCTTAGAGAAATTCCATTAGCTTTTTTTTTTGATGGTTTATCTGCTTGAGACAAATTCTCTTCATTTTCCTTCATTGGACAATGACTTGATTTCACCTTCATTCTTGAAGTACATTTTTGCTGGATATTGTTAACCCAATTCTGTTTGGTAGTTCTCTTTTGCACTTGAAAAATGTGTTGGATACTTCTGGCCTTCATGATTCCTGATGAGAAATCTGCTGTCATTTGAATTGTTTTACCCATATAAGTTGTTTACCTCTCACTACTTCTAAGTTTTTTTGTTGTTCTTTAGTTTTAAGAAGCTGAACTGTGATGTGTCTGGTATGGATTTCTTTGGTTTTATCCTGTTCAGGGATTACTGAATTTCTTGAAACTATAAGGTTTATTTATGTCTTTTGCCAAATTTTGGAAATATCAGCCCATAATTCTTTAAATATTTTTCAGTTTCACACCCTTTTTCCTCTTTTATTGACTCTTTGGACGCTATAATTTTTCCCCAAAATTGATGCTTTTCTATTCTTTTTATTTATTTATTTATTTATTTACTTACTTGAGATGGAGTCTCACTCTGTTGCCCAGGCTGGAGTGTAGTGGCACAACCTCAGCTCACTGCAATCTCTGCCTCCCGGGTTCAAATGATTCTCTTGCCTCAGCCTCCCAAGTAGCTGGGACTACAGGCATATGCCACCACTCCCGGCTAATTTTTTGTATTTTTAGTAGAGACAGGTTTTCACCATGTTAGCCAGGATGGTCTCGATCTCCTGACCTCATGATCCATCCACCTCAGCCTCCCAAAGTGCTGGGATTACAGGCATGAGCCACCACGCCCAGCCAAAGCGATGCTTTTCTAATGTTGCCACTTTATTTCTTTTAGTTTATTTTGTTTTTAGAGATGGGGTCTCACTCTGTTGAACAGACTGGTCTCAAAACATCCTCCTGCTTAGGCCTCCATAACAGCTGCAATCACAGGCATGAGCTACACACTCAGTGGTTGCCATTTTAAAACCCACACACTTTTAAATGCTCTGGTCTCCTAGGAAACTTTTTCAGTATTTTTACCATTAGGGTGTACTTCTTTGGTAGATGGTTTTAGGTCAGTCTTGTGATCCTTATTCCCCTCTTCTCTCTTCTATACAGACTTTCCAGATAGCTGGCTTTTCACAAAGACTTTGTGGCTGTAGCTTGAGAAATAGCTTTGCTAGAAAGTATTATTTCTCTTTGTACTTACAGGAAATTTGAAATGTATCCTCTTTTCTGTTTTGTGATTCTGCTGAAGGAGTAATATTTGCATAGTTCATTTTTATTTTTATTTTTTGAGACTGAGTCTCTCTCTGTCACCCAAGCTGGAGTGCAGTGGCGCAATCTCAGCTCATTGCAACCTCCGCCTCCTGGGTTCAAGCGATTCTTCTGCCTCAGCCTCCCAAGTAGCTGGAACTACAGGCAGCCACCACCACACCCAGCTAATTTTTGTATTTTTAGTGGAGATGGAGTTTCACCATTTTGGCCAGGCTGGTCTCGAACTCCTGACCTCAAGTGATCCACCCACTTTGGCCTCCCAAAGTGCTGGGATTACAGGCGTGAGCCACCACGCCTGGCCAGGTTTGCATAGTTTACTGTTTTATATGATTCTGTGTAGTTTTTGTAGGATATGTGGACAGAGTTAGATTTAGGAAGCTTCCATGACTTCACCTATGTGGACTTCTCCCAGTATAATTTTTTGTTTTAAATTGTATTAATTATACTGTTAATTTTTTAAAAAATGCATGCATATGATAAAAAATAAAAAGAATAAAAAAGTTTCAAATATAGTAAGTACCCAAAATAGTAAAACATATGTTTGCCTCTTCCCTATCCCAAATTCCTAATCCCTTTCGCAAAAGGAAAACAATGTTAAAAATTTTGTGTATAACCTTATTACATAGATATAGGTGTGTACTTATATATATATATATATTCATATACACATAGAAATGTGTGTCACAATATGGTTTTATATGCATACTACACAAATGGGAACATACACTATTCAGAACTTCAGTTTTTTTAATACATATAATTAACTTTTCAAATCTGCATATATCCATTTTTTCTAATTTTTAGTGACTCTTTAGTATGATATTTTATGGAATCCTGATAAATTTATGTTAATATGTCTGATCTTATTTTTGAAGAATGCAGTTTATTTCTTGTGGGTTTTTTGTAATAAAATTTAATATGGTTGGGCTTAAAGTATTAGTTGAATGAATTCTAGTAAATTAATATAGTGGAATATTACATAGCTGTTAAAAATTATACTGAGTTATGTATTAACAGAGAAAGATTTTTGTGTTACCTTTTATAGCAGGTTACAAAAAGTATGCATGATATAATGCCATTTTTGAAAACTATATTAATGTATGCTCTCCCACTTTCACATTTATAAACATATGGAAAAATTATAAGCATCAAAATATAAATAATGGTTTATTGTATGCAATGAGTTTAGAGTTTATGGTTAATTTCATTAAGATTTGTACAATGAAATAGATTCAGGTAACAAGAAGGTAGATACTATCATAGAAAGCATCTGTAAGACTGAAAAGGCATTGGAATGGCTGCTAGAAATTATGTAAAGTGTTGCATCCTTGAAGAGGGCATGTTTCTCAGGAGTGTATATTTTTTAGGTCAAGATACTGAGGAAGCAGGGAGCTCTATGTCCACTCTGGAGAGGTCGCTGGCTGCACGCCGAGCCCCCCGGGCCAAGCTCATGATTCCCATGGATGCCCAGTCCAACAATCCTGGTGAGTCAATATTGGTGCCACAATGAAGAAATGAAATGCTTTCTGTATGTGTATCTTTTCTATAAAAAATCAAATTATCAAAAGTAATTAGAATTTTCCCTGAACTTTCTGGACAAATGGAAACGAGGAATGACTAAAACCGTATCATTAATAATTTGAAGTCCAAGTCTTCATTCGTTACTGTATTTTTTTGTATACAATCAAATGGTCGGTTGGCAAACAGATGGATATATATTTAAGAAATTGTTTGTAAAATATATGAATTCACATAAAAGAGCTGATATATATTTTAATATTATTGATCTTATTCTAATAATCATCTCCATAGTTTTTTATTTATTTATTTATTTATTTATTTATTTATTTATTTTGAGACAGAATCTTGCTGTGTTGCCCAGGTTGGAGTGCAGTGGCACGATCTTGGCTCACTGCAACTTCCACCTCCCAGGTTCAAGCGATTCTTATGCCTCAGTCTTCCAAGAAGCTAGGACTACAGGCATGCACCACCATGCCCAGCTAATTTTTCTATTATTAGTAGAGACAGGGTTTTACCATGTTGGCCAGGCTGGTCTCTAGCTCCTGACCTCATGTGATCTGTCTTCTTCAGCCTCCCAAAGTGCTGGGAATATAGGCATAAGCTACTGCACCCATCCTCCATAGCTTTTTAAATAAACTTTTTAATGAGTCTAATTCTCACACTTAAATAATCTAGCTCCTTTAAAGCAGATGTTGACAGACACCCACTTACTACACACCCCTTGTTGAAGTTTTCTGTCATCCTCCCACATTCACTGAAGATATTATTATCTGGGAATCATTTCCTTTCCAATTACTTCTATGCTCAGTCTTGATAATTACAGTATTCATGCAGATAACCCATCTGATACCCTAGATGGTTAGTTCCTCTATGTTGCCTGCAAAGATATTGATTCCTTCCCACCTCAATTCATAAATTCCATGTCACACCAAATCAAACCAGTACAAGATCTCAGTTCCTATTACCTTATTAGTTCCCTGCTCACTTTATTGCCCCCTTGCCATCAATTCTTCAATCCCACCAGGACCTCCAATCCATTAACTCTGCCATTTCTTCCCATCCCTCATCCCCTTCGTGTCCTCATTTATCTGCAAGCTTAACTTAGGTTTTATAGTCACTTATTATCTTCAGTCTCATCTCCCTTGATCCTCCTTCCCCATCTTACTCACCTGAAAAAAACCTGGTTAAATAAGCAGCTCCCCAATTCTTACCCCATTCCCTCATAGCTAAATGTATCTGGAGAAAAACATATAGCCTGCTTACTGAATATTTATGACCAAAAGTCCAAGGTGAGCTCTCACTATTTGGAAATGACACTGTATTTCTCTAGTGGTTCATAGTTACACTTTATAAGATGAATGTCTTATATGTATTCTTACTTTTCAGATTTCAGTATCTCCCATCTTTCCCTATTCTTAGCTAATAATCTTATATCAGGAAGAAAAGAAAAGCATTCAGAAAGTGGTATCCTTGTCCTTCCATCAAATCTGATTGATCTGTTAGTGCTGCTCTCTGAGTGTCTTGTTGAAATCCCCTCTCACCCATTTAGGGACTCTTCTGTAATTACTCCTTCCCTTTCCTGCATCATTAGTTTTTTTTCCCTTATTTATCACTGCAGTAAGCATACAAATAATATTCTGTCATAACTCCTGTTTTATAACACTCAATGCCACTTCCCCCTCCAATTGAAACCATATTTACTGCAAAAAATTTCTAAATTATCTGCACTTTCTCCTCTTTCTAAGCTTTCTTATTAGTTTTAATAAGATTTTTACAGTCACTCTCCACTGAATCCATGATTGCCAAGGTTGTCAATAATCTCCACATTGTCAAATCCAACGGTCAAGTCTCAGACTCTCAGAAGCAGTTGACATACGTTCTCACTTATTTCCCTGAAACACTTTCTCTTTGGCTTGCAATGTACTAGATGCCCCTGGTTTTCTTCCTACCCTTCTGGCTGCTTCTCCTCAGTAGCCTTCATTTATTTCTCTTCTTCCTCCTGATCTCTAAGAGTCAGAGAATGCCCCAGGGCTCAGTCTTCAGGTATCATCTCTTTTCTCCCTACACCTGCTTCTTAGATAATGTCATCTAGTATCAATGGCCTTAAATATTATTAAAATGCTGATGAATCCTGGAGGACATTATCCTGAGGCAGGATCTCTAGGGCAAGGGCAAAATGCCACCAGTCTTTGCTAAAACATAGCAAGAGTCTCCTTTGCTTCATTTCCCAATAATTTCCTCATCACCATCTGAGGACACCTCAGTCTGGACTTCATTGTCCATATCACTACAAGCATTTTGGTCAAAACTGTTCATCAAGTCTCTAGGCAATTCCAAACTTTCCCACATCTTCCTGTCTTCTTCTGAGCCCTCCAAATTGTTCCAACTTCTGACCATTACCCAGTTCCAAAGTCACATCCACATTTTCAGATTATCTTTATAGCAGTGCCACACTCTTTGTGGTACCAATTTACTGTATTAGTCCATTTTCACACTGCTATAAAGATACTACCGCAGACTGGGTAATTCAAAAACAAAGGAGGTTTAAATGACTGAAAGTTCCGCATGGCTGAGGAGACCTCATGAAACTCAGAATCATGGCGGAAGGTGAAGGAAAAGCAAGTACCTTCTTCACAAGCCAGCAGGAAAGAGAGAGAGAGAGAGAAAACGAAGGGGGAGGAACCCCATATAAAACCACCAGATCTCATGAGAACTCACTCACCATCACGAGGAACATGGGGGGAACTGCCCCAATGAGCCAATCACCTCCCACTTTGTCCCTCTCTTGACATGTGGGGATTACAATTCGAGATGAGATTTGGGTGGGGACACAGAGCCAAATTATATAAATCAACTTACTCTGTTCAGAAACTCTAGTTTCATGCCTCTTCATTCTGATTTCCTTATACCCTAAATTCAGTCTTTTACCAAATTATTGTTTTCAAAACATTTCCCAAATTTGACCACTCTTTTCCATCTTCACTGTTTTGCCCTTATCCAAGCTACCATCATCTCTTACAGATTACTAGACTACAGCAATAAGCTTGTAACTAGTCTCTTCTTTAGCTTTTTGAACAACAAAAAACTATTCATAAGTTTTGTGGGTACATAGTAGGTATATATATTTATGGGGTACATGAGATGTTTTGATACAAGCATGCAATATGTAATAATCACATCGTGGAGAATATGGTATCCATCCACGCAAGTGTTTATCCTTTTTGTTAAAAACAATCCAATTATACTCTTAGTTATTTTGAAATGTACAATTAAGTTATTATTGACTACAGTCACCCTGTTGTGCTATCAAATAGTAGGTCTTATTCATTCTATTTTTTGTACCCATTAATCTTCATTAGCCTTTGCCCTTACAGTCAATTGTCTACACAGCTGTCTCTCAATATATAAATTAGATAATGTTGTTCCTCTGTGACTTCCATCACATGTAGAAACAAAATCCACTAATTTTACTATGTCCTACAAGGTCCCATGTGATTTAGTCTCTGGGTTTATCCCTCACTTTATCTCCTATTGCTCCTTTCTGTAATTCATTACAATCATGTAACCTTCCCCTGTGTTCCTTGGATAATAGGCATATCTCAGTTCAGGGAATCTGCACTTGCTGTAGTCTTTGGGATCTCTTTTTGCAGATATTTACATGTCTTATCCCCCATTTCTTTCAGGTCTCTATTCAATTACCACCTTTATAAGCAGGTCTTCCCTGACCATTGCCTAACCACAGCATCTCTGGTCACTCTCTCTACTTCTCTATTATGCTTCATTTTTCTTTTTTAATGCATTACACTATTCTATTTGTGGTTTTGTGTTTGTTATTTATTTGCTTCCTGTATTTTAATATAATCTTTATAGGGGCAAGGATTATGCCTATTTTGGTCATTTTGAGTCCCCAATACCCAGAACAGCACCTGGCACATGGTAGGCATGCACTCAATACCATTTAGTCAAATGAATGAATTAATAGTTGTTTCTTTTTACTTACCATATGCCACATCCTCCCTATGCTCCATTACATCTTCTCTCAATTTTACTATAATAAGTGCAAAAACTTACATAGCATTTATAATGAATGCCAGCTGTTCAAGTCATGTAGTAAGCACTATTGTTATGCTTCTCATTGTTAGGTTTTCTCATTTACTAGAGAGAGAAGAAAGGATTGGAGAGTTTAACTAGCTAGCAGTCACACAGCTAGTACGTGCTATAGCCAGAATTTGGACTCAAAAGGTCTGATTTCAGAGTTCAGTGTTCTTAATCATTATGCTCCTAGCTGTCATACCCTGTGAAGCTATTGTCCTTTTTCTTTTATACCTTTCACTACTGAGAAAGATACTGTGCACTTAGTTGCCTTTTTTCCCCTCTAGTTGCACTCCTCTTGTATTAATAACTAAGTTCTATCTGTGCCAATCATTTTTGCTTTCTTCTCAAACATTATTGTGCTTTAGAATCTGTGGAGCCTTCCTGTCCCATCTAATTAGAAATATCTTCCTCATCTAATAAATTCCCATATTTCACAGTATCTTTGAATCCCTGGCTATCCTCCCATTCTCAACTCTTTTATGTCTTCTTTGTGACTTCACATCTAAACTGCCAAGACAGCTTCCTAGCTAAGTCTTCCCGGCTCTAGCATCTTCCAGACTCTTAGGCATCCTGCTTGCCAGATTTCTTCCTAAAACAAGTTAAACATGGCATCCCACCCCATACATTTCTCCAGTGGCTCCCATTTGTCTGCCAAGAAAAACAAAACCAAACAAATTTTTAAAAACGTTTTTAGCATATCATATTGGAATCTAGATTTCTGTTACTCTATCCTTATATGTACCCAGACTCATGCTAAGGTAGACTCATTGCTGATCCACAAATATGCACTGTCCTTCATTTGTTTTTTCCCTTTACATATTTCTTTCCTTTGGAAATGACTCAGTGGATAGCTCAACCTAAGAAGTTTTATGTATCCTCCAAAGACCAGAGTAGATACTGATGCTCTTACAAATGCTTTTCTGATTACTCCATCTAGAAATAATGACTCCCTTTTATATGTTTGAATAACATGTTCTTGTAGCACGATATAGCATTTATTACACACAATACTGCCTTATATGCTTAGGCTTTCAAGTACAAATCTTCCCTCCTCTAACAGCTTGTGAATTACTTCATGATAAGGATGTAATGTATCTAATTCATCTTCATAGTCACACATTTTATTGTTTAGTACCTAGCACAAAATTGGTGCTTGCTAAATATCTGTTGAATGAAAAAACAAATAAATGTATTATTAAAATGCCTCCCTTATGTTTGTAACACATCGATGTTTGGCGAGCTCTTTTTTTGTCAGTTATAAATAGCATGTCGTCTAACAAAATTGTCTGATGTATTAAGAGCAGTTAAACTTGTTTTCATTAAACAGAAAAGGAAATAAGAGGCTTAGAAAGAGAAAGAAAATCTAACAAGTATGAAAATTTTTAATATTATTCACTTGGTAAATACCTTGCTAATTATTATTTTCATTTAATCCTCACAATATTATCATGTGGTAAGATTATCCTGATTTTACACATGGGAAACAGCAACTCAGACAGCTTAAGCAACATCCTCTAGGATACCTGGGCAACCTCAGAACCTCTACGGTATACTGCTTTTCCAAAGATAAATATGGCTTTTATCTCCTAAATTATTCATATCCTTTTATTCTTCAAAAAGATTTTCTGAAGGTGCTATCTCCATTGTCTAAACATGGAAGCTGAGGCTCTGAGAGTCTGAACTTGAAACCTCTGCTTGATCTATCTACTCTACTATATTGCTTCATACTGTTATCTTGAGCTCTGAGTTTTTGTATGCCTAAAATAACAAATCTTCTCTTACTTAGTGACTTATTCTACATGAATGTAACCCATAAAATTACCAGAAATTAATTTGTTATTTTTTGTAATTATCAGATAACAACACACATATGGTTTTAAACCATCACATAGTTTTCCAAAATTTATAAGAATATTCTGATTCAGCAATTCCATTCCTAGATATATTCTACTCTTGGATATGTACCCAAGGGAAATATATAAAATATTAGTCAACAGGTGCATATAAGAATGTGGGTTATTTGTAATATCACATCTTCATTACAATAAATGAATATAGTATATTCATATAGTGGAGTACAATGCAGCAATAAAAATAAACTAAAATTATACAAAACAATATGGATAATCTCATGGGTGTAAATTTGCAATAAAGAGACCTGATGCATCTATATAATTCAATGTATGTAAAATTAGAAAATCAGTAAAATAATCCATGGGGTTTAATATGGTTTGGCTGTGTCCCCACACAAATCTCATCTTGAATTCCCATGTCTTGTGGGTGGGTCCCAATGGGAGGTAATGGAATCATGGGCAGGTCTTTCCTGTGCTATTCTTGTGATAGTTAATAAGTCTCACAAGATTTGATGGTTTTGAAAATGGGAGTCTCCCTGCACAAGCTCTCTTCTCTTCTCTGCTGCCATGTGAGACGTGCCTTTCACCTTCTGCCATGATTGTAAGGTCTCCCCAGCCACATGGAACTGTAAGTCCAATAAATGTCTTTTGTAAATTGCTCAATCACAGGTATGTCTTTATCAGCAGCGTGAAAATGGACTAATACAGTAATTGGTTCCGGGAGTGGGGCATTGCTGTTAAGATACTCAAAAATGTGGAAGTGACTTTGGAGCTCAGTAAGAGGCAGAGGTTGGAATAGTTTGGTGGAGGGCTCAGAAGAAAACAGGAAAATGTGGGAAAGTTTGGAACTTCCTAGAGACTTGTTGAATGGCTTTGGCCAAAATGCTGATAATGATACAGACAATGAAATACAGTCTGAGGTGGTCTCAGATGGAGATGAGGAACTTGTTGGGAACTGGAGCAAAGGTGACTTTGGTTATGTTTTAGCAAAGAGACTGGGGGCATTTTGCACCTGCCCTAGAGATTTGTGGAACTGAACTTGAGAGAGATGATTTAGAGTATCTGACAGAAGAAATTTCTAAGCAATAAAGCATTCAAGGTGTGACTTGGATGCTGTTAAAGGCATTCAGTTTTACAAGGGAAGCAGAGAATAAAAATTCAGAAAATTTGCCCCCTGACAATACAATAGAAAAGAAAATCCCATTTTCTGAGAAGAAATTGAAGCTGGCTACAGAAATTTGCATAATCAATGAGGAGCTGACTGTTAATCCACAATATCATAGGGGAAATGTTTCCAGGGCATGTCAGAAGTCTTCACAGCAGCCCCTCACATCATGGGTCTGGAGGCCTTGGAGGAAAAAGTGGTTCCATGGACCAGGCCCAGGGTCTGTGAGCTGCGTGCAGCCTATGGACTTGGTGCCCTGTGTCCCAGCTGCTCCAGCTGTGGCTGAAAGGAGCCAAAATAGAGCTCAGGTCTTGGCTTCAGAGGGTGTAACCCTCAAGTCTTGGCAGCTTCCTTGTGGTGTTGAGCCTTCCAGTGCACAGAAGTCAAGAACTGGGGTTTGGGAACCTCTGCCTGGATTTCAGAGGATATATGGAAATGCCTGGATGTCCAGGCAGAAGTTTGCTGCAGGGGTGGGGCTCTCATGTAGAACCTCTGCTAGGGCAGTGCAGAAGGGAGATATGGGGTCAGAGCCCCCACACAGAGTCCCTACTGGGTCACCATCTAGTGGAGCTGTGAGAAGAAGGCCACCATCCTCCAGACTCTGTAATGGTAGATCCACTGACAGCTTGCACTGTGCACCTGGAAGAGCTGCAGACACTCAATGCCAGCTCATGAAAGCAGCTAGAAGGGAGGATGTACCCTGCAGAGCCACAGGGACGGAGATGCCCAAGACCATGGGAACCCACCTCTTGCATCAGTGTGACGTGAATGTGAGACATGGAATCAGAGGAGATCATTTTGGAGCTTTAAGATTTGACTGCCCTACTGAATTTCAGACTTGCATGGCGGCTGTAGCCCCTTTGTTTTGGTTAATTTATCCCATTTGGAACGGCTGTATTTACCAAATGCCTGTAACCCCATTTTATATAGGAAGTAACTAACTTGCTTTTGATTTTACAGGCTGATAGGTGGAAAGGACTTGCCTTGTCTCAGATGAGATGTCGGGCTGTGGACTTTTGAGTTAATGCTGAAATGAGTTAAGACTTTGGGGGACCATTGGAAAGGCATGATTAGTTTTTAAATGTGAGAACATTAGAAATGAGAGGGGCCAGGGGCAGAATTATATGGTTTGGCTGTGTCCCCACCCAAATCTCATCTTGAATTCCCATGTGTTGTGGCAGGGACCTGGTGAGAGGTAATTGAATTTCGGAGCCAGGTTTTTCCCATGCTGTTCTCATGATAGTGAATAAGTCTGACAAGATCTGATGATTTTAAAAATGAGAGTCTCCTTGCACAAGCCCTCTTCTCTTTTCTGCTGCCATGTGAGATGTGCCTTTTCCCTTCTGCCATGATTGTGAGGCCTTCCTAGCCATGTGGAAATGTAAGTCCAGTAAACCTCTTATTTATTTATTTATTTTTTTTGTAAATTGTGCAGTCTTGGGTATGTCTTTATCAGGATCATGAAAACAGACTAATACAGGGTTAGAATTCAGGAGGACAATTACTTTTGATGGAAGTCAATTAGTGGACCAGAAGGTACTATAGGGCACATTCTCATAATGTGTTATTTCTTGTTCTGAATTACAGATGCCAGGCATTTCACTTTGGAAAAACATTGAGCACTGTATTTAGCATATTCTCAATTTTCCCTGTGTATATTATAATTCAATGAGAAAAAAGACAATAGAATATATATATTTTTAAATAACTTGGTCACATTGCATTCATTGTTATCTACAAGCTGTTTGTTGGTGAAACTGTATTCAACAAAAGAAAATTATTTTAACATATAAACACAGTTGATTTTAAAATATTTTTTATTTTTTGAGTCAGACTCTCACTCTGTTGCCCAGCTGCAGTGCAGTGGTATGATCCCTGTTCACTGTAACCTCCACCTCACGGGCTCAAGCAATCTTCCTGCCTCAGCCCCCTGAGTATATGGAACTACAGACATAAGCCAACATGCCCAGCTAGTTTTTGTATTTTTTGAAGAGACGAGGTTTCACCACGTTGCCCAGGCTGGTCTCAAACTCCTGGGCTCAAGTGATCCTCCTGCCTCTGCCTCCCAAAGTGTTGGGAGTACAGGTATGAGCCACTGTGCCTGGCCCAAATAAATTCTTAAACTTTTTGATAAAATAGCCCTTTGCATCTGAGATGATTGATAAGGCCATAGGTAACTATGTTTAAAAATTGTGTATCTGTATCTTGGCAGAATTATGATTTTATTCAGGAGAGTAGATAAATTTATAATGGCCCCATTTGCAATTATTTATACTTACTGGGGTATCAAGCCTTGTATAAACTAAAGCCATAGCATTGTTCAGATTTCTAGTCACATATATAAAGATCGTTGCTATTTCATTGAGGAATCATTATTCCTATAAGATTGTTATTTTCTTTCTTCCTTGACATTTCTTATTATGTGCTATAAAATGTTAATTAACAGATAAAACATAAGTTATCTGAAGTTGTATTTTGGCTCTTAAAACTCACAGAGAAAATGTATTTAATTTCATGGGAAGGTAGAATCTTCTTATTTGTCTAATATTATACTTTTTGGTTGAAAATATTATATGGCATATGCTACTCCTTATCCCCAAGCATTCTTCACAGCAAAATTAGCTGAGGCTCATGAAAAACATGCCAGCTGACAGCACAGGCAGGAGATGAACCCCAATCTTTTGATTCCCCAGCCTAGTTACTCTTACCATAAAATGGTGGCAAAGGTTGACTATTTGTATAAAGGCCAAAAATTATTTTAAATGCTGTTTCTTACTATAATGAAATTAATTACAAAAAAGCCAGAACAGAGACTGGAAGATAGGAGATTTATTGGCTTAAGTGCTTTCTGGAATAACACCAGTGAGGGTGAAGGATACAGAATAACACCAGTGAGGGTGAAGGATACAGAATTGGGGCAAGGGTGGGATTGAACTGGTGATGCTGTTTAATGGAGACCTCAGCTGACCTGAGGCTGTCCTTTAGGGTTGTCCTAAATGAAGCAAGTGGGGCTGGCCTTCTCTATCCTGACTCAAGTAAACTTTCATGCAGGCTATTTCCAAGAAGCGGGGTGTGGCCTTGGGTGAGCGACTTAATTTGGATGAGAGCATTCCTTGAAGAAAGATTTAGATCTACATTACATTTCTAAATGGTATTGCACAATCGGATGTAACTATTTGGCCATTTTCAACCCATTTTCTTCTTTTGTAAGATGCCGAAAAGGAAGAGGGGAATAGGAACTAGGAAGGATATAGATTGAAGCAGATTAGCTGTAAGATCATTTAAAGTATGAGAGGTTTTTGGGCAGTATCTTGAATTTTATATATTTCTCACTTACCTTTCTCTGTAAATATTTGAGGGAAAAAAAGGAAATCATTCTTTAAAGGAAAAAGAAGTCTCAAAAAGGTAGCCTGAAACATCTAGCAAAAACACTGAAGCAAAGGAAGTTATACACTTTGCCATGGTAATGGCTACTGGTTTCTGGGATTTCTAGAACATTCACTATGAGAGCCAATGCTCTCCTTCCCTTTCCCACCATCTGCATTAGTCACTTGGCTGTAGAACACAAACAGTGAATTGGAGAAGCTGTTGAGAAGTGAAATAAAGCTACATGAGAAAGGGCAGATTTTTAAAACTGGAGTTCTATTGACTCTAGGTGCTGTCCTACCAGGAGGCCTGCTTCTACACAAATGGACATTGAGAGGGACTCGTCTGTGAGACGATCATCCCTTTGACTCATGCATATAAGGTGCGAGAAACCAGCATCCTAAGATTGGTCCCAGCTCAATAGTCTTCTGAGACTGGGCATTTATTCCATCACCCTTCAGCCCTTGTGGATGCCCACAACCAACTAAGAATGCTTTCCTAGGAGTAAGGAGTGCATAGAGCCGTTCTAGTATGATAAATATCAACAGCACACACATTTTCAACTATTCAGAACTGTAGGAACGGTGGTGAGAAAAAAGTTCAAAGCACACTTAAATTTGCATTAGAAATGATCTCATTACCTAATACATGATTTTAAATACTAATCTGATCAATTCATTATCAATATCAGTTTTTATTCTTTGAGTCTTCGATGACATACTTCATTCCACCTCTTACTCTGAATTACTGAAAGGAACAGTATTTTTTATTCAGACTCTATAGGCACACAATTCATTATGCATTATGCAATGTTTTGTGCGATGCCATGGCTCTGTATAAAAATGGAATTAAAAAGTTGTTAATGAATGGGAACTGGAGACCTAGATGTCATTTCTTGGTAGCTCTATAAGCAAATAAATTTTCAAACAAAATTAATCTATTGTTAATTCTATTGGACTAAGAAAATCAGCAAGTCAGTAGAGTTATGCAGACACAGTCAGAGCTTAAAAAGTTCCTGTAGAGAGTACAGAATTGTATCTTTTGGGAGGATTTTACAAGATAAGAAGTAGTTTGTTTTTCAAAGATATAGAAGTAATGAAGAAGGGATCTGACAAAGGGTTGGTGAAAGTAAATATTTTAGATGATGGAGTATAAAAAGTATACCAACTTAGCTTCTAGAAAGAGTTTCTATTGCAATGTAAAAATACAGATATCCTTCAAGACTTAGATTACCTAATTATTTCTTAATTCCTAATATATTAGAGATTTCTTCAACAAAATGGACCATTTCTTAAACCTCACAACATTTCCTATCTCACACAAGGTTTTGGAGATCTGGGGGTAACTTATGAATGACTAAGGCAAATGGATTCACAATTCGTTGTGGAAATCTTTCTGGTCTGCTTAGAAAAGAATACTGTGATACCTTAAGCTCATTTCAAAGGAATTCCATGGAACCAGATCAGAGTCTATATCTTTCCTATGGCCTCATCTTCTGTCTAATATCATGGAGCCAAAATGTACACCTGGATGTTCACAACTATTTCATATATCTGGGCTTCATAGACACATCTCATTTGAGAAGATCTCAGCTGAAAAGGTCCAGATAGAGGAGTAAAGGTCCAGATAGAAGGAGTATAGTAGGAGATTGCAGGGGTCTTAAAGTTTCCTTCTCACAGTTCACCCTATTTGATCTTAACACATAGCTCCTGCTGTGGCAAGCACTAAGCCAGCCAGTCCACATTCTGTCTCATCTTGGAAAGCGTGTATAAACCACATTAAAATTGGGCCAGATAGACTTCAATAAATGCCTTCCTTCAGCTTATAAATGACAAAACAAGAACTTGAACTAGAAATTATCTTTCTCATGTCAAAAATCTTTCAGGGTCATACTTCCCTCAGGTTCAAATTTGAATTTAAAAACTATTATTTATTTGCCTCTATCTATCTTAATGCATAGCACTCTTTTTTTTCAAATGTAAGACAGGATGTTTTAAACAATATTTTCAATTAAAAAAGATAGCCAATGCAGTTTTGGATGGATCTGTTGCAGCCTTGCAAATTAATTACAATGCCCAACATTTATGGGGTGCTGACTTCTGACCCTGTACTCTGTTGCACTTCTCTGTGGATGATCTCTTAAATCCTCACAACCACATCATAAAATCAGTACTCCATTGTGCAGATGAGGAAACTGAAAAACAGAGCTTGAATAATTTGCTCTTCAATGTGTAGCTATTATCATGCAACAAATTACTCCCAAAATGTAGCAACATAAAACAATTATTGTTTATTTTCTCAATAGTATCTGAGAATCAGGTATCTAAGAGCGGTTTAGCTCGGTGGTTCAGGTTCAGAGCTTCAAGTTGTTTCATGAGGTTTCTTTCAGTGTCTTGAGCTGAGGGTCTAGTTTCTCGCCACATGGGCCTATGCACAGGTCTGCCAGCCTGTCCTCAAGACGTAACACCTGGATTCCCCAAGACATGACACCTGGCTTCCCCCAGCATGAGTGATCTAAAAGAGAGAAGAGAGGAGAGAGAGAGAAAAAGAGAGTGAGCATGTACAATCTTTTTAAACCTTATCTTAGAAGAGACATACCATCATTTCTGCTGCATTCTACTGCTCACCAGACCAATCCTGGTAAAATGTGCAAGGGAACCCCACAGGCATGTGAACTCCATGAAGTGGGATCAGTGGGAGGCATCTTTGACGCTGGCTATGATGCTTATTCACTAGCAAGGAGTAGAACTAGGTAACGAATCCAGGCAGTTTTACTTCAGCACTTGGACTCTTTACCATTATATTAAGAATAACTGCAAAGCACATATTTATGAATCTTAGGGCTTTTCCAAAGGCGACCCTCCATGGAGTTTGTGGATACTTGTGAATGTCATTCTGTGGCACGTGCTTATCAAAGAACACCTGAAAATGTGAAGGAGATATGAATATTTATCAAGGACAATAGAGGCTAAATTTTCAAATGTCCCAGATAATATACAGGTCATTGTGGAAAAGAGAAGATAAAAAGAGGCAGAATGAAAAATCATTTCAGTTAAGCTCTTTCATTTCGACATACCATTATCTTTGTCTCCTTCGTCTCCTCAACAAATCTCTCAATTCTGTCAAGTACCATGTTGAGAAACATCTAGGGAGGGTTTTCTTATTTCTTAAATCTTGTAGCTTAAAAAAATCTTTACTTTTGGTTTCCTATAGGTAGTATTTAGTGCTAACATTTTAGAGTATTATGGAAGTTTTCAAATACCAATGTGCCTTGTTCAGGGAGCTAAGTAATTTGGTGAGGGAATTTCTACTTGAAAAATTTTGTGCATCAATGTCAGAGATAAATTCAATTGTCAGAAAGCTGTGTCAGAACAGATTTCTTGTCATATTTTGCCGCAGAGTGGAGATTTATTGAAAATGCTTGATGATATCGCTCTCTGAGCTGTTTTACATAAACATAGCAGTGGAGTGAATGCTTTGAGTTGAAGCATTTGTGTGTTTGTGTGTATGCGTGTGTTTGTGTGTGTGTGTATTTCCGACTTTCAAAACTGACATCAAGGGGAAAAATACCAAAAGATATCCTAGTACCTAATGTTTTATCCAACTTACTTTAAGAATGATTATTTTTTGTTATAAGTAAATGTAGACTTCTGTGCCTTTTCAGAAATGAATCATAGAATAAAATACTTCAAGATCGAAGCTTTGGGATACTGGCTATTCTATCTGATGTCACAAAATAATGAGCACTTTTGAGATGCAGAAACATACAACAGATTTATTATTTTTGAAAGAAGTTTTATTATTTGTAAACCCTTTGTAATCAGGTCAGCAGCAAAAATACAAAACTATTAGAAAGTAAAATTTCTTTCTTTAGTAATGAAAGACTTGGAACTGCAGTGTAAGTTCAGTCTCTAGAGTGCTCTCAGCACTCTAACTAAAAGATTATATGGCTTGCAAAATTGTTTTATGTTTCTCTCTCCAAATTTGTTTGGCTCCAAATCAGAAGATACTTATGAAACTCTTTTTCTAAATGTATTGTGAAACATTTGTTAATAATATTATTGCTTGTATTATACTCATTTTGATAAGAAAATATAGTATGCACAGTTTGTGGAATGAGTATTTTCTATATTTAAAGGAGACTAACGTTGTCACATTTATGAGTAAAAATTATCAATACCGGGAATGTTTTGCAACCTAGCAATCCACTTTAATGACTGCAGTGATCCATTTGATCAGTAAGACAGGTGAAATAATTCAGTTGACTGCCTCAGAGTCTGGGAATTTGAGTTGTTTAAAAATAGACTTTATGCTCTTGTATGGCTTATATTTACAAATGTGTTCAACTACATTATTATTGTTATCATTATTATTATTATTATAGTTATATTAACTATATACTCCAGGAGACTAAATCATATATCAAGCCACTCTAAAAGTCTCCAGTGTGTTAAAATGACAGATTTCTAAATAATACTCCTAGAAAATCCTGCATATTAAACTCACTTGAAAAATCTGAAGTATCTCTAGCACTGTCCTAGAAAAGACACAAAGACAACAAAATTATAACTTATTTCTTTAAGGAATTTATAACATTTTGGCTGGTATCTGGTTTGAATCTCTGATTCTTTTTAAAAGTTTCCTTGTCATTTTTAAAATTTCCCTGTTTCTGGAGTCTGTTTATGTGTTTATATATCCATAATGTGCTTTTTATAAAATATCTTTATTGAGGCATTGTGCTTTGTACTAGTTACTCTCAAATGTTCATTCATGTCTTCTCTAAAATAATTTAGAAAAACTATGTATCCCCTCATATATTTAAAATTTGACACTTAAAATATTTTGTTATACACTAAATACCTGTGAAAGATGAAATTTTTCTGATATAACACGCTTTTAAACCAATCTAAAAGCACAAAAATACCATAGTAGTTTGATATCAACATCATCCCCTTAAAAAATATGTGAGGAAGTGCCTTGTTAACAGATAGAAGTTAACAGCACTCATTTTTCTCCTTGAACTGGAATCTACAATTTATTTTCCCCACAGATTAACATACAAACATGATCTATTTTTATGTTTGTGGGTCTTTTGTTGATTATATATCTTACTTTTTTGCAACATAAAATTTATATAAACCAAAATTTTATGTTTGTATTTCCAGTGACTATGAGTCTTTGTTAATTTTCTTTCCTATGGATCTTGTTAACATTACAATTAGTGTTTCTCCACAACGGCATATAGAGTAAACTTTTATTGGAGTGTTATCACTTAATGACATGAATGGGGCTTTTTGCACATTAATTGCATACATCCATGTATGAATGTTGCTTATTGCATTAATTCTATTCCAGTGTGCTTTTTATTGATCTAAACACTGTGAAACCTTTGCATATGTTTGCATATATATATATATATATATATATATATATATATATATATATATATATAGTGTGTGTGTGTGTGTATATATATATGAATGAGTACTATGACAATGAGATCTTTATAGCAATCACTGGACAATTTGAACTTCTCCCAAATTACATGCCAAAATCACATTGTGACTTCTTATTCTGTTATTTTTGATAATTTTTCAACTAACAACTACCTGAGATTTTCCTTCAATTATGCTCTAAATGAAAATGTTAGAAACCACCTGACTTGCAGAAGTATTTGTTACTCATTCAAGTTATTTACTTTCTTGTTTTCTAGGAGGTTCACAATAAAAAGCTGTACCAAAATTTATCAGCAATTTTAAAATAAACTTGAAAATTGCTTTCACCGAGAGGCACTTTTTGTAACAATATATAAAGACAAGATTAGGTTGCCTTTTCTTTTGGTGATTATTTCCTTTGCTGTGCAGAAGCTTTTTAGTCTGGTGCAGTTTCATTTATTTATTTTTGTTTTTGAAGCCAAGCTTTTGGTGTGAAACCTAAAAAGATCATAAACAAGACCAAAATCAAGGAGCTTTTCCCCTATGCTCTCTCCTAGGAATTAACTTCTGAGTCTTACATATAGGTATTTTATCCATTTTGTGTTAATTTTTCTATATGGTGTGAGATAAGGGTCCAATTTCATTATTTTCAATGTGAAAATCATTCCCCCAGCACCATTTATGGAAGAGACTATACCTTTTTAACATAATTTCTAATCAGGAAGTGCAGTGCCTCCAACTTTGTTTTTCTTTCTCAGTATTGCTTTGGTTATTCAATATTTGTTATGGTTTCATGGAAATTTTAAGATTTTTTTCTATCTCTGTGAAGAATGCCATTAGAATTTTGATGGGGATTGTGTTAAATCTGCATATTGCTTTGGGTAGTATGAACCTTTCAACAATCTCATTTATATGTGAAATATATGTGTGAAATAATACATATATAAGCTCAAATACACAGAGATAGAGAATGAAACAGTGGTTCCCACAGGTGGGAGGGGGAGAGGAAATGGGGAGATGTAGGCCAAAGAATGCAAAATAGCAGACATGTGAGATGAACAAGTCTAGAGACCTAACCTACAGCATGAGAACTAAAGTTAATACAATTGTATTGTATTAGGGATTTTTGTTAAATAAGTAGATTTTAGCTACTATGTTACTTTGTCACAAAAAGTAACTGTGAGCCGATAGATATGTTAATCTACTTCACTATGGTAACCAACCTACTATCTACATGTATCTATATGTGTCTCAAAATATGTCATAAACCTCTAATATACACAATAACATGTATTTTTTAAAAAATTCTATTAATGTCATCACTCTACACTCCAAAGCAAGAATTTGTGATTGATAGAACAAAAACTCAATAAAATCCAACAATTTTTTACTGAAAAATAAAATAAAGACAAGATTAGGAAAATTGAAATATCACTTAAATCTTCACTAAAGCAATTTTTGTTGAAATGATTTATCTTTAAATGATTTATATTTTTATTCAATTTATAGGAAATACTAATCATTTAATCTGATTAGCAGAGTCACTCTTCATTTTCAAACCAGTCCATCAAAATGCTTTATCTGAAACAGTCTGACTTCATTTTTCAGTTTAAGTAAACATGTTCAAATGCATTTTAAGAAATATTATAAATATACTGAAAAATAAATTCTGGTATATAATTTCAATAGTTTACTAGAAGCAGCCCTTTTAAAATCTTTTATCTTTTATATATTTAGTCTGAATTTTCAGTTAGAATTTAAAAGAAATCTATGTGTTGCTTCTCATTGATTTACAATATGCAGTGTACTTTGTATCTACAATTATAATGTTATAAAATGAGGAATATGACAAAAGAAAAGATTTTCATTTGGTAAATGTGCATGCATGTATGTGTATGTTGAACTCCAGTTATTGGCATTACCATCTAAATAAATAAAAATAAATTATTTCATAGACAGGAATATACTGCTAAAACTGATCATTCAGGTAGCTGACTTAAATTTTGCTTTGGCATAATAAAAGATAGGGAATGCTAAACATTTTATAAGATAATATAAGATAAAGATTGACTACAATTGGAATATTTAATAGTATATATTATAATTGAATAGCTATTGAATAATGAAATTGAACAATACTATCTAAACCTAGAAGATATTGTGTATGTTTTTTATCTGTGAGTTTCAGCCACTGTAACTAAAAAAAGTTGATATTCCTGAAAAACATTCAGTTACACTTAATATGTCACTCACCTGCACTGATCTGGGTATTTGAAGATATTTTCTATTTAAAGATAAATCCTAAGTATGACTATTGAGAAAACACTTTGCTTCTCTCTCTCTCTCTCTCTCTCTCTCTCGACTGTCCCTCAAGAGCAATACATTCTTTTACAGAATTAATGGAAAATTCCCAACATTTTTTCAACCTACTCTACACAATATATTTGATTTGTGAACAACCTAACCTTTCTAATGCCATAGTTCATCCTTAAAAGAAAGACTAAGACCAAGACAAACAAACAACATGACCGACATAAAATGTTAAAGTGGATTTATGGTAACTTGATTAACTGTTTGTTTGTTTGGAGCCCTGGAATGTTTTAAACTGCAGGGTAATATTTCGTAGTATGATGCTTGAGGGGTGAGCTGTCTTTTCTAAAGTAAAAAGTGGGATTGGTGGAGAGAGGTAACTAAGGGAACCTACTTGATACTATGAAGAGTGTGTATAGATTTGAGGATCTGAAAATTCCACCATTTTCTTTTTGCTTGTTGAGTGAATGCATAAGGTTCAAAAAACCCATTAACCTTTTTCTTTTGCAGCTGTCGTGAGCGCCATCCCGGTGCCAACCCTAGAAAGTGCCCAGTACCCAGGAATCCTCCCGTCTCCCACCTGTGGATATCCCCACCCGCAGTTCACTCTCCGGCCTGTGCCATTCCCAACACTCTCAGTGGACCGAGGTTTCGGAGCAGGAAGAAGTCAGTGTAATGCATTTCCCTCTCTTTTTAATAAGAACAAATGAATAATAGCAAAGGTGTCTTGTAAAATATGTTGCATTCTGACCTTCTTATCCCTTAGAAAAGTTGATTTCCCTATGACTGTGGTACTAGAATGTTCCTTTCCAACACAGTGCTTTGGATCCTAGCTCATGTGCATTTGTACTGATTCCCTAGGCACCTTTCCATAGCACGCTCCACTGACAATACAAGGGGAAGTGGTGGGGAAACAAATGTCAAGTGGTTCCATCAAACAATGATGTGATGGGTACTTGAAATTAATATGTCCTATTAAATAGGAAATTAATAATCAAGTGATATCTTCCAACATATTTGGTATCTGTTGGTTATGTCTCACTGATTGCTGATGAACCAATACTTGGATGAATGCTTTAGATTTCTTTAATCAGGTAAGTGATACTTTTTCAGCTTTAAAAATTAATTATCAGAAAAAAAAGGATTTCCAGGGTATTATTTCATTTATTTGAAGGAAGGTAGGAATGAAAAGAGACTCTCAAGCTATTATATACACCCTGGTGATTTCTGCTATGCCATTTGACTCTTTTTTTTTTTTTTTTGAGCACAGTGTTTTAAAATCTATTTTATGGTTTTCATCTCTTAGAACAGGTGACTCAGCAGCTCATGTGAGATAGGATATTTTGTAATAGATATGATAGTAACAACAATAAAATATATTTTTGAGGTAAGGTATATTTTTCTAACCAAACAGGGACAGCTCTAAGAAATCATAAATCGTCTAGATACAGCAAGGTTAGAATTAAAAGGCATCAAAGATCTGCCAAGGGAGAATTAGATTTATTTTCTCTTTTCTCACTGCACATAATATCTACAGAATAGAGTTGTGTGCAAAAACTCGAGGAAAAATAGTTGCCCAAACTGCATTGAAGGGAATTAAATAGGAAAGATGTAGAAAGTCTAACAACCAAAATTTTCAGATCCCAAGACAACTGGAAATGGAATTCCAATCAAAGAATTGAGAGCCCACAAGTGCCTTCTTCACTTCTAAAATGAAGCTCTCTGCAACAAAAAAAAAGACAAGTTTTAATGTTAGTTTAGTATTCTGTCTATTGGTTTGTTGTCTCCTACACTCTTTTGATTTCTTGTATATTCTCTGACTTTAAAGGGAAACATGAAAAGAATGTGTAGACTTTCAGAGGCTGAGGTGGGCAGATCACTTGAGGTCAGGATTTAGAGACAAGCCTGGCCAATATGGTGAAACCCTGTCTCTTCTAAATTAGTTGGGTGTGGTGGCGCATGCCTATAGTCCCAGCTACTTGAGAGGCTGAGGCATGAGAATCTTTTAAGCCTGGGAGGTGGAGATTGCATTGAGCTGAGAGTGTGACACTGCAATCCAGCCTGGGTGATGGAGCTACACTCTATTTCAAATTTTAAAAAAAGAATGTATATAATGACCTTTATTTGGTTTCTCCATCATGACTGGTACAAGCCAAAATTCAGGACTTTTAAAATTAGTAATTCACTATTTTTATTCGTGTTGTGTTACTCATTTCTTGTCCCTTTTTTTAAAGGCATAGTTTTCTTTTGAAAATTCATTCATTGAGGTCCAACATCAATTTACTCTTTCTGTTTTCCTCTTTCCTCTTAAATAAGAAACTCTCTCTTATTGAATCATGGGGAAAATGATTCCAAAAGTTAAAGCTCAATGAAAATGAATAAAGGGAATTGACTAGTATAAAATTTGTTTTTATCTGTGGTTAAAAGTCTCATGTGTGACTTGTGATTTTGAGAGTGAGTAGGTTGTGTGTATGTGGGATAGGAGGCTTGTGAGAAATCTCTGTACCTTCTGCTCAATTTTCTTGTGAACCTCAAATGCCTCTAAAAATAAAATCTATTAGAAATTAATTGATTGGGCCAGGCGAGGTGGCTCATGCCTGTATTCCCAGCATTTTGGGAGGCTGAGGCAGGCAGATCACGAGGTCAAGAGATCGAGACCATCCTGGCCAACATGGTGAAACCCCATCTCTACTAAAAATACAAAAAAAATTGCTGGGCATGGTGGCATATGCCTATAGTCCCAGCTACTCAGGAGGCTGAGGCAGAAAAAAAAAAGAAATTAATGGATTAAAATACTTATTCTCTAGAAGATGTTTTTATTTTTTTAAGTAAGGATTATTAAATAAAAGTAGTTAGTTATATGACAAAATGCTTAGTGATTTTTTAACTTTATCTAAAATCAAAAGGCAATGGATGTTCTACTCCTGCCCAAGATTTTACAGATTTTTAAAATATATCTTCAGTCATTCATCAAGAATTTTTTGAGCAAAGCTATGCACAATGCAACGCAACTAAGATCTAATATGTGTTCCAAGTGACTGTTTAAAATAAATAACACTCACCCTCCTTTCTAGGAAACTAAATATTCTCTAAATCACTGTCAGAAACAATTAACTTCCCGTTTCCCGTCATTCCGTATTGGTTTCTAAATGCCTTAGAGAACACTAAACATTCCTATTCTCTCTCAAGCAGAAAACATTTCATGAATCTGGGTGGATATATCTTATTAGTCGCCTTGGGAAACAGAGAAAGGCACACGTATTAAAAGAAAAAGTTGACTTTGCCAAGGTGGAAACTCTTTTTCCTCCAAAGTTATCTGAAAGACCTTTGAGTTGAGTTTTATAAGAAATGAATCACTAAAGTCCTATTCCAAAGGTCTGCTGCCTTCTGAAGGCAAAAATAAAGCTGTATTTCTCTCCAACCATAAGGAAAGAAAAGATATGGTACATACATTTGCATTACATGTATTCGCTGACCTATCAGTAAATATACTTATATAGTTGTGATGGACAAATATTTCTTCTTCTTAATAAGTAACTACAGTACTGCTCTTAGCCTCAATAAGCAAATGAGTTATCCCTAGGGAACAGTTTAGCTGCATTGTATTTATTTGAAAACTTCAACCAATAGGTAGTCTTGGGGCCTCATTTCTACAAATCAGTACAAAATTGGTACCCCCACTTTCTTGTCTTTGAAACAAGTAGGTGGTAGAGGAGCAGTTTAAGTGATTTCCACTCTTCCTTTTAGTTCTGACATTGTCTTGTCTTAACTAGTGGGAAGGCTGGTCAGCTTTATTCACGCTATTTTTCTGCCTCTGTTCTCCCTCAAATGGGAAATCAACTAATAAATGAAACTTGACCTAGATAAAATGAGGAGTGCAATGGAGTTCATGGAGTAATCTCTAGGGTATTTTAAAAAAATACAGGCTGTAAGAAACTGGGGTTATGTAAAAATATTGTGTCACGTCGTTCTTCTGAGATTGAGATTAATGAGTGAATTGGGTTTCTAGAGGTGTTCATGACTCAGTCTTTGCTTAGAGTTATTGGCTTGCTATATTTCTATCACATATTGTAGTTTTTATATAGAAGAAAATTCCTGATTTCCATTTTTGTGATATTTTCCCAGTTATTCTGTAGCAATTATTTATATGTATTGACATTAATTATTATAAAGTACCTTGTGATTTGACTCTGCTGTGTAATGGTATGCTATTTGTATAATGAATTCTGACTATTTCATCATGTAGCAACAAGTGCCTTGCTAGCATGTATTTGATTCTCACTCGATACTCTGAATTGCAGAGCAGGGGCACATCATGGACAAAAGCAGGTTTCTTTGCTTTCAGAGATCTTGGCAGAGCTAAATGTCATGCCACTAAGCCAATTTGTTTCACGTAGGTGTCCTGAAGCCAGTGCCTGAACTGGACAAAAGTGCTCATCTGAAATGAGAGTATTTCACTGGTGGACCAGTTGCTATTGTATTTGTTAAAGGGTTTTTGCTGCCTTAAATGTCAGCCAGTTCCAAAAAGCATTTGTTTTGCTCCACTTAAAATATAAGAATTATGAATTATAGATGGAAATCCTATACCTGTTCACTATATTCATTTTGAACACAACAGAAATTGTCCCTTAGGGATTGGTGATATATTCCGTCTTGAGGAAGGGTCCTCTCACTCCTGTCTAGTACATTAGGCACTTTCCTATTCTCCCTATGTGGTACTAAGGATGGATTTTGCTAAAGAGGGGACCTATCTATGTAAAGCCATTTTTACTTGTGTCAAAGTCAAGAGCCACATCATGATGTTTGCAGCCAGGATCATGGGGGCCAGCTGAAAACTTGGGGATAGAAGACTGGGCATGCAGACAATTTTTGTTTTTAGAGATGCTGATGAGGAGCAATCGCATTAAAGAGTAGGATTAGGAAAAAAGAAAATTCAGTGGCGTAATCAGAATTCATGTGAAATATGAAGTTTTCAAAATAAGAGACCGAATTTCAAAAGGCTAACAAATGCATGTACATTCTATTAAACTTACAATCACAATAATGTATATTTCTTTATTATACTTTAATTTCTGGGGTACATGTGCAGAATGTACAGGTTTGTTACATAGATATACACGTGCCATGGTGGTTTGCTGCACCCACCAACTCATCATCTACATTAGGTATTTCTCCTAATGCTATCCCTCCCCTACCCCCCAATCCCCGAGAGGCCTTGGTGTACATGTGTCCTCATTGTTCATCTCCCACTTATGAGTGAGAACATACGGTGTTTGGTTTTCTGTTCTTGTGTTAGTTTGCTGAGAATGATGGTTTCCTCCCTACAAAGGATATAAACTCATCCTTTTTTATGGCTGCATTGTATTCCATGGTGTATATATGCCACATTTTCTTTATCCAGTCCATCATTGATGGGCATTTGGGTTGGTTCCAAGTCAAGTCTTTGCTATTGTGAAGAGTGCCACAATAAATATGCATGTGCATGTTTCTTTATAGTAGAATGATTTATAATCCTTTGGGCATGATTCTGGGCCAAATGGTATTTCTAGTTCTAGATTCTTGAGGAATTGCCACACTGTCTTCCACAATGGTTGAGCTAATTTACACTCCAACCAACAGTGTAAAAGCTTTCCTATTTCTCCACATCCTCTCCAGCATCTGTTGTTTCCTGACTTCTTTTTAATGATAGCTATTCTTAATGATAGCTATTCTAACTGGCCTGAGATGGTATCTCATTGTGGTTTTGATTTGCATTTCTCTAATGACCAGTGATGATGAGCATTTTTTCATATGTTTGTTGGCTGCATAAATGCTTCTTTTGAGAAGTGTCTGTTCATATCCTTTGCCCACTTTTTGATGGGATTTTTTTTATTGTAAATTTGTTTAAATGCTTTGTAGATTCTGGATATTAGTCTTTTGTCAGATGGATAGATTGCAAAAATTTTCTCCCATTCTGTAGGTTGCCTGTTCACTCTGATGATAGCTTTTTTGCTGTGCAGAAGATCTTTAATTAGATCTCTTTTGTCAGTTTTGGCTTTTGTTGTCATTGCTTTTGGTGTTTTAGTCATGAAGTCTTTTCCCATGCTTATGTCCTGAATGGTATTGCCTAGGTTTTCTTCTAGGGTTTTTATGGTTTTAGGTCTTATATTTAAGTCTTTAATCCATCTCAAGTTAATTTTTGTATAAGGTGTAAAGAAGGGATCCAGTTTCAGCCTTCTGCATATGGCTAGCCAGTTTCCCCAAGACCATTTATTAAATAGGGAATCCTTTCCCCATTGCCTGTTTTTGTTGGTTTGTCAAAGATCGATGGTTGTAGATGTGTGGTATTATTTCTGAGGCGTCCGTTCTGTTCTGTTGGTCTATATATCTGTTTTGGTACCAGTATCATGCTGTTTTGGTTACTGTAGCCTTCTAGTATATTTTGAAGTCAGGTAGCATGATGCCTCCAGCTTTGTTCTTTTTTGCTTAGGATTCTCTTGGCTATACGAGCTCTTTTTTCATTCCATATGAAATTTAAAGTAGTTTTTTCCAATTCTGTGAAGAAAGTCATTGGTAGCCTGATGGGGATAGCGTTGAATCTATAAATTACTTTGGGCAATGTGGTCATTTTCATGGTATTGATTCTTCCTATCTATGAGCATGGAATGTTTTTCCATTTGTTTGTGTCCTCTCTTATTTCCTTGAGCAGTGGTTTGTAGTTCTCTTTGAAGATGTCCTTCACATTCCTTGTAAGTTGTATTCCTAGGTATTTTGTTCTCTTTGTAGCAATTGTGAATGGGAGTTCACTCATGATTTTGTTCTCTGTTTGTCTGTTATTGGTGTATAGGAATGCTTGTGATTTTTGCACATTGATTTTGTATCCTGGGACTGCTGAAGTTGCTTATCAGCTTAAGGAGATTTGGGGCTGAGACGATGGGGTTTTCTAAATATACAATCATGTCTTCTGCAAACAGAGACAATTTGACTTCCTCTCTTCCTAATTAAATACGCTTTATTTCTTCCTCCTGCCTGATTGCCCTGGCCAGAACTTCCAACACTATGTTGAATAGGAGTGGTGAGAGAGGGCATCCTGGTATTATGCCAGTTTTCAAAGGGAATGCTTCCAGTTTTTGCCCATTCAGTATGATATTGGCTGTGGGTTTGTTGTAAATAGCTCTTATTATTTTGAGATACGTTTCCATGTATGTGTCCAGGAATTTATCCATTTCTCTAGACTGTCTAGTTTATTTGCACAGAGGTGTTTATAGTATTCTCTGATGGTAGTTTGATTTCTGTGGGATTGGTGGTGATATCCCCTTTATCATTGTTGATTGTGCCTATTTGATTCTTCTCTTTTCTTCTTTAGTATTCTGGCTAGCAGTCTATTTTGTTGATCTTTTCAAAAAACCAGCTCCTTGATTCATTGATTTTTTGAAGGGTTTTTCCTGTCTCTATCTCCTTCAGTTCTGCCCTGATCTTAGTTATTTCTTGTCTTCTGCTAGCTTTTGAATTTGTTTGCTCTTGCTTCTCTAGTTCTTTTAATTGTGATGTTATGGTGTTGATTTCAGATCTTTTCTGCTTTCTGTTGTGTGCATTTAGTACTATAAATTTCCCTCTACACACTGCTTTAAATGTGTCCCAGAGATTCTGGTGTGTTGTGTCTTTGTTCTCATTGGTTTCAAAGAACATCTTTATTTCTGCCTTAATTTTGTTATTTACCCAGTAGTCATTCAGGAGCAGGTTGTTCAGTTTCCATGTAGTTGTGTGGTTTTGAGTGAGTTTCTTAATCTTGAGTTCTAATTTGATTGTTATTATTTCCGTTCTTTTCCATTTGCTGAAGAGTGTTTTACCTCCAATTATGTGGTCAATTTTAGAATAAGTGTGATGTGGTGCTGCAAAGAATGTATATTCTGTTGATTTGGGCTGGAGAGTTGCGAGGGTGTCTATTAGGTCTGCTTGGCCCAGAGCTAAGTTCAAGTGCTTGGCCCAGAGCTAAGTTCAAGTACTGGATATCCTTGTTAATTTTCTATCTATCTATCTCATTGATCTAATATTGACAGTGGGGTGTCAAAGTCACCCACTATTATTGTGTGGGAGTCTAAATTTCTTTGTAGGTCTATAATAACTTGCTTTATGAATCTGGGTGCTCCTGCACTGGGTGCATATACATTTAGGATACTTAGCTCTTCTTGTTGCATTGATCCCTTTACCATTATGTAATGGCCTTCTTTGTCTCTTTTGATCTTTGTTGGGTTAAAGTCTGTTTTATCAGAGACTAGGATTGCAACCTCTGCTTTTTTTTTGCTTTCCATTTGCTTGGTAAGTCTTCCTCCATCCCTTGATTTTGAGCCTATGTGTGTCTTTGCACGTGAGATGGGTCTCCTGAATACAACACACTGATGGGTCTTGATTCTTTATCCAATTTGCCAGTCTGTGTTTTTTAATTGGAGAATTTAGCCTGTTTGCACTTAAGGTTAATATTGTTATGTGTGTATTTAATCCTGTCATTATGATGCTAGCTGGTTATTTTGCCTGTTAATTGATGCAGTTTCTTCATCATGTCAATGGTCTTTACAATTATTTGGTATGTTTTTGCAGTGGCTAGTACTGGTTGTTCCTTTCCATGTTTAGTGCCTCCTTCAGGAGCTCTTGTAAGGCAGGCCTGGTGGTGACAAAAATCTCTCAGCATTTGTTTGTCTGTAAAGGATTTTATTTCTTTCTCTTTCACTTACAAAGCTTAGTTTGGCTGGATATGAAATTCTAGGTTGAAAATTCTTTAAGAGGCCAGGCATGGTGACTCATGCCTGTAATCCCACCACTTTGGAAGGCCAAGGCTGGTGGATCACCTGAGGTCAGGAGTTCAAGACCAGGCTGACCAAGATGGTGAAACCCCGTTTCTACTAAAAATACAAAAATTAGCTAAGCATGGTGGTGGGCACGTGTAATCCCAGCTACTCAGGAGGCTGAGGCAGAGAATTGCTTGAACCTGGGAGGCGGAGGTTGCAGTGAGCCAAGATCGCACCACTGCATTCCAGCCTGGGCGACAGAGCAAGACTCCATCTCAAAAAAAAAAAAAAGAAAAGAAAGAAAATTCTTTAAGAATGTTGAATATTGGCCCCCACTCTTTCTGGCTTGTAGAGTTTCTGCCGAGAGATCCGCTGTTAGTCTGATGGGCTCCCCTTTGTGGGTAACCCGACCTTTCTCTCTGGCTGCCCTTAACATTTTTTCCTTCATTTCAACCTTGGTGAATCTGACAATTTGATGATTATGTGCCTTGGGGTAGCTCTTCTCGAGGAGTATCTTTGTGGTGTTCTCTGTACTTCCTGAATTTGAATGTTGGCCTCTCTTGCTAGTTTGGAGAAGTTCTCCTGGATAATATCCTGAAGAGTGTCTTCCAACTTGGTTCCATTCTCCCCGTCACTTTCAGGCACACCAATCAGACGTAGATTTGGTCTTTTCATATAGTCCCATATGTTTTGGAGGCTTTGTTCATTTCTTTTCACTCTTTTTGCTCTAATCTTCTTGCTTTATTTCATTAAGTTGATCTTCAATCTCTGATATCCTTTCTTCCCAAGCTGCCTCTCTAGATTCCTCGTCTCTGGGCAGGGCATCTCTGAAAAAAAAAAGCAGCAGCCCCAGTCAGGGACTTATAGGTAAAAACTCCATCATCTCCCTGGGACAGAGCACCTGGGGGAATCTAGATTCCTCGTCTCTGGGCAGGGCATCTCTTAAAAAAAAAAAAGCAGCAGCCCCAGTCAGGGACTTATAGGTAAAAACTCCATCTCCCTGGGACAGAGCACCTGGGGGAAGGGGCGGCTATGGGCACAGCTTCAGCAGACTTAAACGTCCCTGCCTGACAGTTCTGAAGAGAGAAGTAGATCTCTCAGCACAGTGTTTGAGCTCTGATTGATAAGGGACATACTGCCTGCTCAAGTGGGTCTCCAGCCCATATATCCTGACTGGGAGACACCTCCCAGTTGGAGCTGACAGACACCTCATACAGGTGAGCTCTGGCTGGCAGGTGCCCCTCTGGGACGAAGCTTCCAGAGGAAGGTACAGGCAGTGATCTTTGCCTTCCTGCAGCCTCCGCTGGTGATACCCAGGCAAACAAGGTCTGGAGTGGACATCCAACAAACTCCAGCAGACCTGCCACAGAGGGGCCTGACTGTTTGTTAGAAGGAAAACTAACAAACAGAAAGGAATAGTATCAACATCAACAAAAAGTATGTCCGCTAAGAGACTCCATCCAAAGGTCACCAACATCAAAGACCAAAGGTAGATAAATCCACGAAGATTGGGAGAAAGCACTGCAAAATGTCTGAAAATTCCAAAAACCAGAATGCCTCTTTTCCAAAGGATCACAACTCCTCACCAGCATGGGAACAAAACTGGACAGAGAATGAGTTTGATGAATTGACAGAAGTAGGCTTCAGAAGGTGGGTAATAAGAAACTCCTCCAAGCTAAAGGAGCATGTTCTAACCCAATGCAAGGAAGCTAAGAACCTTGAGAAAACGTTAGATGAATTGCTATCTAGAATAACCAGTTTAGAGAAGAACATAAATGACCTGATGGAGCTGAAAAACACAGCACGAGAACCTCGTGAAGCATACACAAGTATCAATAGCTGAATTGATCAAGTGGATGAAAGTATAATGTAGATTTTATTTCAAAAATGCAGAAAAAGTAGAAAAGGAAAAATTGAAAGAAGGAAGTAAAAAAGGAAATAAAACATCATAAACATTGTCCCTTTAATGGCTAAACCAGTGTTTAAAATGTAATGTGGGTTAATTGCAATCCATCTTCAATAGAGAGAATTATTTAAGGCAGATTTTTGAGGAAAATTGTGAAATTTCTTTCCCTGGATGAATATTTTTAATGTGGCATTTATAGACCCTTTAATAAAAAGCTGGCCCATTGGAGATAAAAGAGGAACCTAGAGAAATAGCCACATGAACCTCATTTGTGAGACGCACAATTCACAGAGGAATACAGAAGCCAAAGCATTTTCACTTCCCCAGAATTTCTTCTGTGACATTACAAACCCTTTCTGATTAATTTTCTCCAATCCAACGATTATCTTGAGAATCCTTTCTGAAAGACCTGCCTTTCCCTCCTAAGCAGTGCCTGCAATCTAATGTTTCACAAGCATCCTCTGAGACCTGTGGTTGGAAGGAATTGCTATCAAGGAGGCCCACATTAAGGTAAACTTTCTTATGGGAACAAACAGTGAGGAGAGGACTTGATGTCATCTCTCTCTCAGGCTAGTGGCACAAAGACGCCCAAAGTTGGGTCTTGGCTAAAAATTGACCATCGGTCATAGTCTCCTTTAGACTAAATGAGTCAAAAGTCAAACCTGAGTAATTTTCATTGTCTCTAGAACCACACTCACAAAAATCTCATTACATAACACTGTTTGAATACAAGCACACAAGTGTTCCTCTCCCCTTTACAGTCTTAAAAGAAATTTAGTGCCTTGTATAACACCTACCCAAAGCCTCGCATCTGAGAGCCAACATCACCAAGGATTTGCCTTAATGGTTTGCTTGCAGCCCTACACTTTATCGTTAATACTGTGCATTCATTTGCTCTTTTTCTTCTTCTTTGGTAAGATTTCCTAGCCTGGAAATAAGGCACTTCTCTTCAAACTCCTTGGGACTCTCTCATTTGCTGCCTTGATTCATTTCCCTTGTTCAAAGAAATCTTTTATCAAGTCTCTGCCTGTATTTTGGCTCTGATTGCTATATGGCTACATCCTGTGCTCAGCCAACCTTGTATCTTTCTACCTTCGTCTCTGAATGGGATAAGCCTGGAGGCTGCTCAATGACCCAGAAGACCTCTAACCCCTTCTGAATAGAGAAGAATGAGTATAGATACCCTCTGAAGACACATTTCACTTCTGCATAACTTTAATTCTATGTCTTGATCTTTTGTATCTTAAATCTCTATTCCCTTCAGAATTATCAGATTTTCTATTTCCTCTGCCCTTTGATGACCTCCTTGAGCCTCCGGGAGACTTGTCTCAAAATTATCTCACTAATTATCTTGAAATATTTCCTGGTTAAAAATTCTCTTTCAAAAGCAAGATATTATCTTATATCACTGCATTTTGTTTTGATTTATCTGACAAAACTTTATTAAGAAATAAGTCATCAGAAAAAATATTTTATTAATACTTAAACCTACTATGCAGCTCGTTTCGCTTGCAGTTTAACCTGGACCTGTAAACTTTGAATATGAATGAATAGTTCAAGTTCAATCACTGTGTCATTAACAAGGAAAACTTCCTTGAAAATATTTTATTCTGTCTTAACTGTGTTCTCTGGAGAAAAAAGGTGTATTTCCATATACAAAGCTTTTCAAATGCCCATAGGCACTCACAATAACCGTGCAGAACCTTTACAACTACCGTAATCTGCCTGAAAATTACAAGGTTTACTATCAAAGAGGAAAAATTGCAATTCTGCATTCAGGCAACTTGTTCTGGCAGAGTCATCTCTCATATAACTTTTTAGCTAGAGGTGCCTCCATCTTGTTATGGAAGATAATGATAGTGGTTATTATTTATATCATTTTATTAGCAATGCCTCTGAGCATCCTGTAACTCTGATTTGTTTGACAGTTGACATGGCATGTTTAAATCACAGAAAAATTGGCATATTGGCTGGTAGAAAATAATGCAGCTGTAACAGGGTTTGGTACATTGAATTTCACTGACATTGCTACTTATGAGAGGAGAAATAACTCTTTTTTCTCGCTTCATCACTTATGATTAGAGGGCCCAGACAGTTCAGGCAATATAGTCAGTGCTCAATATATTTTACTATTCTTCCTCAAAGATAAATTCCTGTCCTGCTGGATCTACTTCTGTTGTTTAAAGGGCAAGTGCTGTCATGTTCCGTAAGTATATGAAGATAGAGGAATGAGAATGTTCATAACTTGGAGAAGAGACTGACCACATCCTATCACATCTCTCTGAATGGATGCAGGGACTGTTCCAGTGACTTGAGGAAAACAGACTTTGTCCAGGAATAATGAATGACTTTTCTTGTCTCCACTGCAGCAGTGAGTGAAGGACCAACTACCCAACAACCACCTATGCTGCCCCCATCTCAGCCTGAGCATTCTAGCAGTGAGGAGGCACCAAGCAGAACCATCCCCACAGCTTGTGTTCGACCAACTCATCCACTCCGCAGCTTTGCTAATCCTTTGCTACCTCCACCAATGAGTGCAATAGAACCGAAAGTCCCTTACACACCACTTTTGTCTCAGCCAGGTAAAGTACTCGGTTGTTCACTTTTAAAATTCTTTTCTTATTATTATTGGTGCCTCTATTTAAGTGCATGAGGGTTCTTGAGAAGGCCTAGATGTCATATATCTTTTCAATGTTGATTACATGCCCAGTGTGCTCATTTTTGTTACTGATGCTTGTAGTATAACCCTTAATGACCCACCTCCCAAGCAACTGATTGGTTGTAGGTGCTTTTCATCCCTTTGGAAAGTTGACCATGAATCCTGGAAGCCAGTCCACCGTTTTTAATATGTGCTATAGGTGTGCTTGCTAGAGAATACTGGAAACATTCCTGATTCCCTAACTTCATTCTGCCACATGAGTTCTAAGGGTTAAAGCTAGACTCCAAGATTAGATGTAAAGGTGTAAAAATCTGCAAAACCACTTTTTAGAGAAATGGATTGGATCTCATAATTCTAATTTGTGCCTTTCAGTAGTCATTTCTCAGGAGTTCTTACTTATTTCAGAGTACTAGGCCACAAAGGAATGTCAGAACCAGTGTTGAGTACAACTCAACTAATTTTAAAAATGAAGAAACTAAAATTTAGATTGATAGAAAGTAACATATCTATGGTCCTTTCTAAGAAAATAAGATGGCAGGGTTGGGAAACGAGTCCCAGATTCCCAATGCAGTATTGATTTTATTACTTCACCTAGTATCCAAATTGAGCTCCATTTTGTTTTTGTTAGGGATTGAGGAGAGGGAGTGTATGAGAGAGAGACAGAGACAAAAAGAGATGGAGGAAAAGAAGAAACAGGTAGAATGAATAAGTCAATAGATAAGTAGAGATAAATAAATAGTACTTAAAATTATTTGGAATATTAGAATAATTCTTAAAATCCTCAGTATATCAGGCATAAGATAGTAAATTTCAGTAGTTCTAAGTAATCTGAGATGGCCTCCTTGATAAGCACAGGCAGCTGAACTGGGCTAATTACATTATGCTCATACATTTGACTACTTTTCGTTACTCAGACCTACAATAATTTATTTTGTTGCATTAGTACACAAGCCACATAATGACTACAAAAGCTAGAAAAATGATTGTCTATGAAGTATAAATATTAATTATTTTATATTAAGAATGTATCTAGTTGCTGGGATGACATTAGTTGATTTGTACACATCACCTCTGATGTTCTCAACATTTACATGATGTGCAATATGGATACTCAGCTACACAGCCCCTGGGAGGTGGAGTGGAGCATGAAGGCATGTAGGATTCCATTGGTTGGGACACACGTTCCACTGTGGAGTCTTCCTTGACACATAGGCTCAGCACAGGTCATGATTTCATTCTACAAGAAATGGCCCTTCTCACCCCAGCAAAGCCCACATAGGGGCTTAAAAAGGTCTGTATTGCCCAAGCCCCTCTCTCTACCCTCCCATGCATACACACTCCACACATACATTATGGGGAGGATCTGCTACTTTATATGGCCCCAAAACTATGAAGTCTTTGATAATTGAGGCAGAGACAACTTGAAGCAAGAGCATTCATTTACTGAAATTCTGGTGCCAAGAGTATGCTTCCTTGTGATTTCTGGCTGCATCTGTTTCCCCACTGCAAGCACAACCCAAGGAAAGAAACAGACCTTGAAGGAAACTAGTATTCAAGATAGTTGACAGCTGAATTGCAACTGCTAACAATAACTAGCCTTTAATGAATCTTTAATGCACATGCCTATAGGACAGGCATGATTCTGAAGGCTTATTACATCTCATTTGATCCTCTAAACAACTTTGTGAGGTAGCTACTAGTCTTAACCCCATTTTAGGCACAAGGAAACTGAGACACAGAGAATCATAGCAAGTAAGTAATTAATGCATCTTTTCCTTGCTTTCCTGGGTTCTCAAATTTTAGAAACTCATTTGTGCCTCTTAGTTTGTGTCTAACTTGTTTAATAAGAAAAAGACTAATAAAACGGCTAAATTATTAAATCATTAGAAGAAAAAATCAAGAAACATCTTAAAATAATTCTGAATTGAAGAATATATTTTCTCATCAGATTTCTTCACTCACATTTTAATGAGGAAAGGTAAGAACCTCAACTATTCTATAGTAAAGAGGACCAATTTGATAGCAACAAAAAGTAAAGTGCAGTTGCAGCAGTTTATGCTGTTAATGTTCTCTCTGCTTGCAAGTAAAAACTTTAAGAATAAAACAGCTGAAAATGACATTCTGGAGGCTACTTTAAATGAAAAATTTTACTGCACCACTGATGTTTACAGTGATGTTTAGTTTGGGACACAAGATTTGGAAGTCAACCTATGCTCTGAAGTGCTACAATAACAAAAGGATACAATTTTTTTTAAAGAAGATTTGATGATAGATGGAGCAGAGAATTGGCATTTTTTTACTAGTTATTTTCTTCTAATTACATTAATGCCAAAGCTGCCTAAAACAAAATCTGATACAATGCAGTATAAGTGGATTATGTCCTTCATAGAAGGGAAGTAGAATCAGTTGTGCTGTTTCTATACTAATTTCATCAAATAATAAGCATGTCTGAAGAGCCAAAGAACCATTCTAATGGCAACCAGGCAAAATCTCGTTTTCTTTTATTTTCATGGTACCCTTAAGATCCTTCTTTTGTTTTTATTTGAACTATTTCTCTCAAGCCATCTCTTCTTTCCTATTTTCAGATATCTCTGGCTAGAGTTTTTGTTTGATTTTATGATTTTTATAGCTCCTCTTTAAATGCCACTCTCCCCCACTCAACTGGAGGCATGCCCCGCCATCCCTTTGGAATTATTAAATTCCTTTTCCTTTAGTGTTTCTCTCTTATTGTCTTCCTATGATTCCTGTTCATTTCATAATGTCTTACCTCATGATTTTCAAATAAGTTCTTCCTGCATTGCTCCTGACACATGGTAAATAGCATGCTTTTTAAAAGGGCTGATGTTTACTTATTCTGATAGAAAAAGAAAATTAGCAGACTGACAAATGTATTAGCTGTGACATTAACTACATGCTTCTTAGACTTAAAGATGAAATACTTAGAGCTTTCAACAAGTTTTAATTCTAAGAAAATCATTACTTTAGTCAAACTGATTGATGAAGTAAAGTCATTCTCTTGTCAGCTTTTTAAAAAAATACCTCAAATAATTTTACTGTGGATTTCACAAGAAAGGACTGCATAATTAGTGATGAATTTATCTTTACTTACCGCAAGTAATTACTTTAGAATATGGTAATGTGAGGCATTGCTCTAATTTTTAAAAATGAGAAACTTCTACTTTGAAAGCTTTGAGATTAGGATCAAGGAAGAAGCTCTTTCCCCACTCAAATTCCTGTGTGTGAATTTGCTTTTTTAAAAAATTTATTTTATTTTAGGTTCTGGGGTACATGTGCAGGACGTGCAGGTTTGTTACATAGTTAAACGTGTGCCATGGTGGTTTGCTGCACCTATCAACCCATCACTTAGGTATTAAGCCCTGCATGCATTAGCTATTTTTCCTGATGCTCTTCCTCCCTTCACCCTACCCACCGACAGGCACCAGTGTGTGCAGTGTGTGTTGTTCCCCTCCCTGTGGATTTTCATGAGCAACACCATCAGTCTGTGCCTTAGTTTGCCTCCCAATAAGGCACACAGAGCTATGCTTGCAGCAGTTTTACATGGGTCTAGGGCAAAACATATTATGCAGTAATAGTCTCCATGGGGTTGCAGAGCATTTTGCAATATTTTTATAGTAAGCAGTAATTAGAAAGCCATTCTGTTGTCATAACGACTGAAATTCTGCTTACCTGAAAACAGATTCATTTCCTCAATTTTTTTTCTTCCACCTGCTGAGTTAAAAATGTAACTTACAAGACTCTAGGGTATTTATGGTGTTTCTTACAATTTCATCATCACCTTACAATAGAGTGCTTCCATTTTTTAACGCTTTATCTATAGACGTGAATAACCATGAGATCTTTACACATTTCATGGAGGCTGCAATCACTACACTTTGCAAATCACAAATGTAGACATGTAAGTGATTTGGCTTAGTCCACTTTCAGGTTAAATAGAAAATGTTCGATAGAGTGTTGGGCTTATTGCATTATAAATCTGACATAAATTTTACAAAGGGCTAAGATAGGGTGTGTGGGTTTTTTTCTTCTTTACTAGTTAAAATTCCTTTTAGCTGTGGAATGATCAGCTGCACTTTAAATGAACCTGGGTTAGGAGACCATTTGTCTTCTAGAGATGTAATTCTAAAAATTCTAAAGGGAAAGAAAATGTGATCTCTTAAATAGTGACCTTTATATCATAATACTCTTTTATAACATATCATAATACTCTTTCATAACATTAGCCCCTTGGACCTCCTGCAACTTTGTAAAACTCCATAAGCACTATATTTTCCTTCATTTACACATTGCATTTTACACACACATATATTTATAAAAGCAAAACTCCAGAGCATTCTGATCTTTTCCATCTTCAAGGGATCAATATGTCAGTGGACACGACAAGTCCAAAACTCACTTCATTGTACTGCGAAATTGAGTTTGATTTTCCCCGTGCAAACTGTGGCATGTGCTTTAATTTGTCTGAGAATTGAAGACAAGGAGTGGGTGGAGGTGGCTGACAGTGGACAGAAAAGGCGCTTGATTTATATTTTATGGATGGTTGGGAAATCATGTATGTATTCCTGCTGTAACCTGATCTTTTTGGCAGGCCTTATTTCAGTAAATCTGCTATCACACAAAACTGCCAATAAATTACTATAATGCATTAATACAATTGCTTTCCCTGAGCCACTGGTAGGCTGCCATTGCGGGTATTCATCAAGAATACCACACGAGTGTTCCATTCTGCTAAAATCAGCCACAGGCAGAGGTCATGGGAGATCAGACATCCTTTAGAAGGTGACACAAGACGGTCATTTTAAAGGCCAGTCAGATAGAATAAATCATTGGCACAACTAAATAGGAGAGATGTGTTGATTTGATTTGGTGTTATTGAAGCCAATACTTCCAATCAATGCTAGAGTGGAAAATTACACTACATCTTATTACATAAGTTTCATCTCATGTGAAAGCTATCGGTGTGGCTTTTTGGTAGACATCTCCTTGAAATTTTCCTGTCCTCACTCCTAACAGATTTTTTTTAATAGGTGAAATTTGATTCGATTTGGTCTGGTCATCCTAAATTATCCATTGGTAAAATGTAATTAAGGCAAATTTGCTTTAAGTATCAATAATGTTTGTGACTCTGGAACCTACCTACCTGGTGGTTTAATAAATTAGTATTTCCTCTGAGGTTTTAGTAAATAAATATTAATAGGAAAAGAGCTCTGTTAATTGCCCAGAGGAGAGAGAAATAATTTCTAGAAGAGTCATTATGAGTAAGCCAAGTAATTCATGCCCTATTTATAAGTGACAAAGCAGAGGCCTAAAAACATTAGGCAGCTTGCCCAAGGTCAACAATTGAGGTGACAGCGAAATGTAAAGAATTTGGAGAAATTTTTTTTTGTTTTTTTTTTAACTTTGAAGATAGATAGATACAGGATTTTACCTAGCTTTTTTGTGATGTTAACAGTTATTCTTAGAGTGACTTTTTCCCCCCCAAAAGGGGTCTTCTAGGATCCTAATAATTAAATATTCTTTAGGAGGAACTACATCAGGTAAGTTAAGTCATTTAGCTGAGTGTTTGAGTAAACATTTTATTCCTTTATGTTGGCATTACATGGAGAGGAGATGTTATAGCAAAAGTAGCAACTAGCTGGAGCACTCTGGAATAGCTGCCATCTGCCTTCAACTCACCTGTCCAGTCTGTCGAGTATCCCTCTACGGTAAGGCGGGAAGCCAGGGGCTGACATCTGACATCTGTTGCTTTCACCGTCACTGATGGCCAAGGCTTTAGAAACAAATTAAAAAATAAAGATGAGCATAAAGAAGTATATAAGAGTTTAAGGCGTATGGGACTATTGCTTACAATGGGAGTTGGAGAGTGTGACCATAGGTCAATGAGAGCAAAAACTGAACAGCTAGTATTTTTCAGAATTGCAAAAACCTCTTTTGGGGAGGGAGTGAATGACTGCAGTAGAAAAGTTTGAGTCCCTTTTATGAAAGGTTTGCCCAATTACAAGAAAAATTGAAGTTAACTATCAACCTAATACAATGAAACTCTGAGGTTAAAGTATTCAGTGGCCATCCAGATAATCGTAAGAGAAAGTGAAAAATAATCTATTTTCAGAACTTTGTAACCTAATAGAAGACATAATTCGAAACATGTAAGCTACAAAGAATGTACTTGGATTATACTGCAGAGTGGGTGGCCGCATGAGTGACAGAAGGAATGGTGAAGGAAAGGTGGGCAGTAGGTTGTTTTCAAGGCAGTAAATATTCCTTTTACATTTCTTATACACTTGATAGGTCACATGGTTAACTACTGCTGTATAGATTTTGTTGTTGTTTTGAAATATTTTGAAAATAAAGCATCTTTTTAAAAATCAACTTACATAAAAGTAGTAAGGCTTATGCTTTATGTTTTGTCACCTTTTTATAGTTTACAGAGGACATTTCCAAATAAATGTATATCTACCTGAGAAGTAACTTTGACCAGCATTACCAATACAGAGGTCAATATTTAGAGAGGTTGAATACCTTTCAACTTTTCCAGGGTCATGTGTCATTATTCTTAGGACCTTCATCGCCACCCTTACATATGGTGGACACTCGAATGTTGGTTGAATTGGTCAGAATATAATAAAATAATAAAGGTTAGAGCCAGAATTTGACTGCAGTTCTTCAATTTCAAGTCTAATAATGAGTTTAGACAAACCAGAGCGACTTGTAAGTTTGTAAGGATTAGATATCATCAGGTACTAGAAAAAGATAAAGGCAGATAAGATGAAATAACTTACAAATTCATGAACATTTTATAACATGTTTAATAATCTGAACTATAAATAGCATCTTATGCTAAAGCCAAATAAATTGCATATAGAGTGGAAAAGACACTTGAAACCACAGTCCTCAGAAATTCAGTGGTTTATTTTTATGAAAATAAACAGACGACATGCAGTGGCCTCCATAAAGAAGAATAGCATTCTCTGCGTTCATAGAAAGGAGGCGGCCAGGTGTGGTGGCTCACACCCATAATCCTAGCACTTTGGGAGGCTGAGGCAGGCGGATTGCCTGAGCTCAGGAGTTCAAGACCAGCCTGGGCAACACAGTGAAACCCCATCTCTACTAAAATACAAAAAAATTAGCCGGGCATGGTGTCATGTGCCTGTAATCCCAGATACTCAGGAGGCTGAGACAGGAGAATCACTTGAACCTGGAAGGCAGAGGTTGCAGTGAGCCAAGATCATGCCACTGCACTCCAGTCTGGGTGACAGAGCAAGACTCCATCTCAAAAAAAAAAGAGGAGGAGGAGTGTGAATCAGTGGAAGTCAGAGTCCTAAGGACTAGTCTCTCCATCATGCCAACTACAGAACTGATTTTGCTCTTCTGAATCTCACTTTTCTCATCTGTGAAATCAGATGGTCTTTCCTCTTTAAGGAGGAAGGAAACATGAAATTCTACAACCTCAGTTACTACAGAAATAAGGGTAGATATTCTCCCTTTCTCCTTTTTGTTTTGTGAAAGACTATGAGTAAGAGAAAGGTTTTAATTTGAATATTTTGAGACTCATGGTATACATTTTAAGTATTCTAAGTAGTTGACAGAGATCTTTAAAGTTCTTCAATGAGCATCAAGTTACAGTTGCTTTCTTTGGCAGCAAGGGGAAATGTGAAATAAAGTGCTCACATAAACCTCTGTGCTAATGGACTATTGAAAATGTGTTATGAAAAAATCTAACATACTGAAAGCAAACAAAAAGTCTCTGTCATATTAAAATAAACAGTTTAACCATCAGCAACCCATTTCTAAAGACATGACCTGTAGTACCTAAAAGACTGTGTGAAAAACAGTCTTCGATTTGAATGTTTATAACTCTTATCTTACTAGCAGGGACTTATAAACAAATTCAGGTGTCATGTTAAACATCTTGTGTGTGTTCCAGCATTGACTTTCATCTTAGGCTTGCAGGAGGATTGATGTTCTTATCTCCAGGATCTCTTTATTTACTGGAATACCAAGGCTCTTAGAGGAGAATGCCTTTATCTTCTGTGGTAAAAGGGATTCTAACAAGCTTTTTTGGTGGAAAACAATGATAAGTAAGCCCTATTCATGAAACCGTATGCCTCTCATTTTGAAATGAATAATTGCACGTACAGACTTATAAGAATAATGACACTTGTAGTGACTGCTATTTTTAATGTCTTTTTCAAAGTGCTCTTCTAAAACATTCTTCTTTGACATTTCTGATTCTTTAACCCAGCAAGTTTTATGTATTTTTCTATTTCTGAGAAATAGAAATAGTAAGTAATACTGAGTAAGAATTTTCTAACAGATACCACTTTTTTTTTTTTTTTTTTGAGACGGAGTCTCGCTCTGTTGCCCAGGCTGGAGTGCAGTGGTGCAATCTCTGCTCACTGCAAGCTCTGCCTCCGGGGTTCACGCCATTCTCCTGCCTCAGCCTTCCGAGTAGCTGGGACTACAGGTGCCTGCCACCACGCCCAGCTAATTTTTTTGTATTTTTAGTAGAGACGGGGTTTCACCGTGTTAGCCAGGATGGTCTCGATCTCCTGACCTTGTGATCTGCCCGCCTCGGCCTCCCAAAGTGCTGGGATTATAGGCATGAGCCACCGCGCCCGGCCGAGACCACATTTTTTTTTAGACAGTCTCTTACTCTGTCACCCAAGCTAGAGTGCGCTGGCTCAATCACAGCTCACTGAAGCTTTGTCCTCCCTGGCAGTGGTGATCCTCTCACCTCAGCTTCCAGAGTAACTGGGACTACAGGTGAGCGACACCTCACATGACTTAATTTTTGTATTTTTTTGCAGAGATGAGGTTTTGTTATGTTGTCCAGGCTAGTCTCAAACTCCTGGGCTCAAGTGATTTACCCACCTCACACTCCCAAAGTGTTAGGATTACAGGCATGAGCCACCGCGCCTGGCTAAGACTGCATTTTTTTAAACCACAATAACCTAGTATGCTCTTAAGTCAAAAATTAACTTTTAGTTTTAGTGTTGCACTTCAAAGAATATAGTTATTTGTTTATTTTCTTTTTGGCCACGCTCTGAGTGGTACCTCATTTAATAGAAACAGGCTGCTTGGTCCACACATGCCTGAGCTGACACATTAGAATACTTGATAAATCTGGAGAACACATTGCCTGATAAGTTGAACCCAGTGAAGTTTTCATCACCTTATGAGAGACGGTGAGCAGAGCAGGTCAGAGCCACTGCTCAGAGCTGTCTGAATGTCGTTCCCTGAGTCTAAAGAAAAGAGTGGCCTCTTTCATTTGGACAGGGCTTGCCCTCAAATCGTAAATGCATTTGACAGCCAGGAAGCCATTTTCACTGTCTCACTTAAATGGTCACACTGCAAATGATCCCACCACATCACAATAGCATAGGTCCCAAGTAAGGCCTTATATCCAACAGGTGTACAGATTAGGTGGTCACTACCTGGCTTCTTCTCTCTCATAAATACTGCATCTCCCGACTTGCTCCTCACAATGGACCAATTTAATGTGATTAAAGCTTCTGGAGTTTCCTAGATCCCAGCTCTAACTTCCAGTTTAGCTATTCCCTGCACCAACTCTCTGCAAAGAGAATCAATAGCAAAGCAAAGAGGGATAAGAAGTGAGGAGTAGGAAGTAAGCTATTGAAAGTGAGAAAAAGAGGTTATTTCTCATTGAGCACATGTAAAACACTACTGATGTCTTTGTCTTCTCACTGAAAAATTATACATTTTGTTTTTATTAAGTATGTTACAGTATGGGTCATGTCCAAACATGATTTGAGATATAAATATTAACTTCTAAGCTCAGCATGGACATGGCTATCAAAAGCAGTGTTTCTCAAGTTTTGTGTGCCTGGGAATCACCTGCAGACATTATGAAAAGGCAGATTTAGATTTAGCAGATCTGGAGTAGAGCCTGAAGTTCTGAATTGCTAAAAAGATTCTAGGCTTTGCTGAGGCTGACCCTCTGCAGATTAGTTTATGAGGTAGGTTGGATTTTGAACAGATTGTATGCTCTTAACCTGGGGTTCATGGAAGAACTTGTGGGTTTGGTAACTCACTTGAAATTAAATGGATATTTCTCTGTGGGTGTGCCTGTACATTTTTCTAGCAAGTGAGTTCATAGCATTCATTAGTGTCTCAAATTATTTATTATCTATAACAGGTTAAGAACCACTTGACCTGCTGTTTTGTCATCACTCTCAACGTAGCTCACCTGTGGAACATAAACCAATGTCTGTTTTTCTTGTTTGTTTTTCAAGATCAGTTCCAAAACCTTGTACTGAAACAACTTTTCTGAATCTGAGGCCAAAAGCTGAGTACTTGTGCTCTACTCAAATGAAACTCTGCAAAATTTATTCATTTTCATAGAAATACCTGAGGCTTTGTACATTTTTCAACATGTGATGAGGGATTTAGTTAAATTAGTATTTATAAATTTGTCCTTCTTCTGCAACGATCTCTTATTTTTATTGCCTAAATGAAGATCAATAGAGCCACGGCTGTCCATGGTCTATTTTCTCCAAAAGATGAGCTCCTGTGGGGAAATGAGATGTGTTGTCCTTCGAAGGGGGTCATCCTAACCTGTCCTTAGCACCCCTCAGATGGTACACTGAAAAGCACTTCCTGCACAGACTTAATGACTGCACACACATTTCCCCAAACATGACTCATCATTTAATAAAAATTTCCCATTCAGCCAGTATCACCCCAGGTTGAACAGCATATGCAATCTGTAAAATAAAATAAATTTTAATTTTTTTTCTGGTGGTAGGGAGGGTAAGTGAACCCATGAATAGTGATAATGTTAAATCACAGAGAACGGGAGCTAATTAAAATAATTGTTTATTTGAGCAGTCAAGAAGTTCAATTGTATTCTATAATTTCCCAGAAGATATTATCATAAATCATTTATTGGGTATAAAAATGCTGTAAGTCAAAAGAGTATGTGTTTGAGGAGGCTGGAGAGTGCTAAAGAGGAGTTGAGAGAAAGGAGTGCAAAAACAAGAAAGATATTTGAAGACAGTTTTCACCCTTTGCATTATTCAAACTAAAGAAGCTCTAAAGCCAAGTACTATGTTATTCTTTCCCAAGACTTCAGACATTTTCACTTCCATGATACTGTGATGTTTATAGTTATACTGGCTCCCCATTTAAATTGGAACAAGTCTAGCTGGGATCAACATAGAGAAGACAGCAGGAATATGCTGATTTACTCCTATTCTTTCTTCTACCTCTTTCATCACCCCCTGCCACCATCCCACACTATAACTGCTGTCTCTTCTCCTTCTCTCTCACTCTCACATACTCCTCTCCTCTAAGATTGTCTGGTCTGGTCTGTTTCACTCAGCTTTCTATCAAGGCCTACCTTGTAGAATTTTTTATTTTTGTCTAAGAAAGAACATATAATTTAAGCCTTACTTATCAGCTGAGTGGCTTTGAACAAGTCCTTTATCTTCTTTGAATTTTGATTTTCCTATCCCCAAGGCATGAGCAATAAGGTATGCTTTAAAAGGTCTATTTTAAAGAACAGATAAGAAAATGTAGGAAAAGGTGTTTTACTGTAGTTTATGTACCTGTAGGTGGGACAAAGGTTACCTGTTTTACCCTTTCTCTCTCTAGGTTTTAGTTTAGTTTATAAAAATAATAGAGACAAGGTACTGATAACCAGATGGGAATCAAGGATTGCAGAGAATCACAGCCTTTTGGAAAATGGTAGCAGTAGGTGGAAGACCTCTTCCTCCCTCCCTGACTACAAGAATATTCGACCTGCTAGCTGTAAACTGAAACAGACAGTAGAGAGGTGGCTGGGACTTCTGGAGTCAGGCCTTGCCTTGTTTGCTTAACAAATGCAATTCTTGTGAAGTTTAAGGATAGAGGGTGGAGGAGCCAAGATGGCCGAATAGGAACAGCTCTGGTCTACAGCTCCCAGCGTGAGCGACGCAGAAGACGGGTGATTTCTGCATTTCCATCTGAGGTACCAGGTTCATCTCACTAGGGAGTGCCAGACAGTGGGCACAGGTCAGTGGGTGCGCGCACCGTGCGCGAGCCGAAGCAGGGCGAGGCATTGCCTCACTTGGGAAGCGCAAGGGGTCAGGGAGTTCCCTTTCTGAGTCAAAGAAAGGGGTGACGGAAGGCACCTGGAAAATCGGGTCACTCCCACCCGAATACTGCGCTTTTCCGACGGGCTTAAAAAACGGCACACCATGAGAGTATATCCCGCACCTGCCTCGGAGGGTCCTACGCCCACAGAGTCTCGCTGATTGCTGGCACACGGCAGTCTGAGATCAAACTGCAAGGCGGCAGCAAGGCTGGGGGAGGGGCGCCCGCCATTGCCCAGGCTTGCTTAGGTAAACAAAGCAGCCGGGAAGCTCGAACTGGGTGGAGCCCACCACAGCTCAAGGAGGCCTGCCTGCCTCTGTAGGCTCCACCTCTGGGGGCAGGGCACAGACAAACAAAAAGACAGCAGTAACCTCTGCAGACTTAAATGTCCCTGTCTGACAGCTTTGAAGAGAGCAGTGGTTCTCCCAGCACGCACTGGAGATCTGAGAACGGGCAGACTGCCTCCTCAAGGGGGTCCCTGACCCCTGACCCCCCAGCAGCCTAACTGGGAGGCACCCCCCAGCAGGAGCACACTGACACCTCACACGGCAGGGTATTCCAACAGACCTGCAGCTGAGGGTCCTATCTGTTAGAAGGAAAACTAACAAACAGAAAGGACATCCACACCAAAAACCCATCTGTACATCACCATCATCAAAGACCAAAAGTAGATAAAACCACAAAGATAGATGGGGAAAAAACAGAACAGAAAAACTGGAAACTCTAAAAAGCAGAGCGCCTCTCCTCCTCCAAAGGAACGCAGTTCCTCACCAGCAACAGAACAAAGCTGGATGGAGAATGACTTTGATGAGCTGAGAGAAGAAGGCTTCAGACGATCAAATTACTCTGAGCTACGGGAGGACATTCAAACCAAAGGCAAAGAAGTTGAAAACTTTGAAAAAAATTTAGAAGAATATATAACTAGAATAATCAATACAGAGAAGTGCTTAAAGGAGCTGAGGGAGCTGAAAACCAAGGCTCGAGAACTACGTGAAGAATACAGAAGCCTCAGGAGCCGATGCGATCAACTGGAAGAAAGGGTATCAGCAATGGAAGATGAAATGAATGAAATGAAGCGAGAAGGGAAGTTTAGAGAAAAAAGAATAAAAAGAAATGAGCAAAGCCTCCAAGAAATATGGGACTATGTGAAAAGACCAAATCTACATCTGATTGGTGTACCTGAAAGTGATGGGGAGAATGGAACCAAGTTGGAAAACACTCTGCAGGATATTATCCAGGAGAACTTCCCCAATCTAGCAAGGCAGGCCAACGTTCAGATTCAGGAAATACAGAGAACACCACAAAGATACTCCTTGAGAAGAGCAACTCCAAGACACATAATTGTCAGATTCACCAAAGTTGAAATGAAGGAAAAAATGTTAAGGGCAGCCAGAGAGAAAGGTCGGGTTACCCTCAAAGGGAAGCCCATCAGACTGACAGCTGATCTCTCAGCAGAAACCCTACAAGCCAGAAGAGAGTGGGGGCCAATATTCAACATTCTTAAAGAAAAGAATTTTCAACCCAGAATTTCATATCCAGCCAAACTAAGTTTCATAAGTGAAGGAGAAATAAAATACTTTACAGATAAGCAAATGCTGAGAGATTTTTGTCACCACCAGGCCTGCCCTAAAAGAGCTCCTGAAGGAAGCACTAAACATGGAAAGGAACAACCGGTACCAGCTGCTGCAAAATTATGCCAAAATGTAAAGATCATCAAGACTAGGAAGGAACTGCATCAACTAACAAGCAAAATCACCAGCTAACATCATAATGACAGGATCAAATTCACACATAACAATATTAACTGTAAATGTGAATGGACTAAATGCTCCAATTAAAAGACACAGACTGGCAGATTGGTTAAAGAGTCAAGAACCATCAGTGTGCTGTATTCAGGAAACCCATCTCAAGTGCAGAGACACACATAGGCTCAAAATAAAAGGATGGAGGAAGATCTACCAAGCAAATGGAAAACAAAAAAAGGCAGGGGTTGCAATCCTAGTCTCTGATAAAACAGACTTTAAACCAACAAAGATCAAAAGAGACAAGGCCATTACATAATGGTAAAGGGATCAATTCAACAAGAAAAGCTAACTATCCTAAATATATATGCACCCAATACAGGAGCACCCAGATTCATAAAGCAAGTCCTGAGTGACCTACAAAGAGACTTAGACTCCCACACATTAATAATGGGAGACTTTAACACCCCACTGTCAACATTAGACAGATCAACGAGACAGAAAGTCAACAAGGATACCCAGGAATTGAACTCAGCTCTGCACCAAGTGGACCTAATAGACATCTATAGAACTCTCCACCCCAAATCAACAGAATATACATTTTTTTCAGCACCACACCACACCTATTCCAAAATTGACCACACACTTGGAAGTAAAGCTCTCCTCAGCAAATGTAAAAGAACAGAAATTATAACAAACTATCTCTCAGACCACAGTGCAATCAAACTAGAACTCAGGATTAAGAAACTCACTCAAAACCGCACAACTACATGGAAACTGAACAACCTGCTCCTGAATGACTATTGAGTACATAATGAAATGAAGGCAGAAATAAAGATGTTCTTTGAAACCAATGAGAACAAAGACACAACATACCAGAATCTCTGGGACACATTCAGAGCAGTGTGTAGAGGGAAATTTGTAGCACTAAATGCCCACAAGAGAGCAGGAAAGATCCAAAATTGACACCCTAACATCACCATTAAAAGAACTAGAAAAGCAAGAGCAAACACATTCAAAAGCTAGCAGAAGGCAAGAAATAACTAAAATCAGAGCAGAACTGAAGGAAATAGAGACACAAAAAACCCTTCAAAAAATTAATGAATCCAGGAGCTGGTTTTTTGAAAGGATCAACAAAATTGATAGACTGCTAGCATGACTAATAAAGAAAAAAAGAGAGAAGAATCAAATAGACACAATAAAAAATGATAAGGGGGATATCACCACCAATCCCACAGAAATACAAACTACCATCAGAGAATACTACAAACACCTCTGAGCAAATAAACTAGAAAATCTAGAAGAAATGGATAAATTCCTCGACACATACACTCTCCCAAGACTAAACCAGGAAGAAATTGAATCTCTGAATAGACCAATAACAGGATCTGAAATTGTGGCAATAATCAATAGCTTACCAACCAAAAAGAGTCCAGGACCAGATGGATTCACAGCCAAATTCTACCAGAGGTACAAGGAGGAACTGGTACCATTCCTTCTGAAACTATTCCAATCAATAGAAAAAGAGGGAATCCTCCCTAACTCATTTTATGAGGCCAGCATCATTCTGATACCAAAGCCAGGCAGAGACACAACAAAAAAAGAGAATTTTGGACCAATATCCTTGATGAACACTGACGCAAAAATCCTCAGTAAAATACTGGCAACACGAATCCAGCAGCACATCAAAAAGCTTATCCACCATGATCAAGTGGGCTGCATCCCTGGGATGCAAGGCTGGTTCAATATACGCTAATCAATAAATGTAATCCAGCATATAAACAGAGCCAATGACAAAAACCACCTGATTATCTCAATAGATGCAGAAAAAGCCTTTGACAAAATTCAACAACCCTTCATGCTAAAAACTCTCAATAAATTAGGTATTGATGGGACGTATTTCCAAATAATAAGAGCTATCTATGACAAACCCACAGCCAATATCATACTGAATGGGCAAAAACTGGAAGCATTCCCTTTGAAAACTGGCACAAGACAGGGATGCCCTCTCTCACCACTCCTATTCAACATAGTGTTGGAAGTTCTGGCCAGGGCAATTGGGCAGGAGAAGGAAATAAAGGGTATTCAATTAGGAAAAGAGGAAGTCAAATTGTCCCTGTTTGTAGACAACATGATTGTATATCTAGAAAACCCCATTGTCTCAGCCCAAAATCTCCTTAAGCTGATAAGCAACTTCAGCAAAGTCTCAGGTTACAAAATCAATGTACAAAAATCACAAGCATTCTTACACACCAACAACAGACAAACAGAGAGCCAAATCATGAGTGAACTCCCATTCACAATTGTTTCAAAGAGAATAAAATACCTAGGAATCCAACTTACAAGGGATGTGAAGGACCTCTTCAAGGAGAACTACAAACCACTGCTCAAGGAAATAAAAGAGGATAAAAACAAATGGAAGAACATGCCATGCTCATGGGTAGGAAGAATCAATATCATGAAAATGGCCATACTGCCCAAGGTAATTTACAGATTCAATGCCATCCCCACCAAGCTACCAATGCCTTTCTTCACAGAATTGGAAAAAACTACTTTAAAGTTCATATGGAACCAAAAAAGAGCCCGCATTGCCAAGTCAATCCTAAGCCAAAAGAACAAAGCTGGAGGCACCACACTACCTGACTTCAAACTATACTACAAGGCTACAGTAACCAAAACAGCATGGTACTGGTACCAAAACAGAGATATAGATCAATGGAACAGAACAGAGCCCTCAGAAATAACGCCGCATATCTACAACTATCTGATCTTTGACAAACCTGAGAAAAACAAGCAATGGGGGAAGGATTCCATATTTAATAAATGGTGCTGGGAAAACTGGCTAGCCATATGTAGAAAGCTGAAACTGGATCCCTTCCTTACACCTTATACAAAAATCAATTCAAGATGGATTAAAGACTTAAACGTTAGACCTAAAACCATAAAAACCCTAGAAGAAAACCTAGGCATTACCATTCAGGACATAGGCATGGGCAAGGACTTCATGTCTAAAACACCAAAAGCAATGGCAACAAAAGACAAAATTGACAAATGGGATCTAATTAAACTAAAGAGCTTCTGCACAGCAAAAGAAACTACCATCAGAGTGAACATGCAACCTACAAAATGGGAGAAAATTTTTGCAACCTACTCATCTGACAAAGGGCTAATATCCAGAATCTACAATGAACTCAAACAAATTTACAAGAAAAAAACAAACAACCCCATCAAAAAGTGGGCGAAGGACATGAACAGACACTTCTCAAAAGAAGACATTTATGCAGCCAAAAAACACATGAAAAAATGCTCATCATCACTGGCCATCAGAGAAATGCAAATCAAAACCACAATGAGATACCATCTCACACCAGTTAGAATGGCAATCATTAAAAAGTCAGGAAACAACAGGTGCTGGAGAGGATGTGGAGAAATAGGAACACTTTTACACTATTGGTGGGACTGTAAACAAGTTCAACCATTGTGGAAGTCAGTGTGGTGATTCCTCAGGGATCTAGAACTAGAAATACCATTTGACCCAGCCATCCCATTACTGGGTATATACCCAAAGGACTATAAATCATGCTGCTATAAAGACACATGCACACGTATGTTTATTGCGGCATTATTCACAATAGCAAAGACTTGGAACCAACCCAAATGTCCAACAATGATAGACTGGATTAAGAAAATGTGGCACATATACACCATGGAATACTATGCAGCCATAAAAAATGATGAGTTCATGTCCTTTGTAGGAACTTGGATGAAATTGGAAATCATCATTCTCAGTAAACTATCGCAAGAACAAAAAACCAAACACCGCATATTCTCACTCACAGGTGGGAATTGAACAATGAGAACCCATGGACACAGGAAGGGGAACATCACACTCTGGGGACTGTTGTGGGGTGGGGGGAGGCGGGAGGAATAGCATTGGGAGATATACCTAATGCTAGATGACGAGTTAGTGGGTGCAGCACACCAGCATGGCACATGTATACATATGTAACTAACCTGCACAATGTGCACATGTACCCTAAAACTTAAAGTATAATAATAATAATAAAAGGATAGAGGGTCTTCAATGTCAATGCCCAATGTCAAGCCCAAGCAGGTTTAAAAACTTGAGTAGTGACCATTAGTACCTTAACCCTCTCGTCTCATTTTTCACAGACAGGTGGCCCAATGAAAGCCACGTTACTTGTGACTCAGAGTAGCCCTTTCTTACAATGGGAGGAGGAGAAAGGAGCAGAGAGGGGAGCAGGGCACCTCATCAGCACGTCCCCAGTGGGCAAATAGGCTGTTTCCCTTATTTTTGAGGAGAAATAAGAAGGTTGGGAGAAGAACACAATGTTTCTCTCCCCAGAAGTGGCATTTAGAGATGTTTATCACCCTTAAAGTACAATTCACATGGTAGACTAAAATGCCTTAAGATTGTTGCAAAATTTATAGTTTGAAATTCGATCACTTATGAGGGATGCCTGAGGCTATTGTGTCTGAGTAAATGCGGCTACTCTCTTTTTGTTCAATATTTGTTGAAGATAAAAAGGTAGAGTATTACACAAAGTTTCCCATACATATCTTTTATTTCTCCCATGCCCCCAAAAGCTCCTTGCCTATCAGAAGTGTAAATGATTATGTGACACTTCTATATCCGCCCCCAGATAACCCGAGCACAGGCTAGTTACTTAATAATAAGTATATGTAAGAATAATATTCTGGTTCACAGGGAAACTAGACTGAGAGAGTCCATTTCATTTTGTCTGGCATCACAGAATGGATCAGAGACAAAGCAGAGATAAGAACCCAGGCTTCTTCAAAGCCACCCTTTTTAACTTTGTTCTTAAGGGTAAAGGAATGGAAAATGAAGTAGGAAATAGGAAAAAGTGGGGAAGATGTGAGTTAATAGTGAAATCCAAACCATGCTATGCATTGGCCTCTGATCTGACCCCGGTGAGCCTTTTCAGAGCATTCCGGCTGCAGCCTAATGTTTCTCACCCCAAAAAATTATTTTACATGGGAAAACCTTCTGCAGAGAGATGCTAGCAGGAGTCTGCACCTGGCAGTCCTATATTATGTACCTAATGAGTAAATGAAATGTTTAATAACTGTACTGTGAAAATGAAGCTTAAAACAGTAAATTCCTGCTGAGGCTGCTCTTCTGCACCTGAGGCACACTGCTAGCCCATCTCAGAACTCCAGCCCATTTTTATTTTTTCCTCTTAGTGGGTCCTGCTGAGGAGATAACACTAAAACCAAAGCGATGCTCAATTAATTAGTTGTATATCAGTGTAAGAACATTTACTTAGCACATCAACAGCCAGTGTTCCACCAAAGGGTCGCCTGAAACTTCTCCAACATGCACCCTGGATAGGGGAAATTCTGCAGTGGCTTCAGACTGAACATTCGTAAATTTAAATTTGTCAATTAGCCATGGATCATTTAACCTCAGAAACGTAATACCACTTATTTTTAGTTAGAGTATCTGTTTGAAATACAAAAGCAGTAAAACCTTAATTGTTGGTATAGCTTTTCACTAATAATTTTAAGAAAAAAATGACAGAACATTTATTTTTTACAAAGCACTAGTTTAAAACTAAATTATTGCAATTTGAGTTAAGCTTTAACTGGCTGGAGATTCCTTCAGATTCAATGGATCAAGTAATTCTTCCTAAGTCTTAAGGAGAGGCAAGAAATCCAAATGTAAAGTACAGGTAGAATAGCTATATTATCCTTGTGTAATTTTCATAGCTAATAACTTAAAAATTAAATTTCTTACATTTATAGACATACAGACCCCAAAATCCAAAGAAATTAGACTATTGAGCCAAGGTCACAAAACTAGGTCCTAGGCTAAAATGCTTCCTCAGTATCTGGAATATTTATTTGAGCACTCATTAAATACTTGGAATTTGTTGTATAGATCACACACAGTTTACCATCATTGAAAATAATAATATAGATCAGCTTAGACTTCAGAGTGGGAAACCTTTCATCTTTCAAGGCCTATTTGCAAAATGAAAGGTGATTTTTCCAACTTCTCAGAGCCCCAGTACTGATCTTCTTCTCACTAGCTCCCACCCAGCATGGAGCACCTCCCTCTCCCAAAATGAAGTGTTTTTTTTTTTTTTTTCTTAACCACATTTTGAAAATCACTTTTCATATTTGGGAGAGATCCCAGAGGACGCTGACTCCAAAATTGAGATTATATTCACAGCTAGGAGCCGTGGAAGAGATTCTTTTCATTTTCATTTTTCCTTTGACATATGTTTCTGATAGAGCTCATAGAAGTTTTATGAAAAGCGTTCATGTTTAGGCCAATTGTCAATGTTAAGTGTTGTTCTCCAAAGTGAATAAATAAATATGAAGCTTTCCCTGTAGCTACAATCTAGATCTACCAACATAGAAAAAGTCATCAAAAATTCTATCATTTCTTAACAGTAAAGAACAGCACTCTGATATCTCAAAGTAATATGTTTTCAGTTTGTTTTTGTGTTTTTTCCTAATTGCCATAATTTCCATTAGTTCTTGGGTAGGATGGTGGCTCTCTTCTAGTGAGTCAAAACACTGCCAGGGACACCAAAGGCTCTCATGCCTCAAGGCAGTCCATTATCAAGAAGGAGTCACCAAGAATGGGTGAGGCCAGGGATGCATAAACAAAGTGGGCTTTAAACCTGGCTTCTGAAAGCAGTGTAGAAAAAAGCCAGTTAGTCTCCCAGGAAGTGTGGCAATGCCCCATTTCAATGTCAAAGTCTTTGAAATCTAGGAAAGCTTCATGTGGAGGAACAGATCGGGGTTAGGACAAATAGTCACCCGACAGTAGCAGTCAGTCCATCAGCAGATGAGAGGCCGCAATATGGTGTCCAGTATCCTGTTTGGATTGGACCATGCTCCAGGCCTCACTCACTAATCCACATGCCTGACGACTACATTGCCTTCTCATTTGAACATAGTCCATACCAGCAGACTGATTATTTTACATAAAAATGTTCATTTGGTTTAAATGGTGTAGAAGATGGATTGAGAATTTAGACACATGGGAAGGTGACTGATCAGGTCTCAGGCACAAGGCAAAAGATTAAAGGCATGTCTCATAGCCCCATGAAAGAACAGAGATGCAGACCAGAAAATCAAGAAAGAAGCCATTTATGCTTGGTGAGCTACAAGCACTTAAGGAAAAAGCACTGCTTGGTGAGCTTGTAGGGACCCAGATTTCACCAGTGCATAAGCTTGAAATATTGAACACTGAATCTACACACAAAAAAATACAAACATCATGTAGGGATGGAGTTATGCCCAACCAGGAACATGGTGTCTGCCTTCCGACAAAGGATGTTTTCATGGAAATCTTGGTTTTGAAACATTAATTTCCTTAACTAAAGGGCAATTTTGAGACCACAGTTGCCTAATTAGTTGTTAATAAATCTCTCCTGGGAAATTTCCCTCATACTCTTTCCTTTAATTGCCCTTTCAAGGAAAGGAAAGAAAAATATTTAAGTCCATAGAGTGTCCCAGTCAAATCCTGCTGACAATGAACTCTGGGAGGCTGTTTAAATTCTTTGCCTCTACTAGAGTTTTATTGAAATTAATTCTACCTTCCTCTCCAGGGACCTCAGTATTCTCTTCAACAAAATAAAAGGAAGGTCATTCGATGAGCTCCAAGAGCCCTCGTGGTTCCGGCATTCTAAATTTCTGTGATTCTATGAATATTACTTGAGAAAAGGCAGTCATCTGAGGTTTAAACACTCTGTGAGGTCTTTGAGCCGAGACAATGTCTTCGATTCCTTTTGTGAGGCTCACCATGTCTTGTACATTTGTTCAACACTCACTACATTTTGAATGTATAACTGTTGCCTGGGCACTAGAGAAAATCAATTATTATAATGAACTTTCTAATGAGTTTGAGGGATGGTACTCTTTAGGCATGTCCATGCCCTATTGTAATAATAGGAGTGTGGTTGATGCAGTATGATACACATAGTGCAATACACCTAAGTGTTTGGAATTCTGGGAAGAAAATACACCATAAGAATGTATTTCCATCGTGATAACCATAGGCTATGCCTAGGAATTCATTTCTCTGCGTGTAAAACTGACAAAAAAATTGTGATGAAGTACATGTTATGGAATTATATACAGCAGTCTGGTATATTCTAAAAGAATCTTTACTTTTACGTTTCTCAGAACAGGCACTGGCCCTACTTGAATTTCCTACATAGTAAGCTATGCCTATACCTTTCACTTTTTATTGTAGATACCTATGTTAGAGTGAATTGATTTTCAGAATGTGTTAAACATGCATTGCATGTGTTTGGTTACATATTAAATTGTAAATTTTCAGAAGTAGCTGAGTTTCTTAAACATGCTTTTAAAATGAAAAATTTAAAATAAAATAAATAGGTTTTATGATCAAGGGAGTCTAGGTCAAAAATAAGTAAAAGATGTGTGAAAAAATATATAGAGACAGATGTTCATTTTTAAAATGCAGCTGCTGTGTTAAACATAGGAAGGGATAAGAGCTAGCTTCTGGAAGGTGCTAAGAGGAACAGCTTTTGTGACAATAAAACTATTATAAATTCAGGTTTAATCAGAACATTGCAAGCATTCTTGAAGGGCATACAAACAAAATTCAGGCAACACAATTCAAAATACGTGGTTGGTAGATACCTTCTCAAGGTTTATGCCTCTTTTTAAAGCTTTTAAACTTTGTGAATTCCTTTTTAAACTTTATGCCTTCACTTAAATAATAACCTAAAATATCAACATGAATTTCACATGCTGGGTTATCTGTACCTGCCAAGGTTTTTAGTGGCTGCCTTCCTATTTGGGTTTACAATTAAGATGGCACCAGGAACACCGTGGTTATAGTCAGAAGTTTGAAAAAAAAAATGGTGTGTGAGTAGAGGTAAACCATTCACATCCAGTGAAGACCACCTGACATTACAGTCCCTGTATGAATGAGGTCTTGGCTATTGTTGAGTTAGAAAATCTTCACAGAATTAGAAAAAACTACTTTGAATTTCATGTGGAACCAAAAAAGGGCCCCTATAGCCAAGACAGTCCTAAGCAAAAAGAACAAAGCTGAAAGCATCATGCTACCTGACTGCAAACTATACTACAAGGCTACAGTAACCAAATCAGCATGGTACTGGTACCAAAACAGAGATATAAACCAGTGGAACAGAACAGAGGTCTCAGAAACATCACCACACACCTACAACCATCTGATCTTTGACAAACCTGACAAAAAGCACTGGGGAAAGGATTCCCTATTTAATAAACGGTGTTGGGAAAACTGGCTAGCCATATGCAGAAAACTGAAACCTGACCCCTCCTTACACCTTATACAAAAATTAACTCAAGATGGATTAAAGACTTAAATGTAAGACCTAAAACCATACAAACCCTGGAAGAAAACCTAGGCAATACCATTCAGGACATAGGCATGGGCAAAGACTTCATGATTAAATCACCAAAAGCAATGGCAATGAAAGCCAAAATTGACAAATGGGATCAAATTAAACTAAAGGGCTTCTTCATAGCAAAAGAAACTATCATCAGAGTGAACAGGCAACCTACAGAATGGGAGAAATTTTTTGCAGTCTATCCATCTGACAAAGGGCTAATATCCAAAATCTACAAAGAACTTAAACAAATTTACATGAAGAAAATACACAACCCCTTCAAAAAGTGGGCAAAAGATATGAACAGGCACTTCTCAAAAGAAGACATTTATGCAGCCAACAAACATGAAAAAAGGCTCATCATCACTGGTCATTAGAGAAATGCGAATCAAAATCACCATGAGATACCATCTCACACCACTTAGAATGGCAATCATTAAAAAGTCAGGAAACAACAGATGCTGGAGAGGATGTGGAGAAATAGGAACACTTTTACACTGTTGGTGGGAGTGTAAATTAGTTCAGCCATTGTGGAAGACAGTATGGTGATTCTTCAAGGATCTAGAATTAGAAATGCCATTTGACCCAGCAATCCTATTACTGGATTCAAAGGATTATAAATCATTCTACTATAAAGACACAAGCACACGTATGTTTACTGTAGCACTATTCACAATAGCAAAGACTTGGAACCAACCCAAATGCCCATCAATGACAGACTGGATAAAGAAAATGTGGCACATATATACCATGGAATACAATGCAGCCATAAAAAAGGATGAGTTCATGTCCTTTGCAGGGACATGGATGAAGCTGGAAACCATCATTCTCAGCAAACTAACACAAGAACAGAAAACCAAACACCGCATGTTCTCACACATAAGTGGGAGTTGAACAATGAGAACACATGGACACAGGGAGGAGAACATCACACACTGGGCCTGTCGGGGGGCAGGGGGCTGGGGGAGGGATAGCATTAGGACAACTAATGTAGATGACAGGTTGATGGGTGCAGCAAACCACCATGGCACATGTATACCTATGTAACAAACCTGTACATTCTGCACATGTACTCCAGAACTTAAAGTATAAGAAAAAAAGAAGGGGGAGGCAGGAGAAAAGTATTAAATTTATATTAATAAAAAAAGAAATAGTAAAATTGTGATTATCAGAGGCTGTGAGGTGAGAGGATTGAGGAGATGTTGGTCAAATGGTACAAAATTTCAGTTAGGAGGAATAAGTTCAAGAGATCCATTGTATATTGTGGCGATTAGAGTTAATAACTATATATTGTATACTTAAAAATTGCTAAGGATTGATTGAAAGTGTTCTCAACACAAAACATAAGTATGTGAAGTAATACATATGTTAAATAGCTTGATTTAGCCATTCTATAATGTATATACATGTATCAAAACATTATGTTTTACACCATAAATATATACTGTTTTTCCTTGTTGATTAAAAATAAAGAAAACAAGTTGTTGAATAAATGAAAAAAAAAAAGAAGGAAAATGTTCATAATGAAAACTGGGCATGAATGACAAACCCAAAATGATTGCAATATAGCAACAGTATCAAGTTCATATGGCAATTTTGTTTTAGCCCAACAATCTCATTTATCATATTAAATTAATTATTATAATCCAAATTGTACTATTTTCACAGGGCCTTTCTGTTTAACTTTAAATGTGTTTTTGTTTTATAGCATAGGATAAGAACTATAAGGTATGATGCTTATAGCAAGTTTTATATTTGTATATATTTTAAAAATATTGGAATACAGTATTTTAAGTAAATGCTGGAGTTGATTAAAGTCTTACTTTTCCCTTTAAATTCCAAGTCAGTTATGAGAAACAATGATAAAAAATGAGCTTTTATCCCCAGATTTATAGTCCTTGAACTAGATTTCATGTTCATTTATATTGCTTCCTCAAAAAACCCATGTAAATTGGATGGGCTAGGTCAACAAGCTAGTGATCATCCTTCATTTGCTCCATGGAGTTAGACAGATGTTGGTGCAAAACTCTTACACTGCCTGCCCATTCCTAAATGTGCGAACTTAGGCAAGTTACTTATTTTGTCTTTATTTTGGCACCCCCATGTGTGAACTGAGAATAAGAATACTTAGCAGGATTGTTTTGAAAAATAGTAATATATAATATTATAATAAGATGATTAATATTAAAAATAGCCCTCATTGGATAACTATTATTGGCACCAACTCCCAGGCAACTTTTCACAGCATGAATAGTTAGCCCTCTTTGAACAAGTTACTAAGTATCAGCCACTTTAAATACATAATCTCATTTAATCCTAACAAATTACTAGTATCATTCCTACTTTGCAGATGAAAAACAGGCCAAGACAGGTTCAGTTGACAAGAAATTGCACAGATCTGAATGCAGACTGGACTTACTGTGAATCCCAAATTTTCCCTCACCATGTTATTTTGTCCAAAATGAAACTAAAATGCTTGGCATAGATCTAGACTTTTGTAGGCACTCAGTAAATATTATTTCCACTCTGAAGAAAACGATTCATGTTTCATTTCGCTTCTCATCAGAGGTACCACGAACAGAATATCACCCTTTTATGATAAATCACTCAAATTGCAGACTTTTGATCCCTAAAGTTCAAGAGTGAAAAGGTATAAATATGAAGAAATTTCATGTTAGGTCATGGGATGGGAAAAGATGCTTATGTCAGGATTTACCATTTCTAGTGACCAGCACCTAGCAGATTGCTGGTTTATTAGATTTATTTATTATTTTCATTGTTTCCTTCAGATGACTCCTATTTATCTGATTATAGAGTAACCTCTGAGCTTTATTAGCTAGAATTTTATTTTCCAAAGTGTAGTCCAACTTTTTCTTGGCAAAATATAGGACCCCATTAGAACCATTAGGACTAAAATGTCATCTCTCGTGATAGAAGAGAACTGAGGCCACTGTCTTTTCATGGCTTTCTCTAATACCTTTTCTGCTGAACTCTTGGTTACAATGCTAAGAATGACATAACCCCTTAGTTATGTGAGGTGTACTAGCTGATTCAATAAGCCTTTATGAAAGTTTTATTTTCAGCTATAAGGTCAAGGTTGTATTAGTGCTACAAGCTAAGCAGAATTTATAAGGCAAATTTCAGTTTCCTCCAAAAAGGCAGCCCTTATGTATAGGAGACAGAAATATCATCTATTTGATACTCAGCAGTGCCTCTTATGATTTTCATGAGCAGCAGAATGTCTTTTATTGACAAAAGCCATACAAAAAAAAAACCAGAATTACATCTTTTTTGTTCCAAAATAGAATTAAAAATGATAGTCTATCAAATTAGCCATGATGGATTTTATTTTATTCTAACGTCTTATGCTCATTTGTAGACCAGAGCAACCATCTCTTCTAACTCTGCAAATCTTCCTTGGTTCTGCTATGCAACTTAGGGCTTATTTAGGTGGTTTAGCACAGGGCTTTCTGGCCCTAAGCCGAGACTGGCACCAAATAAGCTTGCCTGACACTTTATAGGGTGTGATGAACAGTCCAGAGCTCCCAGGCAACTTTCCACAGCATGATTTGGAATCTACTTGCAATTACGTATGGCTAGTGGAGCTGCATCTGGAGAAGCCTAATCAGAATTTGTCTTCCATTTAGTAGAAATAAAACGAGCCCACTCATTGTGTCAGAATTCATCTTTACACTACAGAATGAGCAATAACCTAAAATCAATGCCAATCTCCTGGATATGGTGTATATACTTGAGAAAGTGTTCTGCAGAATGTTTTCTACATTACTTTCATCACTGTGTTTTCTATTTCAGGGCCCACTCTTCCTAAGACCCATGTGAAAACAGCCTCCCTTGGGTTGGCTGGAAAAGCAAGATCCCCTTTGCTTCCTGTGTCTGTGCCAACAGCCCCTGAAGTGTCTGAGGAGAGCCACAAACCAACAGAGGATTCAGCCAATGTAAGGGCATCTTTAAAATTCATGCTTCATCAAGGGACAGACTGACTGGCGCTGTGTAATAGCATCTAAACCAATGAGTACTGTCCATTCACCCCAGGCCATTGTTGTTCTTATTGTTGTTTGTTCTTCTGTTTTCCTGCACTTAAATATGAAGAGGAAATAAAAGCTATGAAAAAAAAATTATGTCAGAGACTTAGTTATGTAAAAAAGTTGATTCTTAAGGACAGTCTTAGAAATATGACCAGATAGCTACAGAACGTGTGGTTTTACACCCGTATATGTACATAATATATACATATACACATGATATACACATGGATACGTGTGTGTGTGTGTGTGTGTGTGTGTGTGTGTGTGTGTTTCTTTTCAATAGGAAGAAATACCTTGGCATTCTTGGAAATAAATAAGACTATATAACTCTTCTTCTTCCTTTTTTTTATTTTAAGAGACAGGGTCTTGCTGTGTTGCCCAGGCTGGAGTGTAGTGGCTATTCACAGGCACAATCATAGTGCACTACAGCCCTGAACTTCTTAGCTCAAGCAGTTCTCCTGCCTCAATTTCCCAAGTAGCTAAGACTATAGGTGCACATTACTACACCAACTTATACAGTTATTCTCTAAAATTAAAAAAATATAGTGACAAAAAGCTATATTATGAGGGCCTTTTGAAGTTATTATATATGTTACTTCTGAAATCATAAAATACCAGAAATATAGATTTGTGAAGGAGAAAATATAAAATAAAAAATTGAAGGAGTTTAAGTAATACAAAAAGGAAATGACATAATTAGAAAATAAGAAGGGAAAGTTTATTTAAAGACAGAAAAAGTTTTACTAAGGAAATAAGCTAAAAAGGGTTCCAGTTAGAAAACTCAGAAGGAACATCAATGGAGAAGGGGAAAAAATCAGAATTTTAAGAAAAAAAAACATTTATCCCGAAAATGCACTGTAAAGGAGATTCAAAAAGACATTGCCTAAAGGCAGCTATTTATAGTACACTTTAGTTGTTTCTGAATATAATTCAAGAGAAAACATTTAAAAGAAGCCTAAGGAATTAACATATCAGATATCTTGAAAAATCAGGGCACTAGAAGAGAAAAAAGATGAAAAGAGCAGATTAAAATTCTATTTTGCTATTACATTTGGATCTTTTTTAAGCATAAATTATGAAATGAGAATAATCTGCCACCCTTCCAACTATCTTGTTTTCTTCATGCATAAATGAAGTCTTCTGCAAAATTTGCAAATAATGTATTGAAAAAAAATTTATAACAATATCAAGGAATAAGTAGGTCACATTTAATCAGTCCTCTGTAAGCAATGCAACTACCAGGTCTTTTATAAAAATTATACTTTCTTTTGATATCTGGTTGTTGTTAAAAACAAAGAATCATTTCATTTGAATGAAGAACAATACATTTTTCTTGACTTAATTTTTTTTCAATACTACAAACAATAAAATATTTTAACGACATAGAGATCAGGGAAGCTGAGTATGTGAGTGTGTCTGTAAATGTTTTGGCAGATGAGTGTTATCTACTTAACATACTTTTCAAAGATTCAAATTTATAAGACTCTAATGCACTTTTGTGCGTTAGAATATAGCTGTTTATGTCAATATCTGTTTAGGATCAAGGTTTGTGGCCACATCTCAAATAAAATCAAACTTCTAAGTTTACATGAAGTATCTCATCTCATAAAGAATCATGTCAGGTAGGCCTATTTTTACATTAAAGGTTGACTCTAAAGAATGGCAGCCAAATTAAAATATTAAATTTTATTAATATTAAAAGCAGTAAGAAACACATATTAAAGGAAATAAACAGGACAAATAGTGTAGACCAGCATTTGCCTATGAAAACATAATGTGTAATTTTAAATTGACTAGAAGCTACATTAAAAGATGTAAAAATAAATAGGTGAAGTTAATACCTTTTATCTAACCCAATATTTCCAAAATATTATCATCTCAACATGCAATAAATATTTAAAATTGTCAATAATGTATTTTACTTTTTTTGTACTGTTCCAAAACTGGTACGTACTTTTTCATGTAAAACACATTTCAGGTGAGACTAGGCACATTTTAAGAATATAATAGTTACATGTGGCTAGTGGTTGCCGTATTATACAATGAAATCTAGACAGTTTGAGAACGACAACCAGACAATGAAAACAACATTTTGGAAATGAGTTGCCTAGTAATCCCCTCACTTCAACTTCTCTCTCTCTCTCTCTCTCTCTCTCTCTCACACACACACACACACATATATTGTATGTATATAAACAGGCTTTTAGCCAAATTGGAAACTTTTCAGTCCTCTATTAAGCCCTGAAGATTGGGTAGTGTATGCCCAAATCATTCACTGACATGCTGAGATTTCTATAGGAAGCTCATACATTAATACCATACATTTTGAGCTGTTTTTTCAGTGGCTGGAGTAGCTTTGTGCCTACCTCCCACCCATGCAATTTCTATCAATGCTCTCTTGAGATCAAGGGTACTTATTTGGCAAGATTAGATATACATCTCTGATCATAGTGGTAAGGAATGTGTCTTGGCCTATGCAGAGCTAGAAATCATGGCTCAGGCCTCATTGGTTCAATCATTTAATCAATGGAATGCGCTAGCCAAGAATAATAAGTAGAACATCTGTATAAGTCAACTAATATGTTCAAGAAAGGAAAAAAAGAAAACTAACATTTATTGAACACTTACCACTGGGCAGCCCTGACTTGTTGAATCCTCCTAACTCCTCAAAAGACAAACTTGTTATTCTCATTTCACAAATAAGAAGACTAACTCAAATAAAATGTGCAAGTATATAAAAGGACTGGGATTCAAATCAGTTTCACATCTTATTTCCCCATCTGGCTAACTATCAAAACTACCTGGGAATTTTTCTTTTAATTAGGATGTCTAGGTTCTTCCCATACCTTCTGAAACAGAATTCCTAAGCCTAGCGACCTGGTATTTGTGGTAACTAGTAATTCTATTACTTACTGACATGATAATAGTGACTTATAGTGAGTGAGTTTACAGAGTGAATTAGTGACAGTTCACTAGGCATTCTGGAGTTCAACCTCTTCTTTTATCCACCATTCAAATTGTCCCAAAAAGGATTGACTGTGGTTTGGGGCATGAATTTTGTTTCCACACACAAACTAAAGTCATAATCTCCAGACGTTTCATTGGCCAAGGCAAAGCCCGCTGAGTTCTCACACACACAAAAAAATGTATCTATGTCATGATACAGAGAAAAAATATTCTGTTCATATCTTGGTTAACCTAGTAAGAGGAACAGGAGCTAATGTATTGAATATCTACCATATGCCAGACCCTATCATGGGTACTAAACATGTTACAGGAGGCTCAGAATAGCCTATGAAATAGATGTCATTATCATTTTATAGATGAAGAAAATTACGTATCAGAGAGGTGCACTCACTTGTCTAAGACCACACAGCTAATAATTGGGAGAACTTGATTTGAAACCCAATCTTTTTGACTCTGAAACATCTTCCTTGTCACAGGTGGAGATGGAGTGGGTGAAACAATATGCAATCTCTTATTATCCCCTCTTTTATTACCAGCATCTTCATTCAGTGAGTATATTCCAAGGACAGCCCTGGCTGTGGTCTCCTAGGTCAGACTTGGGAATACATAGCGCCCCAACTAGCTGTGGCCCCGGCCTTCATAAAAGAAATGGATCAATATTTGTTACTAATTCTTGGCTCTCATTCTCTTTATAGGTGTATGAACAGGATGATCTGAGTGAACAAATGGCAAGTTTGGAAGGACTCATGAAGCAGCTTAATGCCATCACAGGCTCAGCCTTTTAACATGTATTTCTGAATGGATGAGGTGAATTTTCCGGGAACTTTGCAGCATACCAATTACCCATAAACAGCACACCTGTGTCCAAGAACTCTAACCAGTGTACAGGTCACCCATCAGGACCACTCAGTTAAGGAAGATCCTGAAGCAGTTCAGAAGGAATAAGCATTCCTTCTTTCATAGGCATCAGAAATTGTCAAATGATGATTATGAGTTCCCTAAACAAAAGCAAAGATGCATTTTCACTGCAATGTCAAAGTTTAAGCTGCTAGAATAGTCCTGGGCCTTTGTCACTGCAGTGACCACACTGTCATAACTAATGCCTATGTTTTCCTTTGTCAAGGCCTGTTGTTTAATGTGTAGGTCTAGTCTTACAAAATGCAAGTGCATTATTTAAGCCTGTACCATGCCATGGCAAACCAGTGCAAGCTCACTATTTTGTTTTCAACTTTAACATACAAAGCACCAATGGGAATCTCTCATGCCATAGCACCAAAGGATTGGATGTTTTCCTTACAGCACAAAAAGTAAATAGTAAACAAACAAAAGGCAGAGAATGCTTATGTTTGTAACTCAGTCATTCATCTTGCACAAGTGGTGGATATTAGTGAGTGGCTAAAAGTTCACCTATTTTGGCAAGTATTTGTAAATCCACCCTTGGTTAATATGTATGTCTGGAGTCCAGGAACATAAAAATCTGCAACTAGTAGCATTCTGCCAGCAGCAGTACATTTCTGGAAAGAGGATATAATATGCAATCTTCTCAGACACATGGTAATTATATGCTTAAGCTTGTAATAGGACAGTTTTCGATTTGGATGGCTTTTGTGCCATACCACACTGTGATACAATTTCAAAGCTTCACCAAGGCTATCTTCCTTAGGAGTTTGGCCAGAAGAATGCCCCCACCCCTTCACCCCATCCCTCCCTGAGTTCTCCTTGGCAACTAGCGTTGGGTGAAATGGCCAGCTCCACATGTCATATGGTGCACTGGCCAATGTCGCCTGTCTTCTAATCCTGTAGAAATGGCAGACTCCCTGAGAGCAGGCACCGAGGAAGAGAAGGAAAATAAAAGGTAGCTTCTAACAGTACCTTCTCTTAAAGAATGCCAACTCTGCCTACAGGGTCAGTGTTGGCAAGCATTGGCCACCAGACCCTTTTGTTAAGGGAAACTTTTACACTACACCTGTGTCAGAGTCAGGGGGAAGCAGAGGGGCAGGTGCCACCTGACACTTCGGACATGTAAATCCAGCAGATAATTTTCAAAGCAGCATCTTAAACTGTGGACTACAGTTTTAAACTTCTATTGCCATGTTTATCTACAGCTTGGAACTAGCTAAAATTAAGAACATTTTGTATGCAGCCTTTTAGTTTCTGAATTTTCAGCTGCATTTGGAGTTAATCCCTGTTTATGCAGCTGAATCGCCAAAAGGGAGCTAGTTTGCATATTTATCAGTTAGGTGACTTGAAAACCCAATGAGAGAGTTTCAGCTGAATTATTCCTTTCAGCTCTGCCTTTGATTTCAAGCTTGAGTAGGTCATAATTTTAAAAGAGCATGGAAGGGATAGGATCTTTACAACCTAATAGCTCCTTTTATTAGGTGGGTAATTATATATGAATCCCTGAATAAAATATTTTGAGCAAAATGGCACTGTAACAGAAGTAATAATTCAGATTATTTTTTTACAGTTTTATGTCAAGAAGGAAATCTGATGTCAAAGAGAGGGCTGTTCAAATGGTTCATTAGAAAGTCCGGTCCATTTGCGAATTTGTTCCTTCAACAAGAGTGCTCATTCAAGTTACTCAGATTTTCTGGAAGTCTTTTCTGAAGAGCTATGTGATGTTGTTCTATGGGACAGATTACTCTTATTTAACATCTGGGCACTTAGGTAGACAACCTTCTACTGACCTGGAATAAAGTGTTTCCTAACATAATATTGAATTATTCAGAAATAATCCATTACTTCAAAAAAGAAAATATTCATTGGGCTAGCCCAACCTTCTCTAGGCCCTAAGAATTATTACCTCCCCTTTCTAATTCTAGCAAACATGGAACATTCTCCTTAGGCACTTGACACCCATGAGGGTAATCCTGAGTGCTCAGTTTGGAATAGGTTGCAAATCTCAGATTTTAGGGATTGAGTCACACCTTCAATCTATAGAATGAAGTTGACCAATTTAAAAAAAAAAACCTATCATTTTCACAAATTTCTAGATCCTTCTAGTCAAAAATAATTATTTAGGCAATAAAATTTTTAAAAATCCATTTAAATACATGTTATTTGTCTTCAGTGGAAGTTATATTTCTGCTGCATGCTTTTGAAACTTTCTTCATTAAATAGAATGGTTTGTCTTAGTTACTGGCAATGCCAGTATTAGCACCATGCATTTAATCTGTAATACAATCAATTTAAACATCCTCAAAAAACTCTAGTATCATTTACCTGGTAGTATTAATATACAATGATATCACCACAACTTTTGTATAACTCTGTTCCCTTTACCCTCAAATGATTCATATATGTATATAATTGCCTGCCCAAGTTTTCAGGTAACTTATTAATTTCCCAGTCTCCTGATCTCTCGACAAGAAGAAACCTGTGAATACTGCAAACTAGCCTCTGACTTCCTCCTACTGAGTCTAGTTCATGGTATCCAGGACTCTTTATGCTCATAACTCTCTCTGATTCCCATTGGGTGATACCTGACAGCCAACCAGCCGCTCTGCCACCAGAACTCATTTCTCCCTGAAAAAGAAGAAAATCATATTTGGCAGAGCATTCTCTGGTCTGCCCTGTAATGTGCTTAAATGTCAGGCAACATCCTCTTTTTTTAAAAAAAATGGTATTTTTCTTTAAATTTCACCCTAATAAGAAAGCTATTTTCTCTCCTCTGCAGAAATTTCTGCATTTGTGAAACTTATAAAAATTTAGATAGTTCAAATGTATAAAGAATATTTGGATGATGCTCTAGCCAAAAGTTAAATATTTCGTAGTGAACTATAGCCAATAAGAAACCAGTCATACTTGCCTCTTTGAATAACAGAGATATAAGCTTCTAGAATATTTAAATAATGAAGCTTTACATTTGGGTATTATAAAATGCATACTCAATTGAATGAGCTGAAAAAAATACCAAGCCAGTGATATAAGTGGAGATTTATTAAGGATTCCTGTTGAGTATATTCTTAGTTTCCTCAAAATAGGGATTATTCAAAATTAGGTGTATGTTCAATCTCCTGCTTTGGTTCCAGCTACACAAGGAGAGCCATCCTGTGCTAGTGTGATGTTTCAGACAACATTCTGAAACTAAAATGTTTGGCACTTATTGGCTTTTCCAATAAAGAATCTCTTCAGTACAGGTATTTCTGGAAGCTGTTGGTGTCTGTGCTTGAAGATGATTGCTGATACTTATCCACCCTTTGGGTACTTCTGTTGACTTTGTTTAAATAATCATCTTATGGTTGTCCCCAAATGTAATATGGTATCTCAGATATAGCAGCTGGAATGTAATTACAACAAAAGGTTACCTCTAAAGATAACATCTTACCATTTTAGATAAAATTGTGTCCCAGAATTCTTATGGTTTCGGAATGTACATTTCTAGTCAATGAAAGAAAGAAAAATGGAAAAATTGTCTAGTTTCAGGCATGCTTAAAGAAAACAAAGTCATCTGAACTTTAAAATAGATGCAGAGCAGGGTTACTTTCCCTTTCACTCAGTTCCCTTCATGCAACCACAGGCAGTCCTGCAGGCCAGAGGTTACTATCCTAACCTGCTCATAACCATATACTATACAGAGCCCACAACTTTCTGGAGATGCAGAAGCAGCCATACACTCAAGTCTCTGTTTTTGTAAATCACATTCAAAGCAACATTTTACTCATAATTTGCATTTCTCTGGTGACTTTCAGAAATCACTTTAGTGTTGTACAGAAAAGCTTTTTATTTGAGTCCAGTGTTTAAAATTAAATTGGATACTTGGGAAAATCATAGATAGGTGTTTTGTATGATATTCCATTCCAATACAAAATATATGTACCCATGCCTCAATGTATCTTGCTATCTAAATACCTGTTGCCAAAAAGTATTGATTTGGGAAAAAAAATGCCAATTTCCTGGTCAGTGAGGTTATGTAAAAGACAAAATACCACACCCATATCAGCAAATGAATATTACTACTGATCTGGACTCTCGTTGCCACTATTGCATAACGTTCACGTGGCAGACTTCCAGTTGCACTCTCTGAAGGACTTTTTTCTCTTGCTCTCAATAGAGAGCCTTTGTACATTATCATCCTATGATTGTTGTTGGTAGAAGAGCAAGAGCAAAACTCTGCAAGATTTAATAAACACAGAGGCATGGGCCAAGGGATCTCACTGTGTGCTGAACATGTATTTTCAGATGCAAGAAAGGAATGATGGAGAGGAGGAGAAATGCTGTTTTTTATTATTGTAGGGTAAATCTGACAATTCTGAACTTTGTGAATTGTCAGCTTGTTTGGGGGAAGGGTGGGCGGGTATGGGGTGTACTTTTTATAAGTAATATTTAATTTATTATTTAGAGTGGCTTCTTTTTGGATAATTTATGATAAAAAGGGAGATCTGGTTGGGATCTAGATATGGCTGTTAAAGCTGCAGTGTTCCATATCTCAGAGGGACCACTTTGGAAATGAATTGTCCATTGCTGAGTATGAAGAGATGTCCAGTCCAGGCAAAGCCTTCACTGAAGTTCCATCATCGCCACTTCTCCCTTTTTAGGGTCATTCAAAGAAGATAACACCAAACCTAAATAATTCTGAAAGCATTTTGCAGATCAGTGCTACTCATTCAAAGGGCTTTGCAACTCAAACAGATTGTTAGTGTGCTAGTGATAAGTTTATTTGGTAGAAATGGGTATACTACAGCTTTAACTAGCCTTAGTGAGAAAAGAAATTTTTTGTTGTTACAAAACACCTTTTTTAACAAAAAGGTATTTTGAGCCTACAAAAAGTTTCTTTAAACTGTCAGATTCTAGCATTGTTAACCAAATTAGACTAGTGATTGCAATATTTAAGTGTAAATCTTGTTTTACAAGAAAGGAAACTTGCTTACAGTTTAAAACAATGACTGTTTCTACACATGATCTTGTATACTACTACACAAGGAAAAGGGGGTTTTGTAATCACTGTAGAACAGTCTCATATTCATTTTTTTATAGAAATGTTATTCCAATGGTGCATTTTTTTGTTTAATAAATAAAGTTTTGATACAAACTTCTTTCTTCATGTTATTTATAGTAAATGCTGTGCCACACACACAACCACAACCTTGCTTGTCTGTATCCTTAGGATTCATTCTCTTAGTCCATTGGTGTTGCTGTAAAGGAATACCTGAGCTGAGTAACTTAATAAAGAGAAGAGGTTTAATTAGCTCATGGTTCTGCGAGCTGTACAATAAGTGTGGTGCCAGCATCTGTTCCTGGTGAGGCCTCAGGCGGCTTTCACTTATGGTGGAAAGGAAAGGGAAATCCACATGTGCAGAGATCGCATAACAAGAGAGGAAGCAAGAGAGAGAAGCAGGAGGTGCCAGACTCTTTTAAGCAACCAGTTCCCTTGGGAACTAATAGAATAAGAACTCACTCATTACCATGTGGACTGCACCATGCCATTCATGAGGAATCTACCTCCATGACCCAAACCTCTCCCATTAGGCCCCACCTTCAACACTGGGGATCAAATTTCACCATGAGATCTGGAGAGGTCAGATATCAAAACCATAGCATAAATATTACCTTTTATTAAAAGCTGTGGTAGGAGGTATCAGTTCTCTGCCTCATACACAAGTAAGTTATTATTTTTAAAGCAAGTGGACCCTTATGCCATTTTCATGCACATTTCCAGTGTGCTTTCACTCCAGTCAATAACCATGTCTCTTTATTGGAGACTTTCCCAAGACTGCTAGAACTTGTCTTTGCCTACATGCGTGGGAGAGCTGGAAATGTCTGATTAGACCTTTCAAATAGCACCCCCTTTGCCCCGATGAAAACAATTTTGGGTTGTAACCCAATTTATCTCCAGAGTACCCCTGTAGAGCTGAGCCAAAGTGACTGTGGGGCTACTGCTTCACAATAGGGCACTGTAATAGTGTACCCTTGCTTGGATTGCCTCCCTTCCCTTTTTATCTTGCCCCCTTCCCCTAATGGTTTCTCCTGGGAGCACTTCACAGTAAATCACTTTCATGCAAATCTTTATGGCAAGGTCTGTTTCTAGGGAATTCACTCAAGGCAAGATCCTTCTAGCTGTGATCCAATTTCAACACACAAACAACAAATGAATAAAATACTCTTTTCATCATCCAGATATTTCATTCTCATAGTGTCAGCAGCAGAATATGGGGTCACATAGGTGTTGAACATTATATAGCTACAATTATTGAAAGATTAAGTTTGGCATGTGTATTAGGGTCCTCTAGAGAGACAGAACCAATAGTGTGTGTGTATACACACACACATATATACTATTGGTGTATATATATTTCGGTTTGCACTATATATATATATATACACACTCACATATATATACATATATATATATCTGAGACTTAATGTTAAATATTAACCTACATGATCACAAGGTCTCACAATAGGCTGTCTGCAAGCTTGAGGAGTAAGGAGAGCCAGTCCAAGTCTCAAAACTGAAGAACCTGGAGTCCAATGTTCGAGGACAGGAAGTGTCCAGCACTGGAGAAAGATACAGGCTGGGAGCCTAGACCAGTCTCTCCTTTTCACGTTGGTTTTTCTTCCTGCTTTATATTCACTGGAAGCTGATTAGATTGTGCCCACCAGATTAAGGGTGGATCTGCCTTTCTCAGCCCACTGACTCAGATGTTAATCTCTTTTGGCAACATCCATACATACACACCCAAGATTAATACTTTGTATCCTTCCATCCAATCAAGTTGACACTCAGTATTAACCATCACAGCATGTAATCTGTTCTTTAAGAGAAAGTCACATATTGATAAAAGTTTTATTAACTCTTTTGGGAAAGCAGAAAACTTCTCAGTAGGTTATCATTTTAAAGCAATGCATCGCAGATGACAAGACAGGTGGAAAGTTTAAAGTTCATCTAGCCTTTCCCATTTTCTTCAATTCATTATCATCCCATATAGAAGGGAAAAATGTATTTAAAGATCTTAAAAGATGTGGATAGATTCCAACCCCTGTTCAGTTTCGGTGGAAATGTAAACTTATGGTAGTCACTGTGGAAAAAAGTATGACAGTTCCTTAAAAAATTAAACAGATTACCACAGAAGCCAATAATTCCACTTTTGCTCATATACCCAAAAGAATTGAAAGCAGAGACTCAAACAGATATTCAACCACCTATGTTCATAAGAGCATTATTTGCAATAGCCAAAGGATGGAAGCAACCCAATTGTCCACAGACAAATTAGTGGATAAACAAAATGTGGCATAATCATACAATGGAATATTCTTTAGCCTTATAAGGAAATACTGTCAAATGCAAGAGCATAGATAAACCTTGGAGACATTATGCTTAGTAAAATAAGACAGTCACAAAAAGACAAATACTGTATGATTCCACTTACATGAGGAATCTAGAAAAGTCAAATTCACAGAGGTGGAAAAGAGAATGGTGGTAATCAGGGACCAGGGGTTGGGAGCAAGAGTAATCATTCAATGCATACATCATTTCAGTTTTGGAAGATGAGTGAAGTTCTAGAGATGGATGGTGGGAATCATAACATAAAAATATGAATGTACATCATTTGTACACTTAAAAATGGTTAAAATTATAAATTTTACATTATGCATATTTTACCACAATTTTTAAAAATCTCCATATAAGAATATTCCAGCACCGTCTCTATAAATACTGATATTTCCTCTAAGGCTTCTGAACTATAAATATGCAACAGCAAACACATTAAAGTAGATTGATATGCAAGAAACAGAAGCAGCACGTATACCTCAGTCTACTTTATGTCAGATATATATTACACTATCATATTCAATTTATGTAATCAACCTACAAAGGAATGTTGTGCTGCACAAAAGGCTATCAGAGATCATTATCTGCATGGGAAACTGGTTATTTGAAAAAAAAAAAATTGGATAAATTTCCGTAGTCTGGCCTAGGGAGAAGAAGGTTAAGGGAGAAACTTAACTACTCTCTTCATTGCAAATATTTTATGGGAAGGATTTTAGAGAGGTTGAAGAATAAGATTCTCTCTTACCTCAAATACTCTATGATGTTATAATGAATATAGATAGGAAGATGTATTAATATGCATGTAGGTGAACTTAATAGTTTTCTATGAAATAATCTCCTGGCTTTGTAAAATAATTGTTCTCTAAACCTACTATGACTCATTACCTTAGCCTATTATGTTTATTTCAGTTTGAAGTATTTTAATCTATTCATTTACTTTCAAATGAAGGACGGTCTCTTCAGATCAATGAGTGCCAAGCCCCTGTGCAACTGGATTGCCCTCAGCCCATTATACCACCGCTATGTTCTGTGACTTCTGATTCACAGCCAGATAGCCAGTTACACAGAGACCCCAGAAAGTTTCCAGTATCTCACTGGCTTTCATACAGTATAACTCTGCTGAACCCATAGAAGGTCCTTCCTTTCCTCTCCCTGGTATTCTGATTCGCAAGTGAATTATTTTAGAAGAAGCAAATCTCAAGAATTCAGAAATGCCAGATTGCTTCCTTTATCTTTGCCTGCCTACAAGGTTGTGAAGATGAGAAATGTACTCAAGATGATTAGTTCCCTTCTTACTTCTTCTGCTTAGTTCTGTTCTGACAGTTTATAGTAACCAAATAAATGGAGAGACAGAGTAGAGGAAGAAATAAATAATTACTGAATGCCTGATGTTTTTGAGGCAGCCAGACTCCCTGCCTAGATTTTGGGCTTCATATAAACTTTGTGAACTAAAAAACCATTTTGCATAAGATCACTGGAAATATGGCAAGGATGGTTCATCCATCATGCTTTTCTCAAAGTTTCATTGGCCTGATAGTGAAACAAATCAATAAAACATTTCTGAGTTGTGTGGGAGGGCTTGCTTTTCAGGCCTGTATATTAATTTCTTCTTCTTCTTCTTTCTTCTTCTTCTTCTTTTCTTTCTTCTTCTTTTCTTTCCTCCTCCTCCTCCCCCTCCTCCTCCCCCTCCTCCTCCTCCTTCTCCTTCTTTTTCTAATACATTTTTTTCTGAGTCCACTGATATTTTAATAAGAAATTGGGATATGCTGTGTTAGGGGCAACTTTACAGGAATCAACATAATTATTGAATCCTGGACTTTTTTTAAAAAAAAAGACTTAAGTTTTATTCTACTTTCTATTTACGGAAGTCTAAATTATATCTTACCTTTTATTTCTCTAACTCTAAGCTTAATCTATTTCTTATTTACCAATTTCTTATTTTCATGTTGTTATGTCATTTTTCCTTTTTTGTAACTAATTGCTCTCATCCTCCTTAACTTCTGAAATTCATAATTTGATGCAATAAATAGTTAGGCAATTATTCCTGAGATAATTGGAATGTTCTCATTAGCAGTTCAAAAGATTGCTTGAAATAAATAACAGAAGTATTTTTTCCCAGAGTCCTTTCAGATTTAATTAACATTCTTCTTTATAAATTAATAACAGTCCTTTAATTTCCCTGTCTTTGCTAATATCTATTCTGACTCTTCATATAAGTTTGACAAAATATCTGTTAGTAGAACAATTTTTCACCATCTTAACGTTTCTTAAGAATTTTATTTTTGTGCTATTCTTTGAACCTGCGGTGGATTTCCTGAGCTACTTTTTTTCTTTTTATTCAAGCTAAAACTCTTCTTTGATGTGGAACTCTCCTAACAATGGTAGCATTTCAATTTTGTAGATGTGACTCATTTGTCATGAATTATTACTATTTCTTCCCCAAATAGGATGTTTCAGAAAACTAACTGTAACATTTACTTCATAGGGATGGTGTGGGCTTAACTTTAAATTAGACAATGTATACAAAGCCCTTAGAATTCCTGGTTCTTGACAAAAGCCTAATGAATTCTATTTCTGTTCTTTCTGTCTCTGTACTCAATCTTTTGCTTGACATTTATGAACATTTTCATATGTTTCAAGAAGTATGCATGGGAATTTAGCAGCTCTGTGGTTTACGTGTGTTTCTTACTTTATAGGTATAATTTCCAGCATGTATGCAGATGAAGAACGCAGATTTCCAAAGGATGGTATTATTATAAAGTGTTTTACTTTTCCTTAGTATATCCAAAAAATATTTATTTTAGAGCCTTTTGTTCACATACAAGGCACAATGCTAAGAGTACCAATGAACCAAAGGATGAAACTATACATCTTCTATAGTTATACACTACATATATGTGTATGTATATGACCATAGTTCAAATGAGACAGTTAGATACCTTTAGTCAAGTAAAGAGTAATTTTCATCAGAGTACAGAGTATCAAATTAAATTTACAGAAGACCCATAGGGAACATGGTGTTGAGAAGAGCTTTAAATAATAAATAAGACTAAAACTTTAGAGATGGAAATGGGCAATTCAGATGAAAGAAACTATATGAGCAAAAAGATAAAAAGGTTAGAATTTATAGACCTATATGGAAACTAAAGTATGTCGGATTTTTTTTTATTATTTGGAGAAGTGTATGGTTTGTGGGAAAAAAAGGTGGGAAGCACATTTGCATAATCAATGGAGATCTTGTAATGATGGTCCAAGATATGTAATTCTGTTAGCAATAAGAAACCACTGAGCATGAAAGCTTAATTTTCTCATTCACAAATGCTTTTTGAATATTTATTGTGTACCAGTAACTAAGCTAATGTTGGAAAAACAACAGTGATCAATGTCAATATGACCCCTGCTCTCATGGAGTTTATAATTTACTTTTGGAGACAAAGAACAAATGAACAAATCAGTGCAGTAATTATAATTGTGAAGAGTGCTATAAACTAAGGTTGTATTATAGAAACATAGTATCTTTTGAGGTTATTCACCATTATCAAAGAAGAATGGAGCCACTTCAGACCAAGCAAGACTTCCTCATGAGGGTGGCATTTATCCCCTTAAACTGAAGAGGATACAAAAGAGTCGTTCATGTGAATATTGGGATGATGCGACATTCATTCCAGAGAAAGGAAAAAGCATAAGCAAATTCTTGGGTTGAGAACAACCTTGGCTTATGCAAAGAACAGACAGGCAGTTAGTGAAGTTGTCTTTCATTGACAAAGAAGAAGAAATGGAGTCAAAGAAGTTAAGGAGTTAGGATTCGGCCAGATCATGCTGTACCTGCAATGCATGCTACTGTCTATATTCCAAAGGAAATGCAAGTCATTTGGGGGCACTAAGAAGAAGAAAGTTAACATCCAATTTATGTGTATCAAGGTAAAAAAATTGTACATATACTACCTCACATGTGCAAAATCATGTAACAGCCTTTAGTGTCTGGAATGTCTTCTATTTTGCCCATGATTCCCAGCTCTTGTTGGGTACTAAGATAAATCTCAATCTTGCCAATGAAAGGAACCTATGATTTCTTTTTCATCTACAGCAGCCTCTTTCTGCTTAGCTGAAGCTCTTTGGGATGAAGTCACGATGTTCAAAGTTCTAGCTCTCTGCCACAGCTGAATTTCTTATTGCTAAGGCCCTTCTTTTAAACAATCCTTGTTAAAGTGGCTTCTGGGCACATCTCATACACTGAGAATCTTTTCTCTCAGCATGGGAGCATCTCATGATCTCCCTCACTTGCTTGGCCCCATCTGTGTTCTTTCTAGAGCCATTAAATATCTGTGTCTCAGCCTTGTCCTCCACCTGGTCCCCAGCTAGGTTGTCTACTATGCAATCTCTGTTTAAGGGTTAGCTTCCCCTGCCCGTGATAATCCTATGGCAAATCCTAGACTCTCAGCTCAGATATCGCCTGCATGCCCCACTGAGAGTGTGCCAAAATTACCGGATTCCTCAGGTGTCAACGCGGGTGCTACAGTAGCACATTCCCTCCCAAGCATTCCAAACCACCACTTTCCTTTGTAGCAGTAGCTAGCTTTCTGAGATGTTTCTGTTCAAGAATTCTATAAAACACAACGGACCAATGACTTCTGGTTTTGCCTTCCATCCCTACCTATCTACAGTTCCTATCATCCCTGGCCTCTCTGCCCTAGGGTTTCACCCTCTACAGGGTGTCAGGACCCTTCAACCTAACCTCTTAATATTTTTATTTCTCCTTGCACACTTCTGCCCTCTGAGGCACCACATATTGTCCAATAAACATTTTCTGCCTCCTTCTCAGGTCTAGTAAAAATTCTTCTACATCATATTTTGTAAATCTTCAGTGTGACTATTATATCAGTATCTTCATTTCCTCTAAGTCATTGAAATCTTTGAGTCAATGGTTGTGAAGTCACAGGGAACCAAGATTTAAAGTAAATACAAGTTTTATGAAATTACTATTTATAAATATATATCAATTTTATATGTATGTATTAAAAATAAATCTGGACCTTGTGAGGAGAATAAACTCCAAATGGCACAAAAATTCAAAAAGAAAGCTACGGGAAGTATGAGATGGTGGATTCAATGGTGGTAAAGAGAAGGACATGAAATGGATCGGTATATATGAAATGTGTACATTTGAAATGTGTTTTGGAGGTAGAAACAAACACACTTGCAGGTGGATTGGATGGGAGTGAGTTTCTGGTGAACAGGCTTTTAAGTGGATAGAAACATTTTCTGTGATGCAGTAGACTGGGAGAGAAACTGTTTGGGCATATGTGAGAGAAAAAGAGTATGATTTTTAAATATATCCAAGAGGAGATGTCAAAATGCAGTTGAATATTTAAATCGGGAACATATAAGAAAGGTCTGTACTGCAGACAAATTTAGAAATTGCCAGCACGTGGCATCTAAAGCCATAGGAATGTATATGATAAAGAGAGATTTAGACCTGGAACTGAGCCCTAGGAGAATGCAGAATATAGATATTGGGTAGAGTAGGAGCAATCGGATGAACAGGCTTGGAAAGAATGGCCAACAGTAAAAAACAGGATTTTCCAACAACAGGAAAAAACAGGATTTTCCTTTAACAGGAAAAAAGCATTAGTATGGCAGAAGAAAAATGGAAAGAGTACTAGAGAGGGAATGAGAGTTCAACTGTGTTGAAAAGTTGGTAAAATGCTGGGCAAGACAAAATAAAATAATGTGGATTGAAATGGTCAACATGAAGATCATTGCTAGGTAACTACACCCTCTGGTTTTCCTGGGATAGTCCTGGTGTGCATCATGTCCCGGTATAGTTAATGTAGTTACTTAGTAGTAGATAGTATCTACTTTCACTTTCAAACGTGTCTCCTTTCAATGATAATTTATATGGTCCTACTAGTTATTGGTGACCAAAGCAAGAGTAGTGAAATGGTTTCAGTAAAGGAGTGGGGATGAAAGCCAGATTAGAGGAGATTAAAGGTGGACTGGGAAGTTATAAAGTATATACTGTGCATATTTCTGTTGGAGAAGTTTTCCTATGAAGAAGAGGAGAACAATGAGGAAGTTACTGGAAGGGTAACTGGATTTCACTGGATTTTAAAATGAACTCTAATATTGCAGTGATTCTTCTGACAACCAGGGCAATTTTTAAATCAAATTCGTTTATGTCATAAATTTTCAGAATAACTAGCATTATGGCTTAAGGAAAAAAACCTCTGGGCTAGGCGCAATAATTACACACTCCAGGAGAGTTGCATGAGTGAAGGTTGCCCTCACTTACAGTAGAAAATGGACCTTTTCAGGACCCAAAGCAGGAGGCTACTCCACACCCTCATCCAAGAGGATAGAGAAGCAGAGGCCAGGTGTTAACAGGCTGAATAATTAGCACCCAAAAATTTCAGGTCCTAATACCTGGAACTTGCAATTTGACCTTACCTGAAATGGAAAAAGAGTCTTTGCCAACATGATTAAGGATTTTGAGATGGGAGATTATCTTGTATTCTCTGAATGAACCCTAAATATAATCACGAGCGTCCTTATGAGAGAGGCAGAGACATATTAAACACAGACACAGAAGAGGAGGAGGCAATGTGACCACGGGGGCAGGGCTAAGAGTGATGCAGTCACATGCTAATGAGTGTTGGCAGCCACCAGGAGCTAGAAAAGGCAAGGGATGGATCCTACCCTAGAGCCTCTGGACAGAGGGTGTTCCAGGTGACAGGTGATTTCATCCCAGATTTTAGACTCTGGCTTCCAGAACTGTGGGATAATAATTTTCTGTTGTTTAAAACAAGCACTAAATTTGTGGTAGTTTGTTATAGTAGCCACAGGAAACTAATATGCTGGGTTTCAGGGTCTGTGGAATTTTCCTTCTGACAAAATGACTCAGGGACATTTTTTAATAGAAATGTTTGCATTGCTACAATTAATGTAAAACCCCCCTGGAGCCCTCTTTTCCTATCTTCAACCCAGCTTCCAGTAATGTCTACTACTTTCACTTTTTTATTGTTGTTGTTTTTCATTTTTAATGAGGAAATGGTTACCTCAGTAAGACACCCTACAGAATCTGGCTGCCCAGAAACAAGACCCTGAGATGACAATTCTCACCCTGCCCCATTGTGTAAAGCTCAATCCACACAAGACCACAAATTCTAAAATGTAATAAAAGAAGAGACAAAAGCCAAATTCAAAGAGGCTAGTAAAAGTATCTTTGAGCACTGTCATGATACTCAAAGGAGTGCCCATTGGAGCATTTCAGATTTCAGATGTTCAGATTTGAGATGCACTACCAGTATGATGAAAATACCCCAAAACCAAAAATAATCCAAAATTGGAAACACTTCTGGTCTCAAGTATTTCAGATAAGGGATAGTCAACCTGTATTATAAGTACTTTTACCCAGAAAACAGCCATTCACATATCCTTTATGATCTAAAACTATGAGCATGAGGAGAAGACTGTACCTGTAGGGGATTCTAACAGCAATTCTACATCTGATGAGGGTTCAAGGTCCACGCTAAGACTTCTGTGAACTTCCAAAGGGGCAGAGTAGGAAATGTCATCTTAGGTCTTGTTTCTGGTCATCCAGATTCTGTTGGGTATCTTATTGGTGCAACCATTTCCTCATTAAAACAACAACAACAAAATAGAAGTGAAAGTAGCAGACCTTACTGAAGATGCAGTTGAAGACAGGAAGACAAGAGAGGGCCTACGAGGGTTTTCCATCAATTATAGCAATGCAAACGTTCCTTTTTTTTTTTTTTTTTTTTTTTTTGAGATGGAGTCTCACTATGTCGCAATGCTGGAGTGCAGTGGCACGATCTTGGCTCACTGCAACCTCTGTCTCCCAGGTTCAAGTGATTCTCCTGTCTCAGCCTCCCAAGTAGCTGGGACTACAGGTGCGTGCCACCATGCCCAGCTAATTTTTGTATTTTTAGTAGAGACAGGGTTTCACCATGTTGGCCAGAATAGTCTCAATCTCTTGATCTCGTGATCCACCCGCCTTGGCCTCCCAAAAACATTCCTATTATAAAATATCCTTGAGTCAGTTTTTCAGAAGGAAAATTCCACAGACCCTGAAACCATGTAACTCCTGCCCTTACAAAATCTCTCAGACTCCCCTCTTTTTCCCTTCCTTTCATGGTGTCTCTGTTATGTTCTATTCCTTATAGAATATTTCAAAAATTAAAATTCCTCTCATTCTTTCCTTCAGGGAAGCATGACTACCTGTTTTGTTGTTCAGCCTATTACTAACACTCAGAGCATTAGGCTCTCACCTACTAACCCAAGAAGCTATTTAAGTTTCTTTCTCCCCAAAGAATTTCCTCTATGGAAGGAATTCTGTGGCCAGCTGGTATAATACAGTGCTTGTTCCGTGGTAATAGTAAATGAAAACTTTATCCTGGCATTCTCCTGTCACATTTATCTATCTAAACGAGAGAGAAGACCTCTAGACCAGACTTTACAGTAAGTAAAGGTATTTCTTCTTCCTCTGGGTTCTCTTGGGTCAAATTGGAATGCTCCTTAGACCCAAAGTTACAAAAGGTGATTATTTTCAGACTAAATTTGTGGCCTTCCTAAATGTGCTTTGTACACTAAAGGCATTTTCAACACGACTTTGCACATGAAGATCAAACTGAAAGAATGAAAGAATGAATTTGTTGAATTCAATTTGTTGTTGCATCATCTTTAAGAAATAATGTACCATATATGGTCTAAAGTCAAGTATTTGATAAAAATAATATAATTAACATATTTAACAATGTTGGGTGTAGCCCACTGTTCAGTTCTAGTTTATTTTCAATAGAAACTCTGACTGTAGTGTCTTCAATTTGAACTGTTTCCCCAATGTTTCAGAGAGGTTTGACATACTCTGATAAACAAATAATAAACACTAATAAAATTGAATATCAATATGTGCAACATTCTGTGTCAATTGTAAGTTGAACATCCCTAATCTGAAAATCCAAAATTGGAAATGCTCCAAAACCTGAACATTTCTTAGTGCTGACGTAATGCTCAAAGGAAATGCAAGTCTGAGCTTTTAGAATTTTGGATTTTTGGATTAGGAATGTTCAGCTCATAGGTATAATAAAAATATTTCAATATCCAAAAAAAATCTGAAATCTGAAACATTTCTGGTCCCAAGTATTTCAGATAAAGGAGACTTAGCACATATCTCACCTACTACAGAAAACACTCCTATGTGTAAAATACTATCACTGCAAGTTTATTGGTGAAGAAACAGAAACTAGGGTACTTGTGTACCTTGCCATTAATCACCCAATTCAACCAATTCATATGCAAACAGCTGGGCCTTGAAACCACTTCTGTCAGCTCTAAAATATGTACTTTTTATCACTAAATGGAGTAACATTCAACTGCTAGTCCCTAGGAATTCCCTGAGAAAGTGTTTCTAAACTATCATGATTATAGAAACCACCTGGAACTCTTGTTAAACTATGAAACCCTAGGCCCCTATCAGAGACACCAGTTCAGTTGGTCTGGGGTGAGGTCTGAGAATCTGTAATATTTACAAGTTCTCCAGTTGATCTCTATTCTCATCTCATGTATCAATAAGAACTCTGCTGTACTCAGTAGAAAATTAACTCAAACTTCTAACTTAAATTTCAAAAAGAAACTATATATTGGCTTGGGCACCTGAACAATGTAGGGATAGACTAACTTCAGACACATCTCCACTATCACCTTCCACCTGGGGGCTCCCATGAGAGAAAACTGCTTCCTGGATAATGCAAATAGTAGTTCCAGAATTGACTCTCCTTGGCCCTGGTTGGCTAGACATGGATCATGGGTCTGTCCCTGACCCCATCACTGTAAACAAGTGATTGCAATTTTCTTTCTTCTTAGTTTTATTCACCTACTCCTCCTCTGAAGCCCAGGGATGGTGTCAATTGCCTTGGAGCCCATAGGATGAGAATAGAGAAGGAAAAGACACTATGGATTCACTACCAGAAGGAAGGAAAGGTACATGCTAGGTAGCAAAATAACGGAAGTTTACTAGACCTCTCTAGGGTAAGATTTAAAGTTTAGAATAATACACTATGTTAGTTACCTTAATACACCATCAGAGAATAGGGCTAAAAATGTTTCCTGATCATGGCAAAGATATTTTGATTGCTAAAGTACTTTCCTCCAAACCTATACATTCGGGCTGATTATTCTAAAAAGCCATTGGTATTATTCCCATCAGACTTATGTTTCAAGTCAATACATTTTATTATATTCTTGGATATTTACTCTTATCCAAGCAGGGGGAGGGGAAGTAAACTACAGAGTCTTCTCATTTTGCCTGATTTTCCATTGTTTAAATTTTTTTTTTTTTTAAAAAACAATCCTACATTTTGTGCGAGGCTTACTAGATTCATGTTAAAGTATAAAGCGAGCTTTTTGGAAATTCACATCTTAGAGGAAATTCCCACATTTTTGGAAATTCACATCTTGCTTCAGTTTCAAGAAGGAAATATTTACTAAATTAAGATGAAATAGCTGCACTGCCTATTTGCAACTCTCAGTTAAAAATGGGTATACTTTATCACTGAATATTTCCTAAAATAAAACTTTATAACCATCTGGATTCAGTGCTTTCTTGCTGATATTTCTTGTAGATAAATGGCTTCTTAATGACTCTTTTGATCCCAAAGGATGTATTAAACTCTAAAATTATGTGTTTAAATAACAACCCAAAAAGAGCCAATTTGATCTGCAAGCTTCTTTACCTATCACTGCATTTCAAAATGTTAAGAATATCAGAGAATTTTTCTCAGAAGTTCTTTGCCCTGAGAAAAATTACAGCCAATAGCATTGTCTCTTATTATTAATATGATTAGATATAATGATATGCACTGTTAGTCTCCTTTGTTGTTCTATTCTTTTTGAAACAACTGATCACCCCATCTGTCCTTTCTCTTCAACTCTGTGTTGCATCTACAGAGGCACATTGGACACTGAGGGAATATTAATATTCACATATTGAGGACAGCAAATTATCAATTAACGTTTTTCTTCAAGTCTTGTAATAAAATCAGATCTAGAATAAAAACAAAGTGTTCTGGAAACAATCTCCAGATTTTTCATAGAGGAGAACATCTTACATTAATCCTTTTTACAAATATTTTTTATATAAATATGTAATTAAATACAGATAAGTGTTATTTAAAGTATAGTAACTAAGACTATGCTACAAATGCGAATGTGAATGTATGTATCTATGAATATGCAGAATGCCCCAGTTATACTATTTTCTTCTCTAGCTTATATTTTAATGCTAACACTGATGAGGGAGTGAATTAGGGAGATTATTTCAGATAATTATTTCGAACACAGATGAACCTCAGAGTTTAAGATACTAAAAAACAGAGCCCCTGAACACCAGATTCTTCTTTCTACTTTTGAATCTATGAAAGTGTTCATGGTGCAGAAGACTCATTCCATACTTTTGAAATCTCTTTCATCTTGGCTTTTTCTGTCATGGACAAATACTGCACCTTAGTCCAGAATTATGCTAAAAATTTTTTAATCTAAAATATGAAGGTAAAAAAAATAAAAAAGATCCTTAAATGTGAGACTTAAAGAGCAATAAAATGAAATAAAATGGAAGTGAGTTTGGGCTTTTCTAGACCAACCTTCCAGAATACCCAGAGAGATTTGAGCTGAAATCTAAGGCCTCCAACAGTGTAACGGGATATCTTTTAGTTTTCAGGAATTAAAATAAAACTTGGACAGTGATGGGAAATTTATTGGTTCACACAATCAGTCTTTAACAACATTAGAAAGCTCATATGCAAACCAGGAACACTGGTACAAAAAAGACTCCCCAGATTTACTGTTCTGACAAGATTGGAATATGCCTGCAGCTGGTGTGTATAGAACTCTGACAGATGGAATACTATGCAGCCATAAAAAGGAATGAATTAACAGCATTTGCAGTGACCTGGATGAGATTGGAGACTATTATTCTAAGTGATGTACTGCAGGAATGGAAAACCAAATATCGTGTGTTCTCACTGATATGTGGGAGCTAACCTATGAGTATGAAAAGGCATAAGAATGATACAATGGACTTTGGGGACTTGGGAGGAAGAGTGAGAGGCAGGCAAGGGATAAAAGACTACGAATATGGTGCAGTGTATACCGCTCAGGCGATGGGCGCACCAAAATCTCACAAATCGCCCTAAAGAACTTACTCATGTAACCAAATACCACCTGTACCCCAATAACTTATGGAAAAATAAATTAAAAAACACAAAAACAAAACAAAAAAAGTGACAATAAAAGTAATGCAAATAGAAAAACAACACAGTATACATCTGTTTACACAGCATTTACATCGTATTATGTGTTGTAGGTAATCTGGATATATTTTAAAGCATATGGGAGGATGTGCCTAGGTTATATGCAAATACTGCACCATTTTACATAGAGGACTTGAGCATTCATAATTTTGGTATTTGCAGCAGTCCTGGAACCAATTCCATATGGATACCTAGGACAACTGTTCTCATCATTTCAACCCCATGAGCAGTTTCACTTGTTAGTATCTCTTTGAGAATTCAATGAGAAAGTATTTATTGATTATTCACTATTTGCTTGATCACCTGAGACAGACACTGCCTTTAAGCTTCTGTTTACTGAGTTTGGGCCCAGACTTACAGAGTCAAACCGGGCTTTGCAGAGAGTATTATATGTAAGCTGGGACCTGTAAGATGAGTTCCATGTTAAACACAGCATTTCTTACACACAGGATAGGAAAGGAACACTGACCCATGTTAGTATTTACCAATTTGGCAAATTTTCAAGGCTGTGTTTGGATGTGGCTTAATGGGAAAGCCATGGTAACACATATGAGATAGCATTGTTTATATACTCTTAATCTTTTAAATTTGTTTTTCTAAAAGGTAGGTACTTGAGTAATGTCTGTTCATCCTTTTATCAAGTATTTGCTAAGCTTCTAACATGAGCCTCATCAATATGACATCTAGGAATAAAGCTTGGTTTATCTCATCAGGGTGTCCTACCTCAGAAGGCTGTTTGGTTGAAGATGGAAATATTGTGAACATTGCTGACAATTCATTTATTCACTTCAATATCTCTTTGTGAGGTAACATATCAGTCAGTAGGGATACTATTGTGATCTTAGAAATAACCATAATAAAAGCAGTAGGTATGCCAGAAGCACTAAATTTGAATCCCAGATGGTTCAATCGCTACCTTGAACAATTCACTTAACCCAACTCCTCTCTCCATAAAATGTGGCCAATAAGCCCTGCTAACTTCATAGGTTTATTGCAAGAATAAATTAAAAAAATATAAAGCAATTTCTAAGCTGTAAAATGCTATGCACATTGTTGGTATGTTTAAGTTTTTCTTCCCATTCTTCTGTGTGGCGATTACAGACAGAAAATCTGTCTTGTATCTCCTATTTAAGCAAAAGGAAGCAATTAAAGCTGCTTCCATCCTCCTTCTTGTAGCAGCTGACTGATTCTGATGGGCCAGCTTTATTGCCCCCCTCTTATCCCATCACACAAGTAACCTGCCTTGTGGAATTTGAACCGCTGTGTTCTGGCCTTGTGCCTTGTGTTAAGTGGATGTACGCCAAATTACTCGAGCGAAACTTCTCTATGGGGTCACTCCCTCACAGAGAGTCAGTGCCAGGAAGTGGGGCGAGAAACCAGAGGACTCTATTAAATTTCCCATTAACTTTGTTCATATGCCCCTACTTGACCTTTCCTTGGCTGTGTCTCCCTGCTGTTCCCTCATCCGAGCAAAAGGCTGCTAAGCTTCTAAATGACTTGGAGTGCCTTTGCACTGAGGGTTGAGAGGTGCACAGGACTCTGCTGGGTACTAGACAGAATGGTCTTTCACAAGCAGTAATAAGTCACGTTTGAACCCAAGAAACAATTGTGTTTTCAGAAATTCTGTGGCTATTACTAAATATGATTTTTGTTAGTAACAAAATTCAAGTTATTGCTCTTAATTGGGCAGTGTGATTAGCAATTCGATAGTCCAAATATGTAGGTGCTAAACAGTAAGTACACATGGAGATAAAGATGGAAATAATACATACCTGGGACTCCAAATGGGGCAAGGGTGGGAGGCATGTGAGAGTTGGAAAGTTACCTACTGGGTACAATGTTCAATATTTGGGTGATGGGTATACTACAAGCGCAATCCCCAACATTTCACAATACACCCAGGTAACAAACATGCACATGTACCCCTTGAATGTAAAGAAAAATTCTCCAAATATTATTTCCTGTGAGAATTGACAATAATTCCTTAATTTTAAAAAAAAAGCCTTTATCATCAAATTGGCACATGCAGGTGGTGGTGTCTAGAATTCTGGATGATATTTCTTGAAAATATGTATTGACTTTTTCAAAAGTATTAATGGATATTAAGAAGGTATGATATCTCTTTATTCTCATTTATTTTAAATCAGCTTTGATGAGATGAATTGCTCTACTAGTTTAAACAGTGTTTCCCGAAATTCATGTCTACCCAGAATTTCAGACTATACCGTTATTTAGAAATAAGGTCTTTGCAGTTATAATCAAATTAAAATGAGATGGTCCCTAATCTAATGGCTGGTGTCTCTACAAGAATACAGAAATTTAAATTTGGACAAAGAGATACAGAGAGGAAAAGGCGATGTGAAAACAGAGGCATACCAGTTACACCGGCACAAGCCAAGAATCCCCCAGGAACACCAGAAGCTAGGAAGAGGCAAGGAAGGCTTCTTCCCTAGAGCCTGCAGAGGGAGCATGGCCCTGCTGACACCTTGATTTCATACTCTTTGCCTAGAGAACTGTAAGAGAATAAATTTCTGTTGTTTTAAGCCACCCAGATTGTGGTACTTTGTTATGGTAGCCCCAGGAAACTAATATAATTGCATAAAATAAAATGCAGCAGTTATAAGTGCAATGAATTTTGACAAATATCTGCACCATATAACCATAACACTAAAGATATAAAATATTAGAGCCTAAAGAGCTCCCCTTTGCCCCTTCCCAGTCTATATCCCCTCTCCACCTCTGCCAACACACACATACCCAGCTCCAGACAACTCTTGGCTGTGTTCTGTCATTAGGTCTACTGTAGAATTTCACATAAGTGGAATCACACAGTATGTGCTTATTTGTGTCTAGCTTCTTTCATTCAAAATGATTTGAGATGCATCCTTGTTGATGTGTATGTCAGTAGTCTGTTCCTTTTTTATTGCTGAATAATACTATGATATATTATCAAAATACGTCATTAAAAATGCACATTATTGAGGTTGGCCACAGTGGCTCACACCTGTAATCCCAGCACTTTGGGAGGCTGAGGTGGGTAGATCACTTGAGGTCATGAGTTTGAGACCAGGCTGGCCACCATGGCAAAAATCCGCCTCTACTAAAAATACAAGAATTAGCTGGGTGTGGTGGTGCGTGCCTGTAGTTCTAGCTACTTGGGAGGCTGAGGCAGGAGAATCGCTTGAACCCAGAAGACAGAGGTTGCAGTGAACTGTGATCATGCCACTGCACTCCAGACTGAGCAACAGAGCGAGACTCCATCTCAAAACAAACACACAATTATTTTTGTTGTTATCCTTTCACCTGTTGATGGACATTTAAACTCTTTCCAGTCTGTGCTTTTATGACTAAAGCTGCTATAAAAATTTGAACACAAATTTTTAAATGGACATATGTTTTCGTTTCTCATGGGAAATAAGTAGGAACACAGAATCATGCAGGTGACATGATAAACATATGTTTAACCTTAGAAGAAACGACTAAACTGTTTCCCAATGATTGCACCATTTTGTGCTCCCACTAGCAGTGTATGAGACTTCCAGTTGATCAACATCGTAATAATTGATATCATCAGTCTCCTTCATTTTAGCCATTCTACGGGGAATGTAATGGTATTGCATTGTTTTAATTTTCATTCCTTAGTCGTTAAATCTTTTATGTGACATTTGTATATCTTCTTTTGTGAGATTCCTATTCAATCTTTGACTCATTTACTTAACTGGGTGGTTTGTCATTTTTTTATTAAGCTGTGAGAGTTCTTTATAAATTCTGGATACAAGCACTTTTTCAGATATAGTGAAATAATTGTTCCCAATCTGTGGTTTGAATTTTCATTTATTATTTGTGTATTTTAAGGATGAAAGTTTTTTATTTTGATAAGTTTAATTTATCAATGATTTTCATTATTGTTTATGAATTTTGTGCCCTAAAAAAATTTCTACTCCAATGCCACAACTATTTTTGACTATGTTTTCTTCTAGAAGTTTTATAGTGTTTGCATCTATGTTTAGTTCTATGCTCCATTTAAGGTTAATTTTTATGTGTGATGTTAGTTATGACCATGGTTCACTTTTTTCCCATATGAATAGCCAATTCTTACAGCACCATTTGTTAAAAAGATATACTCTCCTTCCTAAATCACCTGTGTACCTTTATTAAAAATAAGTCTACCATGTATGTGTGAGTTGATTTCGATTTCTGGATTCTATTCTGTTTCAGAGCAGATATTAAAATATCTTTTTTAAAAAATAATTGGTCTTAACAATGTAAATGTAAAAATGATCCTACTTTATTTCTATGCTAATCAATTCTACAGATATTTAAGAAACACCTTATTTCAAGGCATCGAATCAGACTCTGTGAATAATGCAAAATTGATTAATATGATATCGCAAGTCTCAAGAACTATACAATTTTAGGACAAGGTCAAAAATCCATGCTCTAGATGGTTACATTTGGATTGTGGAGAGGTAGAAATGTGTTCATGATGCTCTGAAATTTTATTCAAATTTTGGTATTATGTGTGCCTTTGTGATTTTTTTTCATGGAGGAATTGAAGGACCTGTCCCTAAAAGAACAACTGCTTCCTAAAAATAAGAAGAAAATGTTGCTGTCACCTCTCTCAACATGCATAGTGGCAGAATTAGTATTACAATTACAAATGATAGAAAACCAGTTGGTTGATGTGATTTCTGAAAGAAAACATTGGCACACTGACTAAAATTCTTTTTTGCTGTTTTATAGAATTTAATCAAAATAGTTTGCACTTATAGACAGGTAATCAGATTTAATTTTTTAAAGAAACTGTATAGCTAAGTTTGTACACACTCATGTACACACTCATCTGTCTTCTTTGTGGCTCATGACAGGTATTGTCTCTGAGCTAATCTTCCCTTGACATATTTCTGAAACATAAAACGGAACCAGCCTAAATTTTCCTGTCAAAAACAAATCCACAATGTGGATATTTAATAGATGTTGAGAGAAAATTAGCAGTGACAAGTTTAATGCTATTTACTTAGGAAATTAAGTTGAGATACTCAGTGAAAGTGGCAGTTAGCAGAAAGCACAGAAGCTATAGGGCAAGATAGCAATTTCTCTTCCATTGCATGGTAGCGTAGCTCAAAGCATAATATTATTATAGACTTCATGTCCGCAGAACACATATGAGTACAATGAACACTCAGGTTCTTCTGGAAGTATCTGTATACACTCACTGGTTTGGAAGGAAAAAGAAAGTTTAATTCATCAGAAAAAAAGTCATGTGGCTCTTGCAGCCTCAATCCTTTCCTGATGTTAAAAATCATCTGGTTAAAAATGTTTCTCTCCATGTCCTTCAGATGAGGCACTGTTTCAGATCCCTGTCAACTTGTATTAAGCAGTGCCATCCAGCTTTGTGTTTTCCTACCTGTTAAGCTGGGCTATGCCCCCTACCCTATTGTGTGTAAATGATTTTCATCTGTTCACAATACATAGAATTTATATAATTTGAGTGTCTCTGGCCATGGAGAAGGCCCTAGGCCATGCCTTTCAAATTGACATATCCTTCCTTGACTATAGCTGGATTCTCAGAGATTATAAGGAAGAGAATGTGTCTTCTGAGAATCAATGTTACCTAATTTATGGGGATGTTTTCTCCTTACTGTTTTCTAATAACATTCTCTTTCTGCCTCTGCCCTTCTCTGTACCATGTGATGTAATGTGATATGAACACTCCTATTTTGGAGTGGCAAGAGGACAGGATTTGGAAACAGATTTACAAAAAATTGGGCTGAAATAAGAGAGTTCTTATGTACTATGTCTTTTGAAAATATTAATGCAGACTTTTGAGATGGGATGGGCGTGAGCTGTCTGTCACACTATAAACCTCTCATGTGGTTTGTGGTTCTTGGTTTCATGAAGGTAAATACAATAACCCAAAATAATAACCATGAATTGGAGTATGATGTCTTTATGTAGTCCCATGGCTCCAGGGGCCATTACAACCATAAATCCTGATACTACTGAGCAAAATTCATCAAAATATCTGTCCAATGGTCATTTCTGAATGCAGTCCGACACTTTATTTCTGTCTAGATATCTAAGATTTTGTGAGAAAAAAAAACAACCCACCACATATGATCTAATCATATTCTATATATAGAAAAACTTCACTGATGAGGACCACTTGGAGAGAACAATCATGATTAGTATGGAACCAAAGCCGTTATATGATATGCTTAAAGAGTGCAGGTTAATGACTTTTCAGTAAATATAGAAACTTGAAGAAGGCTAACAAATCATTATCAAGCAAAATTCTTTGATCAGCTTTAATGAATAGATAATAAGTAGATCTCTTTCAAAGGAGCACAGCAATTTTTTATGTTAATGGTACTTCTAAAGTGCTTTAAATCAGCCAGTCCTACAACATGGGCTAAACATTTGCCCTACGATCCTAATTGTATAATTAATTTGCTTAGACATCATGATTTTAAATACATGTAAATATAAAAGTAAGTTTTATATTATTTAAATTAAATCCTCCATACCCCCAAGAATTCTAAATCTCAAACCATAGTAAGAATTAAAGAGGTTCATGGTGACTCTGACTGTTTTTGATATTTCCCTATAAGTTGCATGGTGTCTGTTTCTAAAGGAGAGAGTTTCTGGAGGCAGTTACCTACCTGAAAAAGTTGACTTAAGATTTCATCTTTTGAAAATCACCATTCCCTTGGTATCTACAGTTGTGTATATTGTCAAATAATAAATTAACTTGATAGATGAAATGGTAGAGAAGAACTTATGTTTGGAAACAGAGAGATAGAAGCTGAACGAGCAGCTCAAATGTGAAGAGGCTGTGTGATCTTAAGCCAGGTATTTAACTTCGTTAACTCTTACTTTCCTTATCTATAAAATGAAAAATAAAACTATACAAGAATGTTTGTAAAGGATAAGAAGAGATTAATTGTAAAGCTCCTAGCAGGATTAGTAGCAAATAATAGGCACTCAGTAATGGTAACTAATACTTTTTTGAGATTGTTAGTTTCATTGTTGTAATATGGAATGAAAAAAATGAGAAAAAACAAAAACAGAAACAAAGAAAAAAGGAATTTGATGCCACTTCCAGACATGCAGAGGCACTGGACATTTACAACACGTAATACAAATATTTGTTCTAAACTAGGAAATAAATGACATGGATTGTACAGGTTGTCAAACCATTAACACAAATGAATATAAAAATTTGACATTTTAAGCCATTAGAAAAATACACATAAAAGAAATAGATGATAAACTACTACAGAGTTACCAGACCTGAACAATATTCAATGTCAGTCAGTCAGATTTTAGAAGATAACAACAAGCATAGCTTGTTGTCATCTTTATCTGCTGATCCGAATAACACACACAAAATCGCATCCATTGGCTATGTGAATGTCTGAAATGGAAAGAACCACTACCACCAGGGAGAAATGCCATCATTTCTAAATAAAGTATCATAACCCATTTTGACCAATAGAATACTAACCCATGATAAATTTATTAGAAAACCACCATTTTAAATTCAGATGAAAGCATTAACACATGCTATTTATTATGAGTTAGTTTACTATCCTGTCATCTATGTGTTTAAATATGATATAATAGAAAATACTTTCATTAATCCCGGTTGACATCCTCCAATAAAATTTCTAAGGTCTGTGAAACACAGAAAGAGAAGTAGTAGTTCAGAACTCATGCTCAGGTTTGCCACTGAATCATCATTTAGAGACAATGTCAATGAAATAAAACATTTGTGCAGGATAACAGTCACCTGTTGTTAGAGTAATGCTAAGATGAAAAAGAGAGGTTTTTTTTTTCCAACTCAAAGCAAAACGGAAATGTTTATTCTCAAATTGGAGATTATGCTTCTTTGAGAATGTTCTCTCCATCACCCATGCTTCATCTTTTTCATAAATCCCATGATTTGTAAAAAAAAAGGGTGTCTTTTTCAACTTGATCTCTTGGAATTGGCATGCATTTGATTCATGAAGGAATTAACCAGTCACTAAAGAAAAATCTGGGGCACAATAAACATTTAGTGTGTATTTGAGGAAACAACAATTAATTAATTGGAGAATTATGAAGAATGAGCCAAACTTAAAGAGGTTTATTTTTTCGATGACAAAACTGCGTGGTACTGCTGTTGGATACACAGACCAATGGAACAGAATAGAGAGACCTGAAAAAAAGTTTACACACCTACAATCATCTGATCTTCAACAAAGTTGATAAAATAAGCAATGAGGAAAAGATTCCTTACTCAATAAATGATGCTGGGAATTGACTCAAGATTGATTAAAGACTTAAATGTAAGATCTCAAACTATAAAAATCCCATAAGAAAACCTAGGAAATACCCATCTTGATATTGGCCTTCACTAAGTCCTCGAAAGCAATTGCAATAAACACAAAAATTGACAAGTGGAACCCATTTAAACTAAAGAGTTTCCGCACAACGAAAGAAACTATCAACAGAGTAAATAGACAACCTACAGAATGGGAGAAAATATTTATAAACTATGCATCCAATGAAGGTTTAGTACTTAGAATCTATAAGGAACTTAACAAATTAACAAGCAAAAAAACCAAACAACTCTATTAAAAAATGAGCAAAGGGCATGAACAGACACTTCTCAAAAGACATACAAGTGGCCAAGAAACATATGAAAAAATGCCAACACCACTAATCATCAGAGAAATGCAAATGAAAACTACAATGAGATACCATCTCACCAATCAGAATAGCTTTGTTAAGAAGTCAAAAAATAACATGTTGGCAAGGCTGCAGAGAAAAAGAAACACTTATACACTGTTAGTGGTAATGTAAATTAGTTCAGCCTCTGTGGAGAGACATTTGGAGATTTCTCAAGAAACTGAAGAGTTGAACTACCATTTGACCCAGCAACCCCATTGCTGGGTAAATACCCAAAGGAAAATTAATTGTTCGACCAAAAGACATATGCAACTGTATGTTCATCATTGGGCTATTCACAGTAACAAAAACATGGAATCAACCCAGGTGTGCCCATCAACAGTGATATGGATAAAGAAAATGTGGTACATATAAATCATGGAACACTATGCAGCCATAAAAAAGAAAGAAATCATGCCCTTTGCAGCAACATGGATGAAGCTGAAGGCCATTATCCTAGGTGAACTAACATGGGAGAAGAAAACCAAAGACTGCATGTTCTCACTTGTAAGTGAGAGCTAAACATTTGGTAGATGTGGATATAAACGTGGGAACAATAGATACTGGGGACTACTAGAGGGGGAAAAGAGGGCGGGAGGCAAGGGCTGAAAAAGTACTTATTGAATACTATGCTCATTACTTGAGTAATGGTTTCATTTGTACTGTAAACCTTAGCAACACACAATATACCTTCGTAAAAAACCTGCAAATGTACCCCTGATTCTAAAATAATGGCTTTAAAAAAAAGAAAAATACAGAAACAAAAAAAGGAATTATTTGATTGCTTTGCCTAGTTTTAGGTACCTTGTTGAAAAGCCCCAGATCACATCATTGTATGTTGGTTGACTGCTTATGATTGGCTGGGACTAAGTTTTATTTCTGTCTAACACAAGCATTACCAGAAATGACCCAAGTTAAGTTTCACGCATGTTTGCAACTTAAGCGAGTTTGAGGTCACTTATGAGGGCTAACTGGTTTTGTCTGCTCAGGGATTCTTCAGGCCTGGTCTCCATTTTAATTTACTTCAACACTAAGAAACATGAGATTACACCTGAGGTTCATTTTGTGTTAGTGCACTATCTAGACATCTGTGATTTTCTTTTTTGATGTACTAACCAGGCTAAACTACAGTTCTCAATCATTCAACCAAGCATTAATCTAGGTGTTGCTTTGAAGGTAGTTTGTAGGTGTAATTAAAGTCTATAAACAGTTGAACTTTAAGTAAGGGTAGGGCTGATAACAGCAGTTCAAAGGTTTTAAATCAGAGGTGAGACTTCCCTGAAGAGAAGAAAATTCTGCCTGGGGACAGCAGCTTCAGTCCCTGCCTGAGAATTCCAGCTCGCTCTTCCTGATGTTCTGACCTACAGATTTCCAACTTGCCTGGCCAGCCCTTACAATAATATAAGCCAATTACTTGTAACAAATCTCTTAATATATATCTTCTATTGATTCTGTTCCTCTGGCTGAACCCTGAATGATACAACATCCTTTTTGAAAATCCACATTTAAATATCCAACTTAAGGTTGGTCCAGTTCTTCAACACCATTGCACTGCATAAGGCCTGCACTTTATAAAACCAACCATTTAGCATGTATTGAAAAAAATCTTAGATATGATTGATTAGCTTCAATATGTTAAATAGCTGTTTATGAAATATCATATTCCCAAGTTTTGCATACTAATATGTTCCTGTAAATATGGGAAAATATGGCCTCATGAAGATTAATGAAGCCTCTTTTTGTTACCAAAGATGAGGCCAGCTAATGCTTCTGGAGGCATCAACATGATATATAAACCTTTTAACTACAGGGTTGTCATGATTTGACCAAAATATCAACCTGTGATCTCAGATTCAGTTATTCAATGCCCTTTGATAGTCTGAGTATATCAGTTAATAAGTGTGCAGTATAGTTTATAACTGTAAACTAAGAAAAAAATCAGCTTAGCAATAGACATTGGCATTCTAGCCTTCTATAGCCAGGTCACTTCTAATATTTACAAATAATTCTAATTTATTTAATTATCAGGTAGATATCAGAAGGTAAGAGTAATCATTAAACAACAAAGCAGTTGTTAATTTTTCATCACTAAATTACCATGGCAGATTTTCTTTCTGTTTTCCTTTTGACTGTAGCAAGACAAATCTCCATGGAAATGAGAATGTGTTGTAATGCTTCTATGAGATACAATTCACTTATTCCCTTTGAAATCATCTCTGGATCCAGATTGTCCCTTTAATACTGCTGATCTATGCTATGTAAACAGGTGTACTTTCCTTCATGTGTACAGTTTTCACTCCTCCTATAGAATGTGATAAGTGGGCTTTTTCACTCCCATTTTTTTTTTCCTTTTACTTGAATCTTCAGAACTTGGTATGTTAGAATTTTGCACCTTGTATTAGTCTGTTTTCACGCTGCTGATAAAGACATACCTGAGACTGGGTAATTTATAAAGGAAAAGAGTTGAACTACCATTTGACCCATGTGAGTCTTAATGGACCCACAGTTCCACATAGCTGGAGAGGCCTCACAATCATGGTGGAAGGTGAAAAGCGTATCTTACATGGTGGCAGACAAGAGAGAATAAGAGCCAAGCAAAAGGGAAAACTCCTTATAAAATCATCAGATCTCGTGAAACTTATTTACTACCATGAGAACAGTATAGGGGGAAACCACCCTCATGATTCAATAATCTCCCATCGGGGCCCTCCCTCAACACATGGCAATTATGGATGCTACAATTCTAGATGAGATTTGGGTGGGGACAGAGCCAAACTCTACCATATCTGAAGCTCCTTGAAAGTTAGCATATGTTCAGAACCTTAAAGGAATTTGATAAAGTTGGAGTAGCCCATTTAGGTTTGAAAAAATAAAAAATAATAAGAGCAAAAGAACTAGGGAGAATATGCCATAGCCTTCCTATCTCATAAGTATTTCCTGTTGTTGAAGGCAAACACCAGCTAAACTCTGCAGCAAGGAGGAATAACCAGAAAATTAGATTCCTAATACCATTTCTCCCATCAAGTCTAATTATATGTCAATTCAAATATAAGGCATATTTTAATTGGTCTTTAGATTCCATAAGGAAATTAAAGCATATTTACTTTTAATAAGTAATTATAATTTTCTCATATTGACATTCATTGCAAAGACCAAGGCTTAGCCCACATTGTTGGAATTAATAGGGGATATACAGGAAAAGAGCTTCTTAAACTAATATATACCTTTGTTAGGAAATATTGGGTTGCAAGCAAAAGAGACATACTTAAACCATCTTACATAAAAGGGAGACTTCATTTTAAGAATATTCAAGTGCATTGTGGTCCTAGATACATCATGGAACCCAGAACCGGAAAAAAGCAGAAGCACAGCCAATCCCTGTCTCCACTTTCTCTGAAACACATGGAATTATCACTCTGCCTCACTCTACATGTCTTCTTCATGATTTTCTTCTTCTGCAAAGCAATTTCCCTGGGTCTACATTCATGTGATTATCAATGTCTTGCTTATGTGATCTTTCAGTTTAAAATACTGACAGACTAACCAGTGTTTTTGAATCCCAATTTTAAATTGCTTGGTAAATAAACCATTTGATTGGCTAATCTTGTTCTGGGTCTACCACTACTTTGGCTCAACTCAAATTCTAGTTTTTCCCAGAAAGGTGGAGTCTTTGGCCACCTTCCTACATAGCAGGGGTCATGACACAAGACTTTCCAAAACCAAAGGTAGTTTTCAGAGAAATAAATGGGAGCTGGGTGGGTGGACACACCACCCTATCCAATAGAAGTGAATAGAATCCTAATCCCTAAATTTAAGAAACTCTATGTCTTTTCTGAATTTTCACTCCTGACTTTCTGAAAAATGTTTAATTTTCACCTATTGATTCAGTAGAATGATAAATAGTATTCACTTCTACTCTCAAAATTCTCCCCGTTTGAATGATAAATGTAGATGTAGCAGGTATGCACTTGAATCAAATTTCTCTTTATTTCAAGGTGGTGGTGTTGATAGAGTGGTTCAGTTGACTAATGTATGACATGACACCCTTCCGATGCAGCTATATTTAAATATACTTAAATCTGTATGGGAACCGATCTAGCAGCAGTGAACTAAAAATTAGTAGAGTTATGACTAATGGCACTGAGAAAGACATGAGAGTTACAGAAATAAGGGATTTCAGGGGAGAAACAGATTCAAACTATTAGAAGAGTGGGGAAAGACTCTTACTGTGAAAAGCTCTGTTGACGTTAAGGTCTGTCGGCTTTTTCTGAGCCCAGGACTCTCTGCAGAGACTTTTGGAGGAAGTGGTAAAGCAGCTGGTGAAAATCATAAGCTTGGAGCAATCTCCACTGAGTGAAGAAAAATGTTTTAAATGCATTTGCTTCACCTGATCCATTTGCTTCTACAATGGTCTCTATAATGAGATTTTCTTACAATTTCAGAGAGATGGTCAACTCCCCCATTGCACAGGACTCTTAGGAAGTCTTTCTAGCATTTTTCCTAATTAGAGAACATACTGCCACCAACTGAATTGTTCACACTGATGGGGTCAACTACTCCTTTCACCTAACGCAACCTTTCCCTAGAAAGGTATTAAGTCATCATTAACAACAATGAAATCACCATATTCGGTAGCAAATGTTAAAGTGAATAATTTGGGTACAATTTACTTTTAATACAGGCAAATAAAAAACTTGCACAAGTTCACTGTGGATTACATTTTGATTTCACTGTAGATATCAAGTATAAGGACTTGTCCTGAATCCCTCTGAGCTGGGTGAGATTTCTATCAGATAAGAAGCCAAATCTTAGTAAGGCTTATGCTTAAAACTACTTTGCAAATAGAAAAGAACTTTCAACAATTAAATCTAATGAATACATGCAATCACTCTGAGAAATAAGCTACATTTTCAAGTAGATTTGGACAAGAGACTTTGTAGGGACATTAGGACCCATTATCCCAGCACACTTGGGCTTTGAGAAGTCAAGTAGGAACTAGCCCTGTCCAAAGTCCTTCTCAAAACTGCTTTTATATGACCACTTCCTTTATTACTTTCACTTACTCCATTTATTGTTTATTTATTAATTTTTGAGATGGAGTCTCACTCTTGTTGCCCAGACTGGAGTGCAATGGTGCTATCTTGGTTAAATGCAACCTCTGCCTCCCGAGCCCAAGCCATTCTCCTGCCTCAGTCTCCCGAGTAGCTGGGATTACAGGCACGTGCCACCATGCCTGGCTAATTTTTGTATTTTTAGTGGAGACGGGGTTTCACCATGTTGTGCAGGCTGGTCTCAAACTCATGACTTCAGGTAGTCCACCTGATTTGGCATCCCAAAGTGATGGGATTGCAGGCATGAGCCACCATGCCTGGCCTGTTTACTCCATTTTTTAAATGTCTTCTTTAACCCTCTAAGGAGAAAACAAGGGAACCACAGGTCCATGTCAGAAGCTATGGACTTGCCAAGGCTCTTCTACAATGTACATGTGTGAAAAAAATTGCCAGAGCAGAAACATTCTGCATGTCCATTGACGTCAACTCAAACTGTACAAAGTTATCCAAAAATGAAAAATATATTTAAGGGACATATACAATAAATTACAGGTATCTTTTGTAACAGCTGAAAGGTAAGTTACCTCAGGATCAAATAGAATCTAGGATTGAAACGCTGCAAAATTATTTCTACTTTCTGGAAAGGTCAACCTCATATTCTCCTATGGCAAACTGGCTTCCTTAATGTGCTGGAAAATACAATGGCTGCCAGCTCTCAAACATGACTTCCCACCCATTGTCAGAGAGGGATTGATTTGTATTATCTCTAGATGCCCAAGCTCAAACATTCCAAGCATCAGCTATGATAGGTTCTCCGTGTGTCAGGTGCTTATCCTTGCACCATCAACTATAGTCTAATATGGAGGCTATAAGAGCATGGCACCCATCATTGTGTTCACCACGGTTGGATTAGAGTTAGGAGGTAAGACACTGGAGTATTTTCCCAAAAAATGCTCTGCTGGTTTCAGAAGGTGGAAGAAGTAGTGAGCAGACATTATACAAGTCCCTATAGCACAACAAAATAAAAAAAAAAAAAGCTTGGAATATAAGCAACTGTTGGAGAAAAGAAGGAAAAAGAGAAGATCATCAATTCCTGAGTGAAATGTGCGGCAGATTCTGATGCATTCAGTTCCTAACAACATTTGTCTTTGTGGGCTACAACCACTGGCCTAGAAAAGAAAACAAGTATCTCTGGAGCCAGCAGGACGCAAGCTGGAAGAATTGACTAAATCAGCGCTTCTGAAGATTCTCCAGGCCATGGACAATGTCGAAGACAAACACTTCTGGCATCATCCAGCACACACATTCTTCAACTGTTCCTATTAAAATACTTCTCTTGAGCAAATGAACACACATAATTCTTTGAACAAAACATAAACAAAAATGTAATTCAGTGGTTGGGTGCGGTGGCTCATGCCTGTAATCCCAACACTTTGAGAGGCTGAGGCGGGAGGATTGCTTGAGGTCAGGAGATCGAGACCAGCCTGGACAACATGATGAAACCCTAGGTCTACTAAAAATACAAAAATTAGCTTGGCATGGTGGTTCAGGCCTGTAATCCCACCTACTTGGGAGGCTGAGGCACGAGAATCACTTGAACCAGGAAGGTGGAGTTTGCAGTGAGCCAAGATTGAGCCACTGCATTCTAGCCTGGGCCACAGAGCAAGGCTCTGGCTCAGAAAACAAAAAAGAAAAAAGAGAAAAGAAATGTCATTCAAACACAAAGTAATTTTTAGACATAAAAATTGATTCTAGCCTATATAGATATTAATACTTAAGCCTACAAGTGGGAGGTCACCATCCATGATCTCGGGTTTACCCAGGCATTCTATAGTCAAGACCAGTCATTTTCAGAACAAATTATTAAGTTTCTCTGTAATGTGTCCTTACTCCACACACACAAACACACACACACACACACACACACACACAGAGAGAGACACTCTCTCTCTCTCTCTCACATTACCCACTCCCAGGCAAACTAGATGTTTTGAATTGCTAATGGTGCAATTTAAGGCACTGTAGGTGGTATATTATAAGTTCCTTTCAAATATTGCAGGATGGATCTGTTAATGAGGGATTCTTCACAGGTTAAAAGAAGGAATCATTTCTAAAAAGCCCAGAGGAATTCCAGACTTCAAAGCTACATTTTTCACTCTGTTTATAGTCATTGGGTCCCATGAACAGAAATTTAAAATCATAAGATACCAGGAGATAATGGGGATTTCTAATGACTAAAGGTAAAATGTCTAGACTCTCTTTGTGATGTTATACTGCAATAACATGAAAATGAGGTAAAACAAAAACAATCATAAAAAATTAAGGTGAAACAAAAGATCACTTAACTTATGAATTTTTAAAGTGTGGGTCCGGGTTAGCAAAGTTTCCCTTTTAACTATGACTTAGGCTTTTGGGGAGCCCCTGCTGAGAAATAGATGTCTTACTAGATATCTCACAGTTACAACTAAGGTAGAAAGCATTTTGACATAATTATGCATGTTTGTATTTATAAAGAGGTATTTTTTATTATGCTTATTATTTGGTTTTCTCCTAGAGTAGGTCAGAACACTTTCTCAAGCTGTTTTCTTGATGCAAAGATATCCATTGCACATCCAGAGACACACACACACACCATCAGAAAGCAATATCTATGTGGCATCCGGTAATATGGTGTTTTAGTCTGTTTTCTGTTGCTGTAACATAACACCACAAACAGCAATTTATTTTTTTGAAAAATTAAGTGTATTTAGTTCATGGTTGTGGAGGCTGAGAATTCCCAGTGCATGGTGCTGGCATTTAAAGAAGGCCCTCTTGTTGCATCATAACATGGCAGAGGGGATCATAAGGTGAAAGGGCAAGAGTATGCCATCTCAGCTCCCTCCTCCTCTCTTATAAAGCCATCAGTCCCACCATGGGAGCCCCACCTTGATGACCTTATCTAATCCTAATTGGCTCCCAAAGGCCCTACCTCCAAATACTATCAATGTATGAATTTGGGGATTAAATTTTCAACACATGAGATCTGGGGTATACATTCAAACTATAGCATATGGTAGTATCTGTCAGCTTCAGTCTTTTAGATTTCCTTTAGGATCACTGAAATCATAAGCATATGCCACAGACATCAGAATTCTCTTTGGGCGTTCTTATTATGTCTCTTGGAATAATTATATATGGCTGCCTCCCTTTTCTCAAAATCACAAGACTTCGTCTCATTAAGTTTGTGGTGAAATTGTTTCCCTGTCAACTGGTAAATGGTTGTAATTACAGCAGAAAACCACCAGATGGCAAAATGGCAAACTCACATGAATCCCGATAATAAAAGGGTCTTCCTTTCTTTGAGGGCTTCCTTCAAAAACCTTGGCCTGCGATGGCCTGGATTGCAGGAGTCCTATGATGTTGGCTAGTCAGTGTAATTGTCGGGCTTTTCCCTTAATCCATTTATGCCTGAGGTTGCAATTTTTTGAATTTTTGCAATTAGACCTTGGCGATGACCTTGAGCAGTAGGATATAAATAACTCCCTTGTGTTTAGCATTCCAGTAATGGAACACTAGCCATAATAAACCGTTCCAAAAATGCGTTCTAATGGCTCTCAAGCAAGGTCCACTTGCAGTGAAATAAACCAGAGGTTTGAATCATGGCTTGATACGAAATGATTGGAAAGAATATGGCGATGACATCCACAATGCCGGTAAATACGTTAGTATTTGGAGGACTCCAAAGGGTGGATCTGAGAGTGGAGAATGAATATACAAATCTCTAGCCTCTGGAATAGCATTATGTAAAATCTCTGGAAAACATGGTTCCTCAAAATCCCATTTCCGTGTTAAATCATCCTCTCATCTGGGCATTTGACTTCATAACTAATTTAAGTCCCTCTATTTGCAGTTGAAGCCCCTCTCCTTTCCTCCAGTTAACAGGAGGCTTTGAAAATGAAATATCTTTTAAAATTATTCACAAATATTCTGGTGGGACACCAAGCACACCACTTCCATATCAGATGCATTAATTTACTCATATTTTATGCATATAACTTTATATATCCATTATGAGGCAGAAAAATGATTCTGGAGATCTATGTGAATTACCTATAACTTGAATCACAACCTAAATAATATCACTATTATTCAAGGTTTTTTATTGAATATGTTTTATTTCTGCTTTAAAAGCATATTATATTTGATTTAAATGGAGTAATAAAAAGAGAAGTATTCTGATATAACTCTATAAATCATCAATTTAAAAGTAGATCTTAAGATTTCCTTATTTCCTTAATTTAGCAAGTGATTTCCAAGCTGGTGTATGGAGGTAAGTAGTAATATACAAAAATGCTAACATGGGCTAGTGAACCTCTTTCATTATTTGAAAAAGCAGAATAGAAACTGAGCAGTTACCAACAAGAAGCCTCTGTCAGATAAACTACATTTTTTCTGCTCTGGCATAGAATTATATCAGCTCAATTGAATGTGAAATGATAATGACAATATTAATAATTAATGCTTATAATAACTAATGACAAAGATGATGCTGAGTCATTTAATATTTGCAGTGTTGCCATGAGTCAGGATGTCCTCATATTATACATAATGTAACTGAGGCTAACATGTCTTTTATTCAGCAATTTGCATATGGTTTTAATGTTTCTAACAATTGAGCTTTACTATTATGAGTATTTTTGGAATAACTATCAGAAGCTCTGATAGTCATTGTGTATAAATTTACATAGATTTTGCAGTTTATCATTGCAAACATAACATTTCAGGGTAGTCATAAATATTGGTACATAAAATACATGAGTAAAATTTGAAAATGAATAGCTAATCTGGAAAAGTTTGGAAACCTCTGTTGTAGGCAGTGAAGACACAGCCTTCAATGAAAGAATGTTGATTGGTGAAACCTTTCCCAAATCTTCATGCTGATTATTGAGCAGGTTAAAATATATATAGCTCTCCATATTACCTTTCATGCATAACAAGAATGGAAAAACCATAGACCCTCATAATAAGGGGCTCAGAATAGTAAGGATCCAACTCATGTGAGATATCATGGCGGGGGGCGGGGGGGGTGCGTCAGGGAATGGCTTCTCTTTTCATTCCCATTCTCTTCAGCTTTTTCTTTTTTGTTCTGATTTTGAAGATGTTTTCTTCAACTCATCTTCCACATATTCTTTTTAAAGGTTTTCTGCTAGGATCTTTCAAACTCTGAAATAGCTTCTCAGTTTCTGAATGTTCATTTTTACAGTATTTTGATTTTATATGCGCTGTATGCTCTTTTGCCTTCTAAGATATAAATATACATTTTGTTGAAATTTTCTTCTGTTTGCTGCACTTCCTTGATTATTAATGATTTGAGGCCCTTTTATATTTATTGGTCATTTTAAGATCTCTTTTTTGAAGTATTTTTTCAAGTCTAATGTCCATACTTCTACTAAGTTAAAAGGACTTAGGAATTATATCGCCCTTTTGCCGTTCCCTAGAATAGTATGCATGAATTTGATGCTAATGATGAAGCCACTTTATGCTTAGTTTTTAAATTGCAGATTCAATTTATTTAATAACTATAAGACCATATAAACTTTGATTTTTTACAGTTTCAGTTTTGGTAAGATATGCTTTTTTATTTTCCCATTTATTCTAAACTTTCATATTTATTTACAACATTTTACCATTTTTTGGTGTCTATAAGATTGTTAGTGGCTTTTTGTCTTTTTCATTAGTGCTATTTTTAGTGTTTTTTTTTTCCTTTTTTCCTATTACTAAGGGTTTATGAGTGCTGTCGTTTTTTTCCCCAAGAATTAACTTTCAGTTTAGTTTATGTTAGCTATATTTCCTATGTTACTATCTGCTCTTATTTATTCTATTTTCTGTCTTCTATTCTCTATCAGTTTTATTTTTCCTAACTTCTTGAGATTATGCTCAGCATTCTGTCTCTACCAATTTCAAAGGGTTAAAATAATATAGAATATATTTTTAAACATAGTAAAATGCAGGTGAAAGAACAAGATAAATTTTAAAGCTCCCTAAGTTTGGAAGTTAAGAAGTTTATTTCGAGATAATTCATGGGTGAAGGACGACACAACAATAGAAATTAGAAAATATTTGGCACTGAATTATAAGAAACATAGCATTTATTGAGACTTGTGGGATATAGCAAAAGCCAAACTTATGGATAATGTATAACATAAATGTAGATTTTTAAAATCTGGAAATAAATGACATTTGTTAATGTTCAAAGAATATATTCTATATGATTTTAATTGGTAGAGACAGACAACACGGGCCAGCATATGTTTATTTTTGGTAAATGGTTCTTATGTATCTAAAGTGAACACACATTCTGCATGCTATTGTGTGCAGCATTCTATATATGTCAGTTGAACCATTTGTAAATAATGTTGTCCAAATTCATATCCTTAGGAATTATTTGACCTACTTCTTCTGTCATGTGCTGAGGTGGGTTAAAATTCCCCACTATGTCTCCATTTACTTGGTTTTTGGGGTTTTTTTTAAGTGGTGTTTAATACTTTCCTGATGAAATAAACTATTTACCATTACAAAATATCTCTCTGTACATTAAAAAATTTACCTTCAAGTCTTTTTGTCTAATACCAATATAGATAGACCTTTCCTGGGGCTAGTGTTATTTTTTATTTTTGGCATAGTCTTTTGTGTGTGTGCTTACTATCAATTTCTCTGTTTGCATTTAAAGTGTGGCTTTTAGAGTCAAAATATAGTTGGTCTTTTTAACTTTTTAATATTATCTAACACTCAAACCTTTACTTGGGGTGTTTTTTCTATTCACATGCAATGTAGTGTTGTCAAATATATTTAGGATTAAGATTTTCCCCTCACTATTTACTTCTTATTTTCTTGACTATTCTATGATTCTTTGCTTCCTCTTTTTGTTTGCTGTCTTTCGGATTAGTTTTTTGTTTCTTTGTTCTATTTCATTTTTTCTACTTCACTAATTTGGTAGTTATGTTTTTTAAGCTATTATTTTAGTGTTTACTCTAGACTTTGCTAAATGCATTTTTGATGTATCAAGTCTAACATAAATTAGTACTTATATCACCTACCAAATAATGTAGAGGTGTTACAACATTTAGCTCCAAATACTCTGTCCTAAGTTATATGCTTTTGCTGCGGTATATCTTAATTCTAAACACATTTTAAGCCCACAAAATATTATGATTTATAGCATCAATGTTCATTTATTGATACTTATTTGCTATTGCTATTGCTCATTTTTCTCACTTCTGTTTATTAGTTTCAAATTTCCTTTTGAACAGGTTTACCAAGAAAAAATCTCTCACTTTTTGTTTTTCCTAATAAGGCTGCATTTCATTTTTACTTTAGAAGGGTCAGCATTTTTCTGTAAAGAACCAAATGGTAAATCTTTTAGGCTTTTGGGGTCATAATATTCCAACTACTCTAGTGCATGAAAGCATTCACATGTAATAGGTAAATGAATGAGCATAATTAGGTTTGTTCCCCCAAAAAACTTTGCTTACAAAAACAGATAACACCCTGGATTTTGCCTGTGAATCACATTTTGCTGACCCCTTTGTTAGAATACAATATTTACTTGGTATTGCATTTTAGGTCAAGAGTGATATTTTTGGAGCACTTTTTGCAAATATGGTTATATTGTCTTCAAGGTTACATTGTTTCTGTTGAGAAGTAGCTGTTAGTCTTATTGCTATCACTTTTTTCTTTTTTTTCCCCCTCTAGCTGCACTTAGATTTCCTCTGCATTGAATTTCCATAATTTTTCTACAACATTTTTAGGTTTCTGTTTTGGTTTTGCTTGGGGTTTTAATAATCCAACTATTCGTTCTTAGGTTTCTTGTTTTGGTTTTGCTTCAAAACTATTTGGATTATGTAGTGATTCTTAAATCCATGGTTTGGTGCAATTTTGTTGGTTTGGGAAAACTTGAGTCATTATCTGTTCAAATATCACTTTTCCATTTTATTCCCCTCTTATGTTCTTCTGGGGCTCTAATTACCCATGTTTTAGATTATTTTACCATGTCTTATGTTTCCTATGTACCTTTTTCTATTGTTCATCACTTGCCTTTCTGAGTTTAATTCATCAGGAGTGTCTGCTCTCTTGTTAAATCCAGTCTTTGAGTTCTCAATTTATTTTTCCGCTCTAGAATTTTATCAGTTCTTTATAACTTCCAACTCTCAGCCTAAAATTCTCAATCTGCAAGTTATTTTCTTCCACTTGTTTATTTTCTTGAACATATTTTAAAATTGGTTTCTTATTATTTCATTGTTATCCCCTGTGGGTCTGTCTCTATTGTCAAATGTTTCTTTTAGTTTTATTCCATTTGATCCTGTCTCTTCCCCCAGTTCAGAATATTTTATATGTAAGAAACTATAGTATTAATAGAAGGCTATGAAAGATCATATTATCATCCTGGTAGAATATATGTATGCTTTGAGAAGGCTAGGTTAGCCTATTAGTAAAGACCAGTCAAATTAATCCAATCAGGGATGGAGATGAATTGAAGCCAGGTCTTAATCTTGTCAAGGACTGGTCTATTTCTAGATTACTTTTTTTTTTTTTTAAATGAGATAGAGGAGTCTCACTCAGTCGCCCAGGCTAGGGTACAATGGCATGATCTCGGCTCACTGCAACCTCCGCCTCCTGGGTTCAAGCGATTCTCCTGCCTCAGCCTCCTGAGTAGCTGGGATTACAGGTGCACACCACCACACCTGGCTAATTTTTGTATTTTTAATAGAGATGGGGTTTCACCACGTTGGTCAGGCTGGTCTCGAACTCAAGACCTCATGATCTGCCTGCCTCTGCCTCCCAACGTGCTGGGATTACAGACGTGAGTCACTGCTCCCAGCCTACTTTTATTTCTAAAGAACAACCCTTTAGGGTCCCAATCCAAAGCCGCTCACATCTTCTTCTTTGTGGGCCTCTAGCACTAAATTTTGTCCCCCTAGTGCTATGAGCATATTGAAAGCTCACCTCATTCATAACTGACAAATGTTTCTGGAGTAGAGGTCAGGGAATTACGGCCCATTCATCAAATCTGTTTTTATCAAATAAATTTAACTGAAACACAGCCATATCCATTGATGTAATATTGTCTATGGCTACTTTTGGTGCTACAGTGGCAGAGTTGATCAGTTGTGCCAGTGACCAAATGGCCTACAAAATCAGAAACAATTACTATCTGGCCCTCTACAAAATATAACCTCTGTGAGGAAATGGGTCCAGAAGTCCTGAAAATGTTCCTGGATTGGATTTAGACCTCATAATCATTTATCTTAGCAGCTCTCTGATGCATTCAAACATAATTTCTAAAAGTTCTGCCTACCTTTCTTAGGTGTTCTCAATGAGAGACTTATTCCAAAATATGTAGTACACCATTACTGGAAAGAGAACACCTGTGAGTCTGTGTTTGAGTCATTACAATCCTCAATGCAAACTCTGCATACGTGAATATAAACAAGGATCCGTTTGACCGATGAGCTTCCCAGAAATATTAGCTAGCTGAGTTATTTTATTAGTAAATTCTCAAATTCTCACTGTCCAGAGATAGTTTCTTTTTGACTTTTTAGTTTTTCCAGAGAGTCATCCTCTTTGCCCTGTTCAGGAGCTGAGCTGGGGAAAACTGGGGAGGTAAGGCATTCTAAAAGCCCCTGTATCACTGTTGAATTGTTGTCTTGATTTCAATATTATGCTTCATGTCTGCCTTCAGGTGCTTATGTCCCCAAATCTAGAACCCCCAAGATACACTCTCTATATATAGAAAACTTCTATTTCTGTTAATACAGGAGGAGGTTAATTGTGTTGCTTGAGATGAGGACATGAGAGGACTTAATTGCTTTTTACTGAGACTTAGAACCTCTTATTTTTAGTACTATTCTGTGCTCCCATGTTCAAAGGTTTCTGCCGTGTTAAACTCCTAAGTGTTTCTGGGGTTCCATGTGCAGTTAAATGTGAACTTCCTTCCCTCTTTCAATTCAGTTGCCTTGCCACTTGTCCTTTTGCATTTCCAATATAAAAAATTGTAATTGGAAACTTCATCTAGTACTGCTACTTTCCCTGTTCTTTAGCTCCTTTTAGATTTATGCCTGTTTTATTTTTATTACTATTTTAGTGAGTTTCTTGATTAAGCAGACATAAAAACGTATGTTCACTTAATCATGTTTAACTGGAAATCCCTAATTCTTTACTATGAAGGTCACATGCCTTAAAATACACCTTTATAATTCCATTAGGCATAAACTGTTAATTGTTTTTGTAATGGAAATAGTAATAAAGCAAACTATACTACTCGACAGCCATAATAATAAATGCGTGTAAAAAACAGGTTAAGACATCTTTTAAAAAATTAGGTAAGAAGGGTATTCAAGCATTCATAATAAAATGACTCCCCCCATATTTTGTTTCTTTAACATGGAGTATTAGGTTTCTATTGCTGTACAACAAATTACTACCAAGTTAGCCACTTAAAACCACAATTTTTTATCTCACAGTCTCTGTGAGTCAGGCATCTGGACATGGCTTGGCTGTTTCCTCTGCCTAAGAATCTCATGGGGCTGCAATCCTGGTCTCAGCAGAGGCTCAAATGGAGAAGTAGCCACTTCCAAACTCCTCTGGGTTTTTGGTAAAATTCATTTATTTGAAGCTGCAAGTCTGAGGGCTATAGTTTCTTGCTGGAGGTTGCTCTCAGCTTATACAGGCTCCTACGCTTCTTTACTATATGGGCTTCTCTAGTATGGCCACTTACTTCATGTTGGCTTGCTTCTGCAAAACCAGTGAAAGGAAATTGCTCTAGTGGGTCTTCAAGCAAGATAGAATCTTATGTAATAACAATCATGGGAGGGGCAGCCCATCACCTTTCATAGTCTACTGTTTAAAAGCAAGTCATAGAGGCTGGGACTACACAACGGCATGAACACTAGGAATTGAAGATCATGGACGCCACCTTAAAATCTGTCCACCACACCAAGGTTAAAGTCATGACGATAATGATGGGTTGTTACTACATTTTTCTTATAAGGCTTTACATCTTTAAAATGTCTCCACACACACACATATTTTTCTATGAATACATGTATAGGACATGTCAACCCAAACTTAGGCTGTGTTTTGTCTAGAACTCAAGGTCTTCTTTGCAAACTCAGAGAATTAGTCAAGTAGAACCCATAAGGCACCATTTATATTAAGGAAGAAGGGGCCTTCTGATAAATAAGAGACAGCTTGGTTCGAAGATAATTAGGCAGCACTGATGAGATGGCATAATTTTTTTTTTGAGACAGGCTCTCACTGTGTCACCTAGGCTGGAGCTCGGTGGCACGATCTCAGCTCACTGCAACCTCTGCTTTGTGGGCCCAAGTGATCCTCCCACCTTATCCTCCCGAGTAGCTGGGACTACAAGCATCTGCCACCATGTGCAGCTAATTTTTGTATTTTTGTGTAGAGACAGGATTTCACCATGTTGCACAGGCTGGTCTTATACTCCTGGGCTCAAGCAATCTGCCTGCCTCAGTCTCCCAAAGTTCTGGGATTACAAGTGTGAGCCCCTGCACCCAGCTGAAATGGCATGATTTTTAAAATAGCACAGCAATGTCAATCAAACTATCTCATAGCCTCAGGACCAAATAACAGGTTTAAGGAATGTCAAAGAAGAGTGAAAAAAAAAAAAAGAGAGCTCTTTTTTTCCCACAATTTCTTTAGGACATTTAGAATGTGAGACATCAGTAATTACAACATTGGTAGTGGTGATGAAGATGTTACTGAAACAGCAACATTAGGATGGTGATTATATTGGTGGCCACCCTTGTAGTACCTCCACATTAGACATCAGTGTCTTTGAACAAATATCTGCGCCATCAGTCTTGGGTGTCAACACCCCCATGTGGACATCAGCAGGAACAAAAAGAACAGCCTGACTGGTGGGCTTAAATATTCCTTGCTACTTATTAGCATGGCAATTATCAAAGGCAAAGTATTTTGAAAAAAAAAGGAGAGAGTAATCACAGATACCAGAGTCAACATGGGAGCTAATTATTGATGCAACTCAACAATAAGGATAGTCCCATAATACCATCTGAGAGGAACTTAAGTCAAATTACAGTTGCATAGAACAGCGTAACAGAAAAAAACTATTTAATATCTTATTCTTATCCTTCCTGCTAATATTTCTTGGGAAGAATGTGTTATATAAGTGATCTCAATTACTGCTTATAGCCACACTGTGAGGTAAATATTCTCACTCTGATATGGTTTTTATTTGTGTCCCCGCCCAAATCTCAGGTTGAATTGTAATCCCCAGTGTTAGAGGAGGGACCTGGTGGGAGGTGGGAGGTGACTGGATCATGGGGGCAGATTTCCCCCCATGCTCTTCTCATGATAGTGAGTTCTCACAAGATCTGGTTGTTTAAAAGTGTATAGCACCTCCTGCTTCCCTCTCTTTCTCCTGCTCCAGCTATGTAAGACATGCCTCCACTTCACCTTCTCCCACGATTGTAAGTTTCCTGAGGCCTCTCCAGCCATGCTTCTTGTATAGCCTAATACACACTCCTATTCTCATTTGACAGGTAAGAAGACGAACTTACAAGCAGGATGAAAAATTTGTTCAATGAAACACAGCTATTAAGTGGCTGACCTAATAAGTGTTATGTATAAGTGACTCATCCACTGTAGCTTCTGGGACTCAACTTTAGGATCATCGTCATATGCAGCCTGGAGCTAGCCATATTTGAAGAGCTAGGAAGGAGGCACAGTGATTGACAATCTCCTTTCTCCTCAACTAGAATGTCATTTCCTTTTTTAAAACTAATTTAAATCCCATCTACTTTCAATTGCTTGTCTAAAATAAAACCCAACTCCTCTCTTAAAGACTTTAAAAATATTATATAGCAGAGTTCATATTTTCTTTCTTCAGAGAAAGCATCATGAAAACATGTTTTCAGGACATTAATAACTTGATATTCTCAACCAACCTTTAAATTTGGAAACAAGGAATTCGTAACTACGTTGTATATATATGAAGAAAGTAAGCCTCAGAGAATTTCAAGAGCCCGTCCAGGATAGTCTGCTTCAGAGCCATGGTTCTCAAAGTATATCAGATCTCCAGAGTAGGTCTGCAGTGGGAGCCAAAATTTTGCATTTCTAACTTGGTCCCAGGTGATACTTGTGCTGGCGCTGCTAGTCTACACTTAACTCTATTCACTTTTTTTGTGTTTTCTTAGGATAAAGAAAATATTTAGAAGATGAGATTCCTGTGTTTCTGGCTTTCATGTAAGAATTTTGTCTGAAAAAAGAAGCATAGACATTTAGAAATTTTATATTTTTATAGATAAACTCATTGGATTATCTGTTTTTCATCTTGGAACACACTATCAACATTTTCTTTAGAAGATATACAGGACAGGTGGCTTTCAGTGGGAAGAAAGTGTCCTAACTAAAAACCTCAAGGAAGATAGGGCATGTGGAAATAAAGACCATCCAAATGAGAACAAACATAAGCTATGTATTCAGAGCTTGCTACAGCAAGGGCATCCATGCCATCACTTCAACTTGTCAGAGGCTGAAAGGCAGACAAAGCAGTGGGGAAGCTTTAGAGTGGAGAAAAGGAAAGGTGTTAGGCATGTTTTAATTGAGGTCATTGTCATGATAGCACTGGAGTCAATGGAGGTAGGCTAGCAAAAAGTGAGACATCTTATGTGATGGGTTTGGGGATCTCATTTAGAGCTTTCTCTGGTTGGTTCTGAATTGGAAAAAAGAAAAAAAAAAAAGATGAAAAATAAGGAGGCTGGCAGTTGTTGACCAAATCGTGACCATTCTGGACCAATCTTAAGAGATTGGAACTGGTTTCCTGCAATGGTTGCTGCAGAGTCTGTGGGCCAGAGTTCTGTTTATTACACATAGACTGACCGTTATCTGTTTCTAATTCAGTTTCTCAAGAGCTTACAAGGATGTCAGCAAAAGCAAGCCATCTCTGACTCCACAGTCAACTTATCCACTAGGCAGACATGACCTACTGTCAAAAGCCCATGATACTTTTAGGGACCTATAAGAACATTTTAATTTCTTTTAAAATCAGAAAAAAAAATGAACTTACAGATTTTTAAATGTTTGAATGCATAATGTCAATACATTTATTCCAACTCAGTATTCTGAGAATGTAAATGTTGTATATCATATGGTTGGTAAAGATTGTGTATTCATAGGAGGAAATGAGAAGGAGGTTTGGAAGAAAGAAGTTTATCATACTCAAAGGTCACAGAGAGGGGACATCTCATGCTATGCAGGGACACAAAGAAGGCATGGGTGTCTGTCAGAAGGCAGAAAGGAGCAAAGAGAAAGCATTAGACCACAGGCTTTATTGGGTTTTCCATAGGAAAAACAGGGCAGAGCAAACAGTTTAGAACAGGGCTTGCTTTAAAAATTCCGGCTGGGCTTTGGGCTATAGGGATGGCCTCCACTTGAGTGATACTTGGCCCTGGGATAATTTAAGGCAGGGCAAACATTGGCTTAGTGTGTGAGAGTTAGATAAGGAAGTAATTAATGGATTGGTTGGTTTGCATATGAAAGGCCTGCGTTCATAGGCAAATTGTTATTATCTTTAGGAATTAGCTAGCCCTAGGAGGAGGAGTTTCTCCATGGTCTACAAGGCTCCCAAATGCCAGAGCAACAAGAATATAGATAATAATAAAATATTATAAATTCAGTATTGGCCCTGTGAAGAATCGATGCCAAATAGACAAATATAGAATCTAAGAAAACACAATTAGAACATTAAGTCATTAAATACAATTTTTAATATTTTTGTGGATGAAGAGGTCCAAGAAAGCCATAATACAGCCCTTCTTGGCTGCAGTCTGTACAAAGTTTGGTTCAGTGAGGGGTTTAATGGTGTAGGAGAAAACTTCCAAGCAGATGAGGTTGAATAAAGTGGCACCACAACTCATAACCACTGCCCCTCTGGGTTCATAAAACCACCTTCCTTATTTGTTTTGTTGATCTTCTTTGTTTTGTTGATCTGCTCCTGGTACTTGTTCCTGAAAATTGCCTTTAGCATGTAGACACTGATTTTCTGGCCTCTATATAGTTCCAGTTCTCAGGCTTCTTTCTTAAAGCCAACCCTGACTTTTGTCTTGACATTACTGCCCTGGTTACCGCAGTAATATGCTGAACACATAATACCAAGAATAATGAGTATTTGTGTTTGCTTTTTTTTTTTTTAAACAGAACCTAAAATGTTCTGAACTTGCACTTATAATTTTATGAACTACTCAACAAATGATATTTATTATTACCAAAGAATACTAAATTACATTTTTATTATATGCTTTATGATTTGTATTAACTATTATACATTAATACAGTTAGGAATATATACTGCTACAAACAGGCATAATGGAGATTTTTTTGAGAAGTTTTGTATTTTATTATGTGTTCTTCCATTTAATTTGAATTATATTGCTTTCATATTACAGCTTATCTGGTCTTTCTGTTTCATGATATACATAGAATATCAGTTCTAAATTACTAAAATATTTAAGGAAAACATTTAGTTCAGACACCGTACCTCACTGTGGTCACAGAACTTTAGTCATTGACTGAGGTCTTGAAAGTCACCATCTTATTGTTTTTTTTCTTGCAGAAGAAATGTCAAGTTATACTTCTTTACTCTGCAGGTTTCAGAGAATATTCGTTTTCAGATAAGTAGCTTGGAGTTTACCCTTCAGATATTCAAATAAACACAGCACCACTTTCGATCTTTCAACTTTCTTCTCAAAAACTTTCAGGAGCTCAGCAGCAGAAAGTCACCAGTTTTTGGAGAAAGAACTTGAATATTTTAAATGTTCTTAAAGTTTTGAAATCACCAAGGCCACTGTGTAGAAAGGATTACTGATTCTTTCTATAGAAAATTGCAATTTGCAGTCAATCCCAATGGGGCAATGAGTGAGGGTAGCAAAGAAAGAAAAAAAAATGTTATGACTTTATCTCAATGAACTATTAGGAAAGTGTTCGAGACATACCACTAGCTAAAAAAATGATTTTAAGAAAAATAGACAACTTGTCTTCATCAAAAATTTCTTCCATGCAATAAGATTACAGGAAGAGAAAGAGGAAGGTGAGTAGATGAGGCAGATTAGAAAGTACGTAGTGTAAATAACATTATATGGTTCCTCAATACCTTAGCCTCCCTTATTTATCGCTGATAGAACCTTGATCTTGTTCAGAGTTCTTCTGTTCCCAAGCAATGAATCACAACTCATCTGGCCCATTATGACAAGCCTGTTCTCTGTCAGGCTGCCTTGGAGCTAGGGTCAGCCAACTGAGTTCTTCTGTATTTAAGGGGCTGACTGCAGGAAGGACTTCTAGGAAAGGTTTTGCTTTCCTGGTAATTAATGAGGTCAAGTAGAGTGACTCTCCACTCCTTTCTTATCTTCTACCAGCTTTTTGCTTTGAACAGTGGACCCAGTGCTTATGGCTGCATCACCATTTTCATTACCAGTTCAAGAACAGAAGCTAAACCACTAACAGTGGCAACCTAACTCAATCTTGTTATACAATTACAGAAATTATTTCCTTGCTTTTAAAGCCTTTATAAGTCAGGAATTTTAAAAACTGGCATTCAAATAGATTTCTAATTAGTACAATGTAGCCCCATCTCAGTTTAGTTATGTCAGCCCCATGTCTATATTGGGCATCTGAACAACATTTAAGAAAGTTTCATTGCTTAGTTTTGAAAACACTATATATGGCAATATCTATGTTCTCCCAAATTTGCTTACCTGTGACTCAATGCATGGACAAAGCCAACAAAATAAACAAAATGCCATTAATATGTTTTGTTATTATGGACTGGAGGAAGAGAGATTGCAGGTAGTGGTTGGAGACTGGGTTCAGATTATAATGGGTTGAGGAATAAATGGATGCTGAGAAAGTGGAACCAACACATGAGCTATTCCCTCAAGAAGTCTGGAGGTGAAGAGAAAGAGAAAATGGTGCAAAACTGAGGACTATGTTATTTGGGGAATACAGAAAATAGGTTTCTAGTTGAGGGGAAAGTGCAGTGGATAGGAAGAAAGAATGAATCACAAGGGAGGAAATGATCAATGGAGTAAGATCCAACTACAATGTATGCCAGGCTTTATTTTATTTTATTTTTAACAGGCTCTCACTCTGTTGCCCAGGATGGAATGCGGTGGCGCAATCACTGCTCACTGCAGCCTCAATTTCCCATGCTCAAATGATCCTCCTGCTTCAGCCTCCTGAGTATCTGGGACTGTAGGTGTGCATTACCACACCTGGTTAATTTTTTCTATTTTTTTGTAGATACAGGTTTTTGTAGATACAGGGGTTCTTTTTTTTTTTTTTTAGATATCTTGCCCAGGCTGGTCTTGAACTCCTGGGCTCAAGTCATCTGCCCACCTTGGCCTCCCAAAGTGCCTGCATTACAGGTTTGAGCCACCATGCCCAGCCCCAGATGTTCTAGTTCTTGAAGACTCTGCCAATATTTTAGAAACTGAAATACATCAAATAAAAATAAAATATGCAAATAGAGGCCGGGCAGGTAAGATATTACATATTTTTAACAACCCACAAATGCAGACATGCAAATTTACAGTACTTTCTTAGAAAGTATTCAAGATAAAGTAATAAAGAAGTTTTTTTAAATCCACAGTATAATTTAATGTAGGAATATTTTCTACAAATAATAACAAGTCTGACAATATGTTCATAATGTCCTCTTTTAAGAAATTTTTAGACTTCCTTTCTACTGGAAAACTTTTAACTTTGAAAACCGCAAGTAATATTTTTCTTCCTGAAACCTCTGCAGTGGTAGCAATGCATTGAAGTTTGATTAAAAGGTCAGTTAATGCAAACATAAATCCCTTAAAATATTTAGAGCACACAAGTTTCAACTCATCTTGTATTTATAAGACAACATTTTAAAAGGAATATCTCTTAAGAATGGAGGCTATTATGTTGAGCAATGCCTTCCTTTCCCAATAGAGTATTAGACAAGCTGAATATATAAATCTGCTTTATGTTACTGTATCGATGGCTGATGTTCAATGGACTTTTGGTATTAGGGCTATAAATATCTGACAGAGAAATAGACATCATGTGGAAGGAAATTGACTATAATGGAAGGAGGTGCTCTGAATAGGCCTCCATGGAATTATCTGCTCAATCTTTGAGACTTTGTTTTGGCATTGTTACTTTTGAGAGTGTAATGATTTTTCTTATGTGGTTGGTGCTTTGAAAGGACTTCAGGGGTGAACCTGTGTTCTCATCATCCACACTGGTGGCTATCAAGCCTGTTGTTAAAGCTTATGTGTAATGTTGACCCATAATTCAATTAAAAAATGTTAAACTAACAACAATGAGGGTGATTTTGTTGTTGTTGTTGTTGTTGTTGTTGTTGTTTTGAGATGGAGTCTCGCTCTGTCCCCCAGGCTGGAATGCAGTGGCGTGATCTTGGCTCACTGCAAGCTCCGCCTCCCGGGTTCACGCCATTCTCCTGCCTTAGCCTCCTGACTACAGGAGCCCGCCACCACGCCCGGCAAATTTTTTTTTTTTTTTTTTTTGTATTTTTAGTAGAGACAGGGTTTCACCATGTTAGCCAGGATGGTCTCGATCTCCTGACCTCGTGATCCACCCGCCTCGGCTTCCTAAAGTGCTGGGATTACAGGCGTGAGCCACCGCACCCGGCCGATGAGGGTTTTTATAACCCTCCTCCTTCCCCAATAAAGTGTGTCCACATATTTCATTTTGTCTGTCTTGAAGTTTACAGGTAATAATTAATCACAATATACAAGCTCACTCTTTTCTTTCTTCCCCTCTCTCCTTTCCTCCATCCCTATCTCTGCACTTCTCATTCCAATATGGAAGGAAATATTTACCACCACCCACCATACATTGATGTTTAGGAAGACCAAAGCTGGAATTAAAATCCTCAGCAGGGGTTCCCATAATGAATGACTATGGGTGTGAGGGTTTCTCAGCATGTGTGTGTGTGTGTGTGTGTGTGTGTGTGTGTGGTTTTTGCTTTTTCATCCTTACCATCCTTTCATCATTCAAGGAGCCATATTTCATATTCTATTTGCATAAGCAAGGAAAACATTAAACAATTCCTGAAGATACAAGTAATCAAGTGTTATACCATGAAGTTCTAATAATAAATATTAAAGATAGGGCAGTAAAACAGTACAAAGAAAAGCTTTGTAGTGAACATAGAACTTGTCCAGGACCTTGGACAATACGTCTGGTTAGAGAGGTGGCAAAGCACAGAAGATTAAATACATTAAGGACTCCGTTTCTTCCTGTTAGTTTACTGGTCATTCCTGCCATGAGAAGATGATAGAGAGTATCACCACAGTGTGACTTGCTTCCAAGGCAGCATGGTTTCATGCAGAGGATCTAAACTGGGGACCATGTGCTGGGCTGCAAAAGGGCTGTGCAGTGCCTAAAATGTTGTGCAAAATTTTATAAAGGTAAGCATTTGTTTTCTGGAGAAGAATACACCCAATAGAATACTGTTTATGAAAATGTGATCTAATGACATTCTACTCCAGCATCTCTCCTTTATAAAGTGCAGAAAACTAAGGTCTATTCGAGTGCAATGTTTGGTCTATTGTCATAGATAATAAATAATTGGTCCTGGATCACCCCTAGATCTCTATTGTTTCATCGATGCATCCTCATACCCACAACTTCATTTGGTTGGTACATCTGCTCTGGGTCATTGCATTAGTTTCTTAAGACCACTGTAACAAAGTACCAAATATTAGGCAGTTTAAAGTAACAAAAATCTATTTTCCCATAGTTGCAGAAAACAGAAGTCTGATATTAATGTGTCAGTAGGGCACTGCTCCCTCTGAGACTCTGGGCAGATCTCTTTTTTGCCTTTTTTTAGCTCCTGATGATGCTCATCAAACCTTGGCGTTCCTTAACTTGCAGCTGCATCACTCCAGTCTCTCCCTGTGCCATTATATGGCGTTTTTCCCTGGGCGTCTCTTTCATCACATGACATTTTCCTCTTCTTATAAGGACGATAGTCATATTGAATTAGCGTGTATCCTAATAACTTTATATTAACTTAGTTATATCTGAATATCCAATAAGGTCACATTCACAGTCACCAAGAGTTAGGAGGTAAGCATATCTTTTGGAGAGAGACAATTAAACTAAAGATTTTTCTCCATTTCTCTCCTTAAAATAACTCTTCCCCTCTGTTTTCATAAAGCTATTATTCCAAAAATAATTGAATTCATTCTGCTCAAACTCCATCAACTGAAGTTAAGGTCGATCATTTTTCTAAGTCATCAGCAAATCATTCTGAATTCTAAGAGGGTATGATGTGCCATTGTTCTACATTTTGAACTGTAGCCAAACTTGGAGAGCCACTAAATGGGCTCCCATATGTTGACTCTGAATCATTCATAAGTAGTCTCTTGAACCGCCACACAACTGACATCTGACATAAATAAACAACCACATTTTTCTGGCTTGTTTATGAGCATGTCTTGGGGAGCAAAGTCAAAGCCTTCCTGAAGGAAAGATATATTGCACCTATTGCTTTTCCCATCTACAAAGCTAGTGACTCTGTCACAAAAGAAAATTAGATTGGTCTGACATTATTTCTTCCTATGGCCAACTTGACTGTTCTCCAATCCTCTTCACTAGTTTAGGGATCCAAAGAGTAAAAACACATGTAGATATAACATTCTGCTTAAAATGTAAGACTTACCCAAATTTTATGCACTATCTCTTTAAAATATAGCTATTTTGACCCTCTTGGATAAATGGGAATCTTTGGCCTGTTTGGTCTTTACAAGAAACTTTACAATACTCATAGAAAATTGCAAATTTCAGACAACCTTGATCCACAAAAAGAACCCATCACTTCAGCGTGTTATTTTTTTAAATTCCCATGAAACTCTCTTGAGAACATTTGTTGAACTGTGTAATAGAAACTGACATAAAGATGGGGCATTAATATACTGATTTCCTTTCTTTGGGTTATATATCTAGCAGTGAGACTGCCAGATCACATTGCAGTTCTATTTTTAGCTTTTCAAGGAACCTCCATACTCTTCTTCATAGTGGCTATACAAATTTACATTCCCAACAGTGTATGAGGGTTCCCTTTTCTCTACATTCTCACCAGCATTCATTATTGCCTATCTTTTGGATAAAAGCCATTTTAGCTGGAGTGAGATGATATCTCATCATAATTTTGATTAGGTATCTGCACTCCCATGTTTACTGCAGCACTATTCACAATAGCCAAGATTTGGAATCAACCTAAGTGTCCATCAACAGATGAACGGATAAAGAAAACATGGTACATTTACACAATGGAATACTATTCAGCCATAAAAAAGAATGAGATCTTGTCATTTGCAACAACATGGATGGAACTGGCTGATATTATGTTATGTGAAATAAGCCAGGCACAGAAAGACAAACTTCACATAATATCACCCATTTGTGGGAGCTAAAAAGTAAAACAATTGAACTCTTGGAGTTAGAGAGTAGAATGATGGTTATCAGAATCTGGCAAGGGTAGTAGAGTGAGGAAAGTGCAGACAGTTAATGAGTACAAAAATATAGTTAGATAGAATGAATAATATCTAGTATTTGACAGCACAATAGGGTAACTACATCTAACAAGAATTGATTGTACATTTTAAAATAACTACAAGAGTATAATTGTAATGTTTGTAACACAGAGAAATAAACAATTGAAGTGATGAAGGCCCAATTTACCTTGATGTGATTATTACACATTGTATGCTTGTATCAAAATATCTCGTGTACCCCATAAATATATATACCTATTATGTACCAATAAATATTAAAAATATTTTTTAAAGGAGCACCAAAAGTTAGAAGACAAAACAAACTTGACTGAATAAGTGAATTGCTTAATTGCTCTGTAAGAATATTTTTCTATTTTGATATTATAACATAAAAGTCGTATGTTGATATATTAACTATCTTGAATATGGAGAAGAAATCTCACTGTTAGGTTGAGTGAGATTATGCCATTTTTTACCCACAGCCAATTTTGACCTTACAATGAATGACACCGTATTACTGAATTCAGGAAGAACAGAATTTTATTCACTAAATTTCACTACTTGCAAATTATCTTGAAACCTTTGGATTATCTGGGAAGATGTTAGTAGCTTGTCACTGTGTGTGACATTTGCCTATGCTCATGGCTGAGCGTGAAGGGATCCAGCTACATTTGGTTGGAAAGGCAGTCTGAACCATCTAGTTTCACTTTAGCAGCTATTCTCAGGTACCAGACTGCTTCTGAGACCAAGTTTCACCGTCTTGACCTTGAAATTAAAATTTGTCCATCAATCTTTGGTCTTCTCACCTCCCTTTTCTACAATGGATTTGTTGCATTAACTTCTACACTTGCTTCCTTTCATGGGTTTTGTCCCTGTCATGTCTTTTTTCCATTATTCCACTTTTTGGTCTTCCAAGAGATTCCATTCAACACATTTCTGGCAAAGACCTCCTGAGGTATCACGAACTATCATTATGTTACTGGATACTCAGCTTTGTCTGTGTGTTCCAATATTTGCTATTAACAGGTGGTAGGAAACTGGGCTGTCTGAAATTTTTAAAAACCTTGTTTCATTTTCATACCCAGTATGTACAACAGATAGGTCTCTGACATTTGATGTTTGCTGCTAATTGATTTTTCAAGATTTGCAGCTATCTAAAAAAATCAGAGTTCTTATTTCTCAGCAATCTAAACAAGTATGATTTGGGGTTTTGCAGATCTTTAGAATTATCTCTGTGTGTGCATCTAACCTGAACTAGGGATTAGAAACTGAGTAACACAGATACATTAATAAAAATAGGTATGTATATCAAGCATAATAAAATAATACATTGGTATTAATCCCACAGGAAAATTTGTTCCAAACATGAAAAATGGTTAACCTAATTTCAGTGAGAAAAATCTCAGATTGTTTGGTGGACACTGAATGGATAAAACACTTCTTTTGTAATTTTTATTGCTTTTATTTTTATTTTAGCTTAAAGTTCAAATTCCCTAAATAGGCCCTCTATGGTCTTAGTTCTTCTGACCCCATCCACCTCCAACTCCAACTCTTAGACAATGTTAGTATGTCCAAGAAAAAAAAATTCATTTTCTCAAATACAATGCTTTTCTCCTTGGTAGTAAACTCTTGCACAGATTGTACTCATCTGATTAAAATAGTTTTCCCCTCTGTCTTTACATTTCCATTTTCTTTTCACCCTTAAGACCTCACTTAATAAATGACTTCTTCCCAGAGGCTTTCCCTAACTTCTTAACTGCGTGAAGTGCCACTGCTCTCTACCCCATACAACACTCCACTGCCCATAACATGCACTTACCACCATGTGTTGGGACAATCTGGCTCTTCTCTCATTCCCTTTCTTGCCCATGAACTCCATGAGAGCATAATACATGTATAAGTACACTCCCAAGTATGTGGACAATGTTTAGTCACTATTTGTTGAGTGAATGAAGCATGAATAAATGTGAATGTTGCAATAGATTTGATTTCCAAAAGTGGAAAATCTCCTAGAATAAATATACTGCTCAGTTGAGGCCAAAAATTGACCTTTATAAATTTATCTTTTATTGGAATACAAACTTAGAGCTCAACTTTCTATTTTCAGCCTCGTCTTTCTCTTGAACTCCATAATTATGTATGCAACTTCATCTTCAGCATCTTCAGTTGGATGTCTAATTCCAAACTGCACATGTACAGGAGATATTTTGACCATTTTCCCACAAACTTGACCTATCCACAGGCTTTTTCATCTCTGTTTTGGCATTTACATAGGTAAGAATAAATAAATATATCTCTGTGCAATCATCAAGTCCCATGTCTTGGATTCATCTTTGACTCTTGTTCTTCTCCTAGTCGCAACATGCAATGCATCAGCATATTTCCTTAAATCCACATTAAACATATATTCAAACTTTGACAATTTCTCGACTGTTTTCCAAGCTATCATCTTCTCTTACCTGCATTGTAACAGTAGACTCCTAACAGGTCTCCTTGCTTGATACCAAAGTTATCAGTTACCTTCAGTTTATTCTCACATAATCAGAGCAACTCTCTTAAAACACAAGGAAAACTACATCTTTCCTCTGCTCATCAGCTTCCAATGGCTTCCCACTTCACTGAGAGTACAGACTAAAGATCTTTCGGTGGCCCACAAGGGTTTTGGTGATGGAGCCTTCTTACCCTTGCTGACTTTTCCTCCTGTACTGTCTTCCAATCCCAACTCCAATGACATTGATGTCCTTGATGTTCCTTCAGTGATACTTAGCCTGTTGTACACCCATACAGGAATGGTCTTCTCTCAGATATAACATTCCCTCATTTCCTGCAAGTCTTTGCTCCAATATCATCTTCTCAAGGAGGCCTTTCTGAACCATCTTTCAAAAAATTGCCATCGTCATTGACATTATCCTTCTACCATTCTTGTTTTCCTTTTTTTAGTTTTTCTTTTATGTAGTGCATTTTACCTTCTAATACATTGCACTATTTACTAGCAGGGATATTGTTTCTTCTGTTAACTGTTGTGTTCCCAGTGACTAGAACAGACTTAGCACTTAATAGGCATTCCATATTTGTTAAAAATGAATGTATGAAACTCTAAGTCTAAAACCTAAATAAGCCTTGTTCCATGTTTTCATGAACCTCATAATAAGAAAAATCTAGGAGAAGACTCTTCATAGTAATGAAAAGCTAGGGAAAGCCTCTTATAACACCCAATGAGACAATGGGCTTTCCTAGAAAGTCATATTTTAATGTTCCTACCAATTTAATTTGTTTTAACTTTAAAAATATAAATGTTAAGTGTGGTGCCCAGGTAACAGCTGACCTTTGAAAGACACAAGCTAGAATTCAATTTTTGCCAGGGGAATTTTGCCTAGTCAAGTTGAACAGATATTTTATATTTTACCCTAAAATTTAAGAATCTCAGGCCCAGTGAATTTTTTTTCCATTATGTAAATTGTTCCCAAGCTTCCCATATGATTCCCTTTCAAGGGAAAATTTTCTAGTTTTGTGTGGTTCATGTTTTTTTCCACCCCTGAAATTCCAAGATCACTTAACTGTGATTAAATAACAGCTCACTTTTCTTTTACTTTGCCATAGCTTAAAAAGAGCTCTTGCTCTAGTGGCCCCTGAATGCAAAACAAGCATTGCCTGGCTACAGGCATGCTTGGCCATGGCTGGTAATGAGAAAGTAGGAATTCTTAAGCCAGGATGAGTATAAAGTGAATTTATCTGGTTTTGTTCAGAGAACATAGCTCAAAAATCAGGCACCATGTGTGGTTCTCATTCCCCACTTGTAAATGTTGAAACCCCATTAAAGAAACTACCAGAGCATTGTCATAAATATCTCAAATAGAAGTTTGCAAGAAAACACTGCTGTTAAATAACAATAAGCCTTGAAACTTACACTGTGATGAAGCCCTAAGGTTGATAATTCAAACCAAGACATTTCTCTTTTATGTGATTTGCGAGGATATTTTCTTGCTTTATTTTCTTGAAGCCATATGACTAGTTAAAAATCCATACATTTGGTATCTAGGAACTAACTAAATTTAAAACCACAGAACCAATCTTTCTTAATGTGTGTTTCCAACTATTTCACAATTTGTGAACATTGGCTTTAAATTGGCCTGTACATCTGAGCTGGTTGTGGTCATTAGAGAATTCCAACCTAGATAAAATTTTTGCAACCATAGCCCACAGTAAAAACACTATAAATTGAACAGAGATTTCTTCTGCTTCTCTTATTCTTTTCTTCTGACTCTCAACCTATTGAAACCATTTCTTAAGGCTGATTTGGGAAGAAAATGTTAAAGCTTTTGTACTTTCAAATTTGTATTTAAAAACAGGAAATTATTAAGTACTTAACAATGGGCCAGATATGAGAGCTTACAGAAATATAAAGATGACAAATGCAAAGGCCCTGCCAACATGAAAAAGGATAAGTGGCATTCATATATGCTCTCTGAAGTGTGGCAGATGCTGCTTATTACTTGTCTCATATCCATTATTCTCTTCTACCTGGCTAACAAGTCCAGTAGTCAGGTGCACAGCCCTAGAGAATAACTCTGCCGTCCTGGTATCTCTTTTTTTTTTTTTTTTTGTAGTCTGAGGATAGGTATTTTGTTTCACATATTTTATTTTATTTTTATTATTATTATACTTTAAGTTTTAGGGTACATGTGCACAATGTGCAGGTTTGTTACATATGTATACATGTGCCATGTTGGTGTACTGCACCCATTAACTCGTCATTTAGCATTAGGTTTATCTTCTAATGCTATCCCTCCCCCTCCCCCCACCCCACAACAGTCCCCAGAGTGTGATGTTCCCCTTCCTGTGTCCATGTGTTCTCATTGTTCAATTCCCACCTATGAGTGAGAACATGCGGTGTTTGGTTTTTTGTTCTTGCGATAGTTTACTGAGAATGATGGTTTCCAGCTTCATCCATGTCCTTACAAAGGACATGAACCCATCATTTTTTATGGCTGCATAGAATTCCATGGTGTATATGTGCCACATTTTCTTAATCCCATCTATCATTGTTGGACATTTGGGTTGGTTCCAAGTCTTTGCTATTGTGAATAATGCCACAATAAACATACGTGTGCATGTGTCTTGATAGCAGCATGATTTATAATCCTTTGGGTATATACCCAGTAATGGGATGGCTGGGTCAAATGGTATTTCTAGTTCTAGATCCCTGAGGAATTGCCACACTGACTTCCACAATGGCTGAACTAGTTTACAGTTCCACCAACAGTGTAAAAGTGTTCCTGTTTCTCCACAACCTCTCCAGCACCTGTTGTTTCCTGACTTTTTAATGATCACGCTACCTGACTTCAAACTATACTACAAGGCTATAGTAACTAAAACAGCATGGTACTGGTACCAAAACAGAGATATAGACCAATGGAACAGAACAGAGCTCTCAGAAATAATGCCGCATATCTACAACTATCTGGTCTTTGACAAACCTGACAAAAACAAGCAATGGGGAAAGGATTGCCTATTTAATAAATGGTGATGGGAAAACTGGCTAGCCATATGTAGAAAGCTGAAACTGGATCCCTTCCTTACACTTTATACAAAAATTAATTCAAGATGGATTAAAGACTTACATGTTAGACCTAAAACCATAAAAACCCTCAAGGAGAACTACAAACCACTGCTCAATGAAATAAAAGAGGATACAAACAAATGGAAGAACATTCCATGCTCATGTGTAGGAAGAATCAATATTGTGAAAATGGCCATACTGCCCAAGGCAATTTATAGACTCAATGCCATCCCCATCAAGCTACCAATGACTTTCTTCACAGAATTGGAAAAAACTACTTTAAAGTTCGTATGGAACCAAAAAAGAGCCCGCATTGCCAAGTCAATCCTAAGCCAAAAGAACAAAGCTGGAGGCATCACACTACTGTCCTGGCATCTCTTAAAGCTAAAGGTAACCACATGTGCTGACCAATGAGATTGCACATGAATGTCTTCTGTGGTTTCTAGAGAAGCTTTTGTATTTTCAATAAAAGAAGGTAGTTGTGGGTAGAGCCCTTCATTCCTTCCTTCTTCTTCCTAAGCTGAATGAAGGCTTGAAGTCAGAAACTACAGCAGTTATTTTGACCATGATGTAAAAAATTCAACTCAGTAAGAAATGCAGAGTCAAGAATCCTTAATGCATCCTTAATACATCCTTAATAAAACTAGTGAGCCTGTGAGGCAACCGTATCACTGACTATACCTGGACATTTTCTGAAAACCAATTTATGTGTGTTTAAACTATTTACAAATCAGTTTTTCTGATTACTGCAACTAAAAAAATTCATAACAAGCCCACATGATCACAAGTTAGACACTTGGAGTATGATGGTGTTTCTGGCAGTGGCATTTTAGAGGTTTCTAAGGGCTCCAGTCATTGAATTCCTCATCTGCAGACATACCTGACAGCTCTTGGAAGACAGGATGGCAAGAGGTGAAATCTTGCTTAGATGATGGACAAATTCAGGCAATGTGAATAAAATCCATAGCCCCTGAAAGTCTTTGGAGATACACTCATTTGTTTGAAGGTATTATTCCCATAAGCTGTCTGTTTAAATGGAAATTAATCTGGAGGAGATAAGGCATTAAGCCATGGCAACATGAGAATGTGTAAAGAGCTCCAGCTTTGTAATCTTCCTGACATGGGACTAAAATCTGCCTTCCCCTGTCGTTACTTGTATGATGCTACTGAGCTTCTTTGGGCCTCAGTATCCTGATCTCAATGGATGAAGTATTAACACTGGCTTCACAGAGAACTTGATGAAGTTAAATATCATGTACACAATGTGCATAGCAATTACTAGTACATGGTAGCCATTCCAAATGTGCTAGCTGTAATTTAATATTATTGTTAACATTATTTATTATTATTAGCTTAGCAAATGATATGCTTTTACTGTGTCACCACCCAACTCTCACCTTGAATTGTAGTCATTGCCATGTATCACGTGTGGGGCCAGGTGGAGATAATCGAATCATGGGGGTGGTTTCCCCCATACTGTTCTCCTGGTAAGTGAGTAAGTCTTACACGAGCTAATGGTTTTATAAATGGGAGTTCCCCCGTATAAGCTCTGTCTTGCCTGCCACCATGTAAGATGTGACTTTGCTCCTCCTTGCCTTCCAAAATGATTATGAGGCCTTCCCAGCCATATGGAACTGTGAGTCAATTAAACCTCTTTCCTTTACAAATTACCCAGTCTTGGGTATGTCTTTATTAGTAGCACAGGAACAGACTAATACAGCAAAGACTGGCTTAACAGGTTTCTGTTAAGATGGCAGTGAGGAGGGAACACTTGGCAAGGACATTTTCCTAGGTGAGCATAGAGCATTAAAGGGAGAAACTTTTCCATTTTATCCACAGCTATGGACAAAGGCTTTCCCCTTTCTTTAACTGGACAGTTAAGACAGCTAAATGTTAATTCCTAGAGTCTCCCCACATATGCAATGCCAATAAGAAATGCTGCCTTGGTAAATGACAAACATGAGGCTGGGTTTGCTGAGGACTACACAGAGATTCCCAAATCAGAGATCAAAATAGCTCTGGGGGGTTTTGTTTGTTGTGTGTTTTATTTTGTTGTTATTGTTGTTTATTACTTTATTTATTTAGTGTAAATGATTTGGTGTATGGTAATACTGTTCTCCAAGAAAGCAAGTCCTGGTATATGAGGTTTGTAGAAGGAAGGAGTTTTGGGTTAGGGTGAGCTGAGTTACTTTAATGTACCTGCAGTACACTCACAAGGGTATCGGGGGTGATTTAACAACAGGAGGAGTAAGAAAATAATATGGTTCAATTCCAGACCCAAAGATTACCCATTTAAAAGACCCAAAGTGAGAAAAACAAGATTAGCAAAGGAGTTAGAAAATAAGCACTAATAAAAGCAAGAGGAAAGTTGGGAGGATTCAGTATCATTAACCAAAGGTAGTTATAAGTTCTAGAGAAAATGGCATGGTAGAAATAAATCCATACTTCACTAGAGCATATCTGAAAGACTTTCCTACTTTAGTCATTACAATTATAAATAAAATAATCAATATTAAAATTTCTAGAGGATTTTCACTAACTAAAGCATTGCAGTAACTATAGATATTAAAAGACATTACATTGTATTAAATTCAATAGCTTATAGTCTAGTTTCATTTAGATGAACAAATATTCTACTCAGTATAATATTTAATATAAACTCCATACTTTGTGATTAGCATTTGAATTTGTAAAGTTACCAGTATATAAGAGCTTTGTCCTAAAAATAAGGAGATCTCTTTTTACAAATACATCATCCAAATAAACACTGCCCTTCATTTCATTACGTAGGTAGGTCATGTATTGCTCCATTGATGCTGCCCTTATTCATGATGATTAAGGCCTTTGGGAGGTATTCCTTCAGAATAATGTAAGTACTACAGAGAGCATGTGTTTTAGATTTACTCAATCCTAAATTTGAAATCTTGTATTGCTTTTTATTGTATGACCTTGGGAATATTACCTAAGTCTCAATATGTTTGTCTGAATGGTGGAAAAAATAATACTGAGTTTCTATAAAGATGATATAAAATAGTACAGACTAATCACCTAATACAGTGGCTGGACCATATTAGAACTTTAGCAAGTTCTTGTTGATACTGGTATTATTAGCCTCAGGGTGTGTGGCAACATCTCATTTCTTTGTAACTATGTGTCATAATTGTATGTCAACTCTACTTCTTGTTCTCAAAACAATAAGTAATTTTTAATGATCCATCTTCTTGTATAGATTTTGTTCTGAATGACTTTGAGTGCTCTCTAAATCTTAAATTCATTTTCAAATGGTCAAGAAGGAACAGTTGCTAAATTCTAATGAATTTGTCAAAGACTATGAAGGAAGTTTCAAAAAAAAGAGTTCAAAAATATTTTAGGTAGTGACATCATTGTTGCAATGAAAACAAACTCTCTCAAGTCACCTTGAGAGCCAAAAGTAATTCAAATATGAAATAATCTTTTTAAAAGTAAAATGAATCCTATTACCTTATAACCATATGTCAATCTTAATGAATAAGATTTTAAAGAAAAGATAAAATCTTACATGAAAGTTAACTATATATTTAATCAATTAAAATATTTGCCCCAAGTATCCTTCAGCTGCATGATTTATTTGGCAGGCAATTATTCGTGGTAGCATTTTGATGTCACCAGTATTAGACATTTTAAAAAAGGAATGAATACGATGAACCTGTATGACATTTTATATCCAATGCACCATTAAAATTCATATCAATTAAACATGAAAATTAAGACTCTATCGTGTATATTATATAAAATTTATAAAGTGAAAAGGGAAATGAATCTATTTATACATTTAATTGTTTTCTATTTGCCAAGTAAATAGTTTTAGTGAAATGTTCTAAATTAGTGCACAGTGTGATTAAGGTATTTGAATTTCATCAAATTTGCATGCAATTTTTGTATTTGCTTCTATTACATGGAGCTAGTCTCAGTCAACATTTTCATATACTGACATTAGTTTTGTTTAAACTTCTATTTGTTTTAATATTTCTTGAGAACTTGATTAACATTTTAACAGCTTTGTGCTAGGTATTTTATGTGAATTATATACCTTCTTATTCTAATAAAAATCATCGTGAAGTAGGCTCTATTATTAATCACACTGAGGGATGAGAGAGTTGATGTTTAGAGATTAAGAATTTTGCCATAAATGACCCAAATACTGTAAAACAGATCTAGGAATCAAGTTCTAAAGTCTTTTAATGCTCAAATAAAAGTCCAGCTGCTCAGTAATGAGGAAAAACAGAAATAAGAATGGTTACAATGCTTTCTCCTTCTAAAGACTGCTGATGACTTACTGATTCTTGAAATATTCTGAAAATAAAGAGCCTAATATGAGAAAGCCTATTCTTTAATATTAGACCAACACTGAACCCGCCACACTACATTGCACAGTGGTTTAGAGCATGGGCCCTGCCAGCTTTCAAACCTGCTTCCTATTTGTCATCATCTGACTCTAGACACTTTATTTACCTACAATCCAGTTTTCTTATCTGTCAGTGAGGGTGAGACTCTACCATATAGAATTGTTGTAAGGATTGAAAAAGCAAGTGTTAGTTAAAAATCACTTAGAATAATGCCTGTCCTATAATAAATACTATGCACATATCTATTAAGAATAAATTATTTTTAAAATCTGTGAGAGAATAGTCAAAGCCATTGTCAATTTAATGTATTCAGCTGGTAGATTTTGTTTATGCCCCTAGTGAAGACTTATTTCTCACTATTAATTACTCAATGGAAGGGTCTTCACACTTATTCAGAGTAATTATTGATTAGATGATTTACCTACTGATCATACTTGCTAACTTTGGTACTTTTTCTTACTCTCTCATTTAACAGAGCATAAAGACACATAGTCTTAGTTCTAAGTGAAAACATAAAATAAAATATATTCAAAATTAAGTCTACTTATTCTGATGTCTGGCACCTGAAGAGGCTTTTCCATGAATAAATGTAGTTTATTAGCTCTTGTGGAATGTTTTCATATGCAATGATTCTAAGCAGGGTTGGCTATACCTATGATGAGAAAGTCAACAAAATGTCATTTTAATTAATAAATTAATTTTGCTTTCATCAGTCAAAAACAAGTAAAATAATAAAAAAAAAAGTACCACATGCCTTTCAAAGATTCTACCAGGAAATTCAAGACTGTTGAATAGCCAAACAGACTACTGTCTAAAAAACAGAAAAAGACAAAGAGAAAAAAGAAATAGAAAACATAAGACAGCCCCTAAAGCCTGACAATGATTCATTAATTTTCTGACTTTTTCTGATGGACTAATTATGCACTGTGAAATACGGAGGCCACTAGAAATGTGTGGCTGTTTAAATTAAATTACATTAAATATTTCATCTCACTAGCTACATTTCAAGTATTCAAAAGCTGCATGTGGCTAGTGGATACTGGATTGGGTATAGCAGATATAAAACAGTTCCCACCTCAAACTTCAAATAAGAATCTGCATTTTAACAAGATCTCCCAGGTGATCTATAAACTCAAAGTTTGAGAAACAATGACTAATTCATTCAATAATTTATCTTTGGCTTCACGATTATTGCAGTATAAAATGCTGAACTGATTTTTCAGTGTAGTGAAATACTGATGTCTGTGTCTTGTGAGAAAAGGCAATATCCAATTATTTGATAGTATCTCTTCTAATAGTAAGAAAAACATGCCACCTTGGTTTTCTATAAACTCTCTAATTTTTCCTGGCTTTTTGTAAATTAATAAGCTCTTTTATTTTGTTCCCATATCCAGGGACAACTTCGATAAGTACTGGTAAGAAAATAAGTAGAAACTCTAAATTTGAAGTCTTCATTCTCATCTTACTATCTTCTATTAAATATTATTTATAATAAAAGCTGTAGGCTAATTCAGAAATAAGACTCCCATCAAAATGCATGTAAATATATTAAGCAAGTTAAGAAAGGCTGTAGACTAGGAAAATGGCTATTCCACTAAGAAGTTTTGAAGTGGAACAGAGACACTGCTTTTTGAGAAATATCACCAGGGCTACTCATCAAGATGTTTCCAGATCACATGCTTTATATTGTTGTATGAAACCTGAGAGAGCAGAACTGGTGAAATCCATCAACCAAGATGAAAAATTATTGCAACTTTGAAAACAGAAATGGCTGTAAAAATTAAAACTGATGAGACTCGGAGTTTAAGAAACACAAGGCCACAAATCCCCCCATGAGACAGACTTCCTTGAGGACAATGACTATCTTCCATTTCTGTGTACCATGTGCCTGTAATAGTGTTGGAAACAGAGTAGGCACTCAATAAATATTTGTCAAACTATACTTCATTGAATTATCTTCAGTTCATGCATGGGAAAAAGCACTTTCCATGCTATCGTGATTGTTCACCTGAGAAATCAAATTAAGAATTTGATTATGCTCAAGTATCTCATTCTAAAATGAACTTCGTTACCTACAGTAAAAATGTAGAACTACCGTTCATTGAGAAAATGAAGTAACAATAAAATTATAGAGACAACTGTAAGTCAAATTAGGTGAGATATCCCCCATTTGCATTCATGAAATAAATTATTGAATAGCTTTGGTGATCTTTTTTCTATCAAATAGATAAATCCCGCTGAAAGGTGGCATCTTTTGTTGTGGCTTCTTCCCTTGCTTACTTTAATGAAGCAAAAAGCTCAGAAAATATTTGAGAATTTTTTTCAAATTGATGGCTGTGCCTCTTTTATCATGCTTATTCGAATAACAAAAATATTAATGAATTCTTTTTCAGTACAGGCAATTTCCCTTTTTTTTTTTTTTTTGGCAGGAGAATTGAGCCTTCTCAGACAAATTTGATTGTTGCTATTCATGATACTTGCTTAGTCATTCTACTAGTATGTAGGCATCAGCAGTAATACAATTTGTGCAGAATGGAAAATATGCCTAGAGTGCTAGGCATGCAGAAATGCTAAGCACAAGGCCAAACGTCAGCATCAAGACAGGAGCTTGACGAATCACCTTTGAAGGTTCTGTTATCGATGTTTTCTCCTGATGTGCATGATGTGTTCTCTCTGTTGATTAACTCTATGACCTTGGACCATTCACAATTTCTCTAATTCAGTTTCCTCATCTGAAAGGGGGTATGTGATCAAAGGGATGAGAAATTTGTGGGAGAGGAGGACATCACAGACCCAACCACATGCAGAATGGGAGATGATGAACCCAGCCAGTTCCTTTGGAATGGCCCATGAATACAAAGCTTTATTCATTCATCAGGATCCAGGCACCCATTACACTATGAGGGTGTAGTAAAAGCTGTAGACTAACTCAGAAATAAGACTCCCATCAAAATGCATGTGAATATATTAAGCAAGTTAAGAAAGGCTGGAGACTAGGAAGATGACTGTTCCACTAAGAAGTTCAATCTTATTTTTTCCTGAAAATACACCTCAGAAGGTCAGCACAAGATGGAAATCTGTCTAAAAAGAGAAGCAATGAACATTAATAGAATCAACTCTTGATTCTCTTAAAGCAGATTATCCTTGACAAAGCATGCCAGCAAAAACAATATTCCACTTCGCTGCTTACTTTGTTAACAGCTCACATCTATTTACTCTTAACTTGGCGTGTAGCCTGCATTCAAGCTCTACAATCATTTGGAAACGTGAGATTCATAGACTATTGCGGATGGAAGGGCCTTTAAAAATCATCTAGGCCTACCATCAATCTGAACAGCTCTCAGAAGCTTGAACAATCCCACTGATGTGGAACTCACTTCTCCCTGAGGCAACCTATTCTATCTTTGGACCAAGTTTTTGCTCTGGGAAGAATGAAAGTAACAGCTGTGCTTGAGCTGCATTGCTATGCTGGTCTGACACACAAACTCTCCTCTCCCATGCTTTCCTAGCATAGACTAGGCTACAGGGAGAAGTTGAGAGCATTTTAGAAAGAAAATGGAAAGTTTCCTATTTAGATTGTTTTGACAGATACAAGCCCAAAATCTTCAAAACAATTACAGTGTCAATAAAACTTTCATATCATAAACAATCATTTATTAATATTAACTAAATTATTTCCCAAAATCAATATAAAATATTATGATAAACACTAACTGTGATTACCCGTATTTTAGTTGTCTCATGTATCCGTGTGAAGAGACCATCAAACAGGCTTTGTGTGAGCAACAAGGCTGTTTATTTCATCTGGGTGCAGGTGCGCTGAATCCGAAAAAGGAGTCAGCAAAGGGTGATGGATTATCATCAGTTCTTATAGGTTTTGGGATAGGCAGTGGAGTTAGGAGCAATGTTTTGCGGGCAGGTGGTGGATCTCACAAAGTACATTCTCAAGGGTGGGGAGAATTACAAAGAAACTTCCTAAGGGTGGGCGAGATTACAAAGTGCATTGATCAGTTAGGGTGGGGCAGAAACAAATTAAAATGGTGGAATGTCATCAGTTAAGGCTATTTTCACTTCTTTTGTGGATCTTCAGTTGCTTCAGGCCATCTGGATGTATACGTGCAGGTCACTGGGGATATGATGGCTTAGCTTGGGCTCAGAGGCCTGACATGAGTCTCATACTGCCACCTCTTACCTGGCTTAAGACACTTCCTCCAATAGGAAGCATGAGCGTGTAGCAAAATACTAATCTTCGCCCCTTCCCTGGCCCTATTAACATTACATCTAATTCATAATACACACACACACACCCACTCGTTTCATCTTGATCCTCCTAAAACCATAATGCTGATATTTCTTTCCTTCTCAGTCTTTGCCACCCTTAACTCTCAAAGAGCATTATATTCTTGCTATCTCTACTTCTTTGCTACTGTAACTCACTGCCACCTGACTTTTATCCCCAGTATTGTGCTAATAGTGGAGATAAAAATAAATGCCTAAATGGCAAGTACAAAGAACATTTTTCAGATCTTAACTCTAGCAGACTCTATAATGCACCTGATTTTGTTGATCACTAGCTTTGTCTTGGATCTCATCGCTTAGTGCCTGTTACCCAGCTACCCTCAAATTTTCCTGCTGTTCTGCCTTTCCATGAAGCACTGATGCCCTCCAAGGAGCCACATTGTGCAATTTTCTCTTTGCTTCGTGTGCTTTCCTTGAGGAGCTCCCCCTACTTTGAGTTTTCTCTATCACCTGTCTACCTCTAACCCTCGCCTCTCCTACAAACTTGAGGCTAGTTTGTCCCCATGAAAGGAAAAAAAAATGAAATAGTATCTAAAGGATAAATAGGAATTAGTGAAGAGATACAGAGGGAAATATATTGGCAGAGGAAAAGAACATCACAAGATAGAAAAGCATATTTAAAAGCTTAGAAACAGCAACAACAACAAAACAGGTAAACCCAAGAAATTAAATGAAGATCAATGTCACTGGAGCAGAGATAAAGAAAGCGTGCAATCAGGATGGAGAGATAGAAAAGAGCTGAGTCATATGAGGTCTTATAATCCACGTAAAGGAGTTCAATCTAAGGGTAAGAGAAAATAGGAAGAGTCAAAGGAATTACATGACCAGATTTGCATTTGCTCTAAATGTCTCCTTGATGCCAATGTAGGCAATGAATTTATGGGGAAAGGGAGGGATGTGAAGCATTAACAGGATTATTCAGAAGTCTGTTCAAGAGTTGAGGAGGTGGCTGGACTAAAACAGTGACCGTTGAGATAGGGAGCATAGAGGTGAGGTGAGATTTAAATCTATTTACTTCTTAAAATGAATAAGGTTTAATTGCTGACAGGATTTGTGAAGTAGAGGAGAGGAAGGAGTAGCTTTCTAAGTAGGATAGCTTGATGGATGCTGGTACCTTTCACTGACAGGAGAAGCCGAAAGCAAGGTGGAAGCCAGAAATACAAGTTAAGCATCCAACATAAATATCAAACTATTTTGCAGACATCTCCATAGAATTATCCCATAGGCATATCAAAATAAGGAAGTCTAAACCTCACAAAAGACTGCGGGAGGGAATATTCACCAAAAGGAAAAATAATTTTGATAGGTTATTACTAGAGGAAAGTAGAATATAAACTGGACAAGCAAAAAACCACAGCTGTCCTTTGCGTTTTCCTCTCAAAACCACTTTCCCCACTCTGGTTCAGTCCTGTATTTTCCATGGCCAAAAGTATATTTTTGGCATTTCCTATATTTCTCATTAGTCTCTGTCTAAGAGACAACCTGTACAACCTTTACATTGTCATGAGATTGACCTTCCTAAAGAACCACTTTGCCACATTACTCCCTTATGTTAAAATCTTCACTGGCTTCCATTGTCTACTAAACGACCTACAAATTATTCAGGCCCCTTGGGATCTGTCTTCACCTTATTTTCTAGCCATGGCCAAATTTACCTACGCAAAGCCCTTAAAAGGCAGTAACAGGCTGCTGATCCATCAAAGAGCCTTTAAGATTTTACCACTGCCATGCTTTAAATCATGTTGCCTTCCATTTTATCCATCTGCAATGCTCAACAACACTGGAGCCATCCTTCAGAGTCCAGTCCAGATGTAAATACATCCTTGAATCCTACCCAAATAACTGTGAGAAGTGATCATGCTCTTCTCTGAGTTCCTATACAAATATATTGCAGAATTTGTTCAGTCTAGAACCATCATATAGATAGATAATGGCTACAGGGAGCATTAGACCAAACAACTAATTATTTGTAAGCTTTTGATTTATCTCAAAAACTCCACTGTTTACTGATGACAGTGTTGAATAGCCCTGTGCTTTGGAATGTCAGCAAAGTGTAGACATCCCCCCAGTTCCTTATGCTCTGGGATCTAATAGCAAATGACCACCTACCCTAGCATATTCCAAGATTACCATATGCACTCTTCCTCAGTCACACAAATGAGACTCAGCTCTATGCTTCCTCATGACTCACTTGTTTACTTGCTTCTATAAAACTTCAGGTTTTGCCCTCATCTTTGATACATTTCTCACTAATGAACATTATCCCCAGTGCAGTATCCTAAACAAAATCATCTCTTTAATTGTCCTATGCATTTTGTTTTTCACACTGGTTTGAGAGACAGAATATACAAATGGAAGATAACTAAATCCTATACATAAATGTAACTCTACCTCACAACCTGCAGCAACCTGCCCCAGAAACCATCCATTATCTACAATAACCATCCCAGGAAATCAGCCTGTTAAAAGTTGGACTTGTAGAAATTCACACTGCTATCTCTAGCAAAAATTGAGGAAGCCAACCAAAAGTCCCTGTAACCATCAGCCCAAAATGGCCAGGGCTTGGTTAATAACTAACATCTTCCCTAATTTTTGTCCCTGCTTTCAACTCAGGACCAATAAGAGAAACCAAAATATGTACCCCTAGTTAATCACATTGGATGCTTTTCATCAAATTGGCCTGCCTAAGCTTCCTCATGCCAATAGCCCCCAGTCGATGCATATCTGAAGTCTTCCCTTTTTTCCACTACAAAGCTTTCCCACTTTGCCTGCCTTTGAATCTCTGCCAAAACACAAGGGATGGCGGCTGACTCCCTCCCTATAGCAAGCTCTGAATAAATAGCCTTTATTTGTTCTCATTTGGTTTGTCTTTGCTTATTTTCATGGCTTGACAGAATTATACTAGTTAATTTCTAAATTTCTTTGCATGTGTAATAATTTCACAAAATGGTATCAAAATGATTTTACTACAACCTTCCATTAATGGTAAACCATTTGCTTTTGCTCTTTTGCATGTATGTGTATCATGTATCTTTATTTTAATGCATTACTCTTAAAGATGTAAAGTAAGTACATTAATGTATGATGGAAAAATGGAACCAGTAGTTATTTTCTTTGATTCCTTATTTCAAATGTTTATCTCCATCTAGTTATTTATTTTCAATAAATGTTTGGGAGAACTTTTTTCTTAGTCGAAACAGTGCATTTTTCAGAGAAATTGACACTATATTATAGCACTTATTTTCAGCAGATTGACATGATTTAATTAAACATAAACATTTGCTTAGATTATTTCTACCAAACCTCTAAATATTTTACATTCAACTATTTTCCATAAAGAAACAATTTAACCAATTGAGGACAATCACAAGGAAGTGCCTTGGATGAACAGTTCAAGACTTATTCTATTCTTTGCTCTACATAAATAGTATTTCAAACTTTGCAAAATAAATTCTTCTCATCTAGGGAAGAACATTCATTTTTATTGCTTCCTTTTTTTTTTTTTTTTGCTCCTACTGTGACAGTTTTACCTATTCTCCTCAAATGGAAGAGTAAGTAATAACAGGAATAATAACCCACATCATGCTAGCAGAAGCAGCATCTGTTAAAAATCCCTCTAGTTTTTCTGCAGCTCTAGAATGAAAGAAATATATACATCAATTATCATGTACTCTTCCATTTCCATCTTGCAGGTAATACAGGACTTTGCTTACCTCTATTAAAACTTCAAAATCTAACGAGTTGGTTAAGGATAAGAAAGACTATATGATCAATTATATTTGCTTTTTATTTCAATCATTTTTCTATGTCTAAAAAATGACAACAAAAAGCCTTTGCCATTTGCACTTCTAGTCAATTTCCTTCCCAACAGGTTGCTGTTTTATGAAATTGACTTAACCCCAAGTTGTTGTGGGTGTTAAGGTTGCAAAGGCAATAGAGAAAAGACATTTTTTGACAATTGCTTGAAGTAAGCATGAAATTGGAAAAATTTTACTGCTATATAAGCATATGTCTTGGGGAAATGTCAGCCAAAGTTTCTCCAGAGAAAAACCAATAATGTGCATCTCTAGGTGGGTCCAAGAGTCCACATTTACCACTTAAAGGGAGGCTGCTGTTCATGAATCTTAGCAGAGGAACTTGGCTCCTATCCAAACAAAATGTTCTGGGAAATCAAAGCCCTGATTATTATTATCATCATCATTTTAAACAACAGATTCATTAACCAGCAAAATGAACTAAATCAATTCAAATTTGTCATTTAGACCAAATCTGAGGTCATGTTTTGATATTTTGATGTACATAATTGTTGTTATGAGAGTCCTTTTAATCACCAAGCACATTGTGTCAAAGTATGCAGAAACATTTTAGAATCAGTGACTCTTCTCTATGTTTTTTTTGTTTTGTTTTGTTTTTTTGGTTGGTTGGTTGTTTTGGGCCCTGCGTTTATTTGTTCAAATAGCACAGAAGGACATCAACTCCATGCAGAGGGCAGCACAGTGGTCACTCCAATCCTTCTATCTTTACATTGGCAGACAAAAGCCTCGACTCAGGAACTTTCTGGGTGACTGGGTACCTTTGGGACCCTGAACTGGAACCGGAACTGGAGCTGGAGCTAGAGACATAGCCACAGCCACAGCCTGGGCCTTGGTTTGACTGAGCCTTGGCCTTGGCTTCTGGCAAGCAGAGCCTGAGACCTCTGGAGATGCGGGCACAAGGATGCCTTCCAAACTTGGGGTGGGCAATGTAAGCAAGTCAATCAAGCTCATGGCTGATGCCCTTTGGGATCGTGGGCTTGACCTCCCTGGGCTTTCGGGGAGGTTAGCATGTGTACTCATGGCCTTGGTGCTGTTGGTGGGCATCCGCTTCGGGCCCTTCTTGTCATGCTTTTTGGCAAAGCACCTGTTCCTGAGAAACATGGGATCCATTCTCTTACATCTGTATCTTTGTGACGGGCATTTCTTGATCTATTTCTATGTCATTTCCAGGACTGGCTGTACATCATATGGTTCTTGGACTTGGTCACAGCTGCACCTATACCCACAGCTTATATGTTTATAGACTAAGAATGACATATTTACATGAACACAGGCACAGTATATATTGCTTCTAATCTAGTATATGCTTTACCAAGCACTTGAAGAGAATGAACTTCTAAAATAATTAGAATGGTTATCATTTAATGGGTATAAAGTTTCAGTTTTGCAAGATGCGAAGAGTTCTGGAAATTGGGTGCACCACAATGTGAATGTACTTAACACTGGATTGTGCATTTAAAAATGAAGAAGGTGGTAAGTTTTCTGTTTTGTACATTTACCATACTTAAAAATAAGAAAATAACTAAAATAATTAGAATTTGGTATTAATATTTAATAACCACTAGCTTAATATAATTCCTGAACACATCCCTCTATGTGAAAATGGTCAAAGTGAGCCCATCAAATCCTAGCTTGTCATTCATCCCAACTTTCATTAATCTTGAAAATCATATCTAAACCCTTACTCCCAAAATGCTACCAAATGCAGTACTGAAGTGACATATTCAGTTTGCTCAGCTATCAGGGCAACACTACTTTTCATGTAAATCAGCTAAGAATTTCTTTATTTAGGAATTTCTTACTGCTTTGTGCGAGGTAGCTGGGTTATTGACAAGAAAAAGAAAAAGTAGCCCCTAACGAAAGAGAGCAGAAAAGGGAAGCCTTGATGAATTCCAAAAAGCATGGCTTATGTCTAAGAGTTCCTTCTTTCCTTTCTGGTTCCTTTCTGGTTTACCCAGAGAAAGAAGCCTCATTTTAAAAGTTTATGTTTTCCTACAAAATTTAAAGCACTCTGGGAAACTAAGCTTTGTGTTTCTAACCCAGAGAAAATAGAAGGAAGAAAAATACAGAAGAAAATTAGGCTATAGTGCTGGCTTTCTTACTCTGGTTTTTCTTCAGATTACATTATTTCTATATTATGATCACATGTTTTATGAAGCCCATTTGCATCTATCACCTCAGTTAATCTCATTAAGCTTTACCAAAATCCTGAAAAGTAGATATTATTGTCATTAGCTCATAGATAAAGTAATTTATATTCAGAAGAGTTAGTTGTCTGATTTCAAACAGCTAAGAAGAGGTAGAACTGAGAACCTATCTCAGATCTTTTAATTCCAAACCTGCTTTATTTTCCACTCTGCCCAGAGTAACACAGACTGATTTAGTCTGTGGTTAACATTTCCCAAAAGGTACACAAGTGCCTGTTCTTCATTTTTGATCATTTATTTGCCATAAAGGGCAAATGTCTCTGCTGAGAAGAGTGATTGTTATATCCAAACAGATAAAATAACAGGGGATTTGCTGAGTCCAAGTAACTGTCCATTTAACATACCATAAATAAAAGGTGATTTATCATAAGCATTCAGGGGATACTTTCCAGAGCTACAGTTACATGCTGTAGTTGGGTTTTGCTTTGACCTGGAACTGAAATCAGAACTAGAAGGAAGCTTGTGGGCCCCTATCCTGACTCTGTCCCATCTTTCTGATTCCCTTGACACTCGTAACTCCCAAAAGTGCCACCCAAAAATGCAACTTCAGTTCTAACATCAACTTACAAGTTCAGTGTCCTCAAATATAGGACCCATACTTGTCATGCTCAAATTCTTAATTTCTGGGAGAGAAAAAGCCAGAGAATCAGCTCATGTCAAGACTCTCCACCTCATTTGGTATACATTGACCATAATGATCAGATTAGGTGTTTTACTCTTTGGCAAATGAACAAAATGAATATACCTCCTGTGCTATGGACTAGTTAAGCACCTGTCTATCCATTTATTTTTATTTTCATTATCAGTATTATTTTTAATTTTTAATTTTTGTGGGTATATAGTAGGTATATATATTTATGGAGTACATGAGATGTTTTGATACAGACATGCAATGTGAAATAAGCACATCCTGAAAAACAGGTTATCCATCTCCTCAAGCATTTATCCTTTGAGTTACCAACAATCCAATTATCAATTAGACTAATGTATGGTTTGCTCTTAAGAAATTAAAAACCCAATGTTTCACTGATATACACTGTGCTAACAGGAACATCAGAAAACACAAATTAAAGTGAAAGTCTATTTAACAATTACGAAGTTGGCAAAAGCTGAAAAGTCTAAAAGTATCAAGCAGACAGGGATATAGGAAAAAAAGAATGCTCAAATTCTGGTGTATCCACAACAATGAGAAATTTAGCTGTATCTATAAAAGTAGACACTATGCTTCCCCATGACCCAAAAATATTCTAATTGTGGTCCTCTAGCAAAATTCTTGTTCATGTGCTGTACACATGGACTGGAGAAATATTTGCAAAATCTGTTTAAATGGTGCCTCTGGGAGAGAGAGAGCTTTTGAATTTGAGAAGGAAACAAGGAAGACATCAAGTGTTACATCTTACATCATTTACACATAAAATAAGATAAAGTAATAAAATATGAACATTAACTGGGTTGAGAACATAAGACCGTAATGTATTCCCTGTGCATTTATTTTGTAAACTTTAAAATAAAAATAATGAAAAAATAAATAGAGAAACAGCATAGCCTTTTTCCTTTCTGAAAATAAAAAGTAAAAGTGTTCAGTCATACAGCATGCGAATCGTTTCCTAAGGAAAATGTTCCTCCCCACAAAGAGGCTCTGCTATTATTCTCATCACATGAGACTTCAATATGGGAAAGGAGAATCTGTACAAAATTCATTTTTCTCATGTGTGGGGGTAATGTGGGGGTTGGGTACGAGTGTGCGCATGTGTATTTGGAAGTAGGAAGTAGTTTATAAGGCTAGGTCAGGCTCCTGATGCAGAAGTGGCATTGGTGCCAGTAGGATTTATACTTTCTACAGTTGCATATAGCCTATCGTTGGGTAACAAGCCACAGCAACAGCAGTTTCCCTATCAGATAGTTCTGTGTTGTGATTTTAACATTAATTTTGGAAATTTAATCTCAAGCCTAGTGAGGTTTCACTTCTCTAAAAAATTCAGTGAGCTACTCAATATCTATTCAACTCTTTCTATGGTAAAACGTAATATAGGTTCAGAAAAAGGTAATTCAAATGGTAGCTTAGAGAATTATTATTGTAAGGATAACCTTTGTAACCACAACTCAGGGGAAGAAATAGAACTTGCCATCTACCCTAGAGCCAATCGCCACTCTTCCTTCTAATTAAAAGTCTAATCTGACTTTTAAAGAAATTATTTACTTGTTTTTCATTATAGCTTTATTACCAGAATAATAAATGTTTAAATAGTACAGTTACTTGTTTTAAAAACTTTGTCTCTCTCTCTCTCTCTCTCTCTCTCCCCCTACCCCTAATCTCTCTTTTTTGTCCACTCCCTCTCTTGCCCCTCCCCCCCCAATATCCCTATAATCTATATGTTAAAGAACTGGGTAATTTAACTTGTAGTTTCCACAGGATGTCTTTTTCTATTGTAGCTCTGTAGTGGAATTTCACGTTTCATTGTTTTCTGTATTTTCTGTAACTTGCAAATTACATATAAAGGATTGATCATATTCTGATTTCATTTTTTAAAAATTATCTCATAGTTGGTGTTGTTTTCTTCAGTCAAGAGGTCCACAGAGCTGTCTTTCATTCTGTAGGTTTATCAGCAACTGATGCTTAAAACCTATTAGGCACTGCAAAAAAAGGTAATATTCTAATTTGATCATTGCTTCTTCAATTATTAGCTAGACTACACCTATGAAGAGACATTTTTTCTGCATCTCCTATGTAATTACCCAGTAGAACAACTCTTAATTTAGAACAACTTAGCTCTTTTCCTTATTTATTGGCTTTGAAATATTTATTTGGTTTTATGCCAACTTCTAAAGTTGACCAATTAATTTATTTATGAAGTCCACTTTGAACTCACACATTTAGACATACTTCATGTTTACCAAAACATTAGTTATTATCCTATTGACAAATTGTCACCTCTTTAGACACTGGGCCTCTTCAAATTGGCTCCTAAGTCCATTAGCCATGACCCTTTTAGTCTCTGATAGCTTCAGTGATATCTACAGTGACAAGATGTTTCTGGATTATCTTGAAAACGTCAACCCAGATCTCTGGAATCACATATTATCCAAGATGCCTTTATTTGTTTAAGTTTATCTTAAGAGGAAAATTGTTTTTACTATGCTGCATTTGGACTTCAGGAATGTTCATTACTATTAGGCTAGGCATTATTTTGACATTTTCAAAGAGCAGGTCTAGAACACACACACACATACACACATACTTTCAAAGAGAAAATTCTTCACGATCTGAAAATAATACGACTTGCCATTCAATTTCAAAACGGCAGGGTATTGACATAAGCTCATTTATTTTATATCTATATCTCATTTCTCTACCCTGAGAATGTGATTTTCAAGATCACTAGAGAAGATAAATAAAATGCCACATAATTATGTACTTGTGCCATCCCATGTGTTACCTTCACAACAACCCCAGAATTACAATACCAATATTAACATCACCAATCAAAATGATTATTCAAAGTAGTTAAAAAGATTTTTGCTTATGTTTTCCCACTTCTCTCTCAATTTTTGCATATTTACATTGTCAGAGCATATCAACATGACATACTATATTCTTTTCATATAGTCCTCATTTTGTGTTAGTTGAATGAGCAAATATTTTATTAACAATCATCCCCAGTATTTATGTCAATCCATCTTTGGTCATTTTCTCTGAAGTTCATGTTCCAGTAAATGGCACAGAAGGGATTTACAGGAACAATATTTTCTAAATTCTTGGATACAGATAAAAATGGGCTTTACAATGGGAAGTCAATTTGGCTTGACTTAGTTTTGGGCCCACATTTTCTGTCTATGAGTATCTTAACTTGATTATAATGCATTATAAATGTGTAATAAAATTTCACATGTACCCCCTTAATCTGTACAAATAGTTTTAAAAATATGTAAAAGAATTGAAAAAAGTGCAGTGCTCCAATTCTCTTGATATAAAGTGTTGCTATTTAAAAGCTGATAAAAATATGAGTTTCTTCTAAGTAACTGGGTGATTTTCCTGAATGTTTAATAATTATTTGTGCTTTTTCTTTAATGTCTGATAATGTTACTTTAATATACCTTGATATCGTTTTTTCTGAGTCAATTTTCTCAAATACAAATGTATTCTTTCAAACTGTAATTTTAAATACATATATTTTTTAATTTTAGGACAGTTGATGGGTTTTGTTTTGTTTTAAAAGTGTATCATTTAGTGACTGTTGTGTTTCCTGCCTTTTTATTTGAGGAAAAGGGAAGCTGGAGGCACTACTATAGTACCTATTTTGAATTTTTTTGCTTACTGTTTTTCTCAAATACTTTTATCATTTTATTTCTTCTTTTGTTTCTTGAATCTTTCTCATTTTCAGTTTCTATTTCTCCTCTTGTGGTATCGGCCTGTTTGCTTAAAATTGTGGTTAGGCATTTGTGTCTTGTCAAGGGCCCTACAACTTTCACTAGTGTGTTCTCATGCCCTAAACAGTTCACAGTATGAACTAAATAAACATTTGGTCAATTAAATTATGAATATTAGGTGTAAGATTGTATTTCTGTCTCCATACAACTTTAAAAGAGAAGAAATGGTCAATTAAATCAAAATGTTCAAGCCTAATATTTATCTTCTTATGGCCCATGGTGGGCAAGGGGCAAATATAGTGAGTTTAATGAAAAGTAACTACACAAAGAAACATTAACTTAAAAAACAAAACTTTGAGAAAAGTCAGAATAACTTGAATTCTTAACACATAAAGGTATGGGGTGGGGAGTTAGGTGACTAGTAAAGCTAGTTTAAAAAAAAAAAAAAAAGAAGAAGAAGAAAGGTGAAATTCAAATTGAAAGAATAATGCTTAACTTTCCTGGGAGGAAACATAAAAGGGAAAAGATGGCATGATCCTTTTTTTTTTTTTTTGCGATGAAAACTTTAAGTTAAATAATGCCTTTGTGTATATTCTCAGCTGCTGCACAAGCATTCATTCTATTTCGCCTTTTCCCTAGTAATATTTTAAAATTAAACTCAGAATTTTTTTCCTCTCCTCTTAAGAAACGTGTTTAGTTTCTCTCAAGACAGTTGAGCAAATGCTGGAAGACTGGACGTACCCAGGTTGCAAAGCTGGCAGGCTATTCACCAGTAGAGATAATTTAGCACTTTACTCTATCACTGAGATTATGGTTAACTTTACAGTGTAAGAATTATTTGTTTGCTGTAGTAAATTTAAAAAGACAACATTTTCTGAATATTTGTAGTGGTAATCTCTTTAATTTAACATTGTCACTACATTAAGAAAACATCTGTCCAACTTAACCGATTTTGTTACTAAAGAAGAGAAGAGGAGGAAGAAAAAGGAAAAAGAGGTAACAGTCTATTTGAAATAAATTTCAAAACTCTAAACTGCTTCAAAAATTACATGTCTTAACTCTGGAATCATTATTGATCTCATTTATATTTGATCAAATTAATATAATACTAGAAATCACTAATTCCTCCAAATGCAGTATTGAAAGATAGTTTTCAGGAAACATTAAAATCATGGCTGTCATACAAATACAGAAATTAACATGCTTTAAAGATTTTACTGTACTTATTTGATATGAGCAAACCAAGCAAATGTTAATATTGCTTTAAAAAAGCACAAATTTAAATGAAATAAAGGAATGTTGTTTTGGCTTGCAAATGAGGACAAAAGTGCATTTTCCAGAAGGGAGAAAATCAACTAAAATCATTACCAAACAGGACACCATCTAAGTATCCATTAGTTATCCACAACTAATAAATAATTGCAAAGTACTTCAAAGACAATAATCAGAGTTAGAATCACATAATCTGGAAAAATATGCTACAGACAGAGCATAGTTTTCTATTGAAACACATATCCACAAATTCTACAGTAATTCCCTAGGGAGCATGATACAAAGAGGAGGCAATAATTCTCAATCTTTGCATTTATATTAAATGTCACTAATTTTTGAATATTTTCAAAGAACACCAAAAACAGGTTTCTGCTTGTTTTAAAGAAGATTGTAATTACTTCTTTCTCTATAACATAAGCAAATGAAGACTAGGGGACAGACAGGCAATTTGATAGAAAATCAAAATGAGCAAATACCTAAGCAATAATAAAAGAATAAAAACACATAGTTATAAATATATTCTGCACTCAAAATATTTTACTTTGGGGAGATAGGCTTAATGTAAAATAGTCTCTACTGACTACACAAAGATAATGATAAAAACTAAATCAATTCAAGTATAATTTGGGGTCAGTGGTCCACTGCCAATCAGCCATCTGAAACTCCAAGGGAACCTGATATGAAGTAGAATTAGATTGGTTTAAGCTATATATTTATTTGCTTATTTATTTTGTTCTACTCCAAGGGCTCATACTTTACTCAATCCCTCCAAGGATTAAAGCTAAGGAAATGGGAATGAATGGAAACTGGAGAGATTTAAAAAAAGACCAAATGTATTTTGAAATCTCATTCTAGACAGGAAAGGATACATAGATCTTGCTGACAGATGATTTTGCCTTTTTTAGTGGCTAATTTAGACTAGCATAAAACTGATTTGAATATTTTCATGTCAGTGAGGCAGAAGGTTGAGGGGAATGCATAATACAATTGTGATCACACAGGTTGTATAGTTGTCCAAGTGGGCTTTCAGGTCTCAAGTGGGGACAGAGTGATTTCACAGTACCTCTTATACAAATCATGGATCATTTTAATCTATCATTTAAAAATATATGAAAATTTCTAGGCAAATTTAATATATTTTATTTTACTATTATCAAATGTAGATATAACTTTCATAGAATTACATGAGAAATTATTTAATGTGTTCTTTTGCCTGAAAATATTATTATTAAACTACCCAAGAAACAGATGAGGGTACTTGGAAATGGAATGATGAATACTTGTCACAAATGGCTCTGTTCCTAACTACGATGTCCAAGGTGGACACTGCTAATTGAGCTCAGAGCACTTTATAGCTCAGCTGAGATGTAGCCTCAGAATATTACTTAATGCAAGACTCCAGGCAGCTTCTACCAATCCTTTGGAGTTAACAAGAAAGTTTAAACCTATTTGCCACCACTGTTTTAGATGATCAATTATTGATTCTATACCACAGAGACCAGGAGGTAAAATAACCAGTAAATCAAAACCTGACTGGGAAAGAATATAAGTTCTATTTTCTGTTTTCACAAACAGCTTTTTATTGGCTTCACATAATCCTTGGTATAGGGTCCATTTAGTTGTTTTAATAATTATTCCTGACCCCATGAAGGCTCCTGCAAAGGTCTTTAGGTATCCTAGGAAATATGAAATAACAAGAACTCAATGGATGTGAGTGGCTAAATTGGACAACTCCTACTCTGTCAAGTCCTATATTTAGATTCTCACAATGGCAGACCACCTCTTTTAAAGGCACTCAATTTCAAATTTAGCATTTTCCCTCCATATGTATCTTCCTTTCAAACTGCAGCCGGGGCCAGGCGCGGTGGCTCATGCCTGTAATCCCAGCACTTTGGGAGGCTGAGGCAGGCAGATCACAAAGTCAAGAGATGGAGACCATCCTGGCCAACATGGTGAAACCCTGTCTCTACTAAAAACACAAAAATTAGCTGGGCATGGTGGCGCGCACCTGTAGTCCTAGCTACTCAGGAGGCTGAGGCAGGAGAATCACTTGAACCCAGGAGGCGGAGGTTGCAGTGAGCCAAGATCGCACCACAGCACTCCAGCCCGGAGACAGAGCGAGACTCCATCACACACACACACACACACACACACACACACACACACACACACACACACACAAACTGCAGTCAGACTCTGATGGTAGCAGATATGGCTACACTAAGCCTTCATGATCACTCTGCTGATAAATTCTCTCTTTAGCTTGGTGAATCACTGCACACCAGCTTATTTCCTTCATTGGGAAAAACAGATACCCATCTTAATTTATTTGGTACTTATATTTTTTCACTCCTTTTTGATTTTATAGTATAGCAACTGAACTTCTAATAATGCTGCATCCTCATTTTTCATGTCCAAACATCAACATTCCTATATATTACACATGATTATGAGCTCTTTCACTTGTGATAACTTTTTTTTTTCGTCTTCATTTTCCACTCTAACATTCCCCAACAACTCCAGGTAGGTATTAACCTTTGGATCAGTCATAACAAGAGGTTAGTGATCCAGGTATCTTTCAAGATAGATGGCATTAGCAATTTAAAGTATATACTTTGCTGGGCAATACTCATGTTCCTAGTCTCCTCTCTATAAAATAATTTTGTCATTTGATATTTTCCTAGAGATTTCCTCTCAAATCCCATTGTTACATTAGCAGTCTTTGGAAACTTAGCATATTCCTTTTTTACTCTATGTTTTTCTTGTCTTCATTTCTGCTCCTTCTTCAATCATTTATAAGAATGTGGAATGTGCTAGACACTGCTATACAAAGGAGATGATAAAGTACAAACTTCCAGGGCCACTTGTCCAGTGGAGAAAACAGCTATCCACAAAATAATTAAAATCTGAGGCACCATATTAAGTGTTGTTATAGCAGAACTTCAAAAACGCTTGTGGGGGCCAAGAAAAGAGAGTGCTTAAAACTTCTTGGATATGTCAAGGAAAACCTTGGTGTCTTACTTGTATTAATAACATCTCTAAAACATCATTAGAGGTTGGAGGGCATTTTGTGTCTCTTCCTTCTTAACTTACCTCTAGCTCTCTTTTCCTTCCATCCTGTATTAGCCATGTCTTTTATTTTCTTTACTATAGTGCTAGGACATCTGAGGCCTTCTGCCCTTAGAAGGACTGCCAATCCCAAGGAGAGCCAATTCCTAGAGATAGTAAATAATTCACCCACTAGCTTTCTTTTCAAATACAGACGCATCAGTCCAGAACTCACACCCCAACACTGTTTTATCAGGCTCTCAACTCTTGGGCAGGTGGATGATGACCCAATCACCCCAGGAACAGGGAGCAGACGACCAGGGAAAACTCCTATGCCCTAGAGGTCACTGAAATGATTCAAGCTAGCCATCCACAGCCTGCTTACCCTGCTTCACCCATTCCTTCCCACAGAAACCACCACAAAGGCTCTTACCTATGGTTTCTTCCTCTTCCTCCACCTCCTAACCAACCCCAGGGCTTCCCCAGGTGGCCTGGCATGCACATGCCCCACCTCTTGGGAACTGCAAGCAACAAATTATTTTTGATGGCAGTCATTTCCTGCTCTGTTGGCCTTAGTACACCTCCAATCATCTATGAATACACTATATTTTAAAATGGTCCCTCTGTCCCATTCTTCCTCTATTTCATCCTTCTTGTCCTTCCCATTTCACTCTGTCAGTATATACCCTGTGAATTTTTTTTTTTTTTTTGAGATGGAGTTTCACTCTTGTCACCCAGGCTGAAGTGCAATGGCGGGATCTCAGTTCTCTGCAACCTCCACCTCCTGGGTTCAAGCAATTCTCCTGCCTCAGCCTCCTGAGTAGCTGGGATTACAGGTGTGCACCACCACACCTGGCTAATTTTTTAATTTTTAGTAGAGATGGGGTTTTGCTATGTTGGCCAGGCTGGTATTGAACTCCTCACCTCAGGTGACCCACCCACCTCAGCCTCCCAAAGTGCTGGGATTATAGGCATGATCCACCACACCTGGCTATACTCTGTGATTTAAAAAAACTATCTGTTATTTAAAAATTGGTTCTCCCTTCACATAAAAACACATAGTCCTTGTCAACTACTTCCCTTATGAGAATACAGGGCATACTCCATTCTTTCTACTGCTTGGTAGAACAACAAAGAAAAAATTATGTCTTTTGCTAAAAACAAGTGAAAAATAACTTTATATATACTGATAGAGTGAATGATTTTTAAACTTACTTTGTTCAATTTTTAAAAAGAAATTCTATTTGATTGAGCATCTCTTGTCTGAAAGCTGAAAACCATAAATGAATCAAATATCTCAGCTTATGAATAAAAATGAGCCAATACATGAATACATGGACACACACCATTAGAGGTGAGTCACAGGTAGGTATTTGAATGAGGTAAATGTGCTCAACCCCTTTAAATTAAGCAGATATAAAGATAAACTTCTGCTTTCCTCACTGTAAAATTCTTTGTTTGGAGAATCACTATTACAGAAAGAAAAGATTGAGAACATTTATTTAGCTTCCATTCTAGGACATTAGCTACACAGATCAAGTGTTTTATGCACAGATACTTGTAAATTGAAATGAAAAACAAAGCCAAAGGACTAAAACAACAGGCCGGAAAAGAGTCTGCCTACTGAATTATACACAAGGATCCCCTCCAGATGTCCCAGGCTGCTGGCATTAAAAAATAAATACAGCCTAGCAAATGTGGAAAGAACCTATTAAGTTAAAAGAGTGTCTCACTACCCATCAGTATCAAAAGTTCAAGAGCCCTCAGCCTCCTTTAACAGTTCCTTAAAAAGAGCAATGATGCTGGAAAGCTTGATTCTGGCACAGGATTCCATGGGGGTTCAGAAGCAACCAAGGCAGAAATGCCCTCCAGGTGCCAAAACTCATTAAGATGTCTTATATTCATGTGAAGTCAACAGTGAGGCACCATTCTTCTCATGTGAATTGAAAAGAATGTGAATCACCAACCATCATTAAAATAAAAGAAGCCAGAAATCAGTTATCATGACCCAACGCCATTTACAACCTGAAAAACACACCTAACTAGGTCTCATCCTGCAAAGCACATTAGGCAAAAGGAATTCATGATTGTCAAGTGTCGGTTCCCTACTTCATCACCAGTCAAGTTGAGCCCTAGCCTAGACCTACAACTACAAACTAGTTTGATGACATTCAGCCACTCAAAAAAACATCATGGAAAAGAAGAAAGAGGGTGAACTTGTAGGCCATTTAGCCTTCCCCTTTACTAGCGAGGAGATTTGGACAAATCACTTCATCTCTGTGCCTCAGTTATTCACATGCAACATAGAAATAAAAATTATTTCACTGCCTTCTACTCTGTATATTAAAGAATATTGTAAACTGGTGAGTCTATATGATTTACAACTTTCTCCTAAGTATTTAAAATTTCTGAAAATTAAGTCCGATTATTTGGACTTGGAGGAGGTGTACATTATACCAAATAACTTTCAATATCGTTCATAAAACAATGCCTGATTTTTTACCACCCTGTACCATCTCTCAATGAGTATTTCTCTCTTTCTTTTTTATTTTCTTTAAGAGATAGGACCTTGCTATATTGCTCAGGCTGAAATGCAGTGGCTACTCACAGGAGCAATCATAGTGCACTGCAGCCTTGAACTCCTGGCCTCAAGTGGTCTTGCCTCAGACTCCCAAAAGGATGAGACTATAGGCATACACTGCCACTGTGCCTGGATTCAACAAGTATTTCTTATCTACTGTGGATTTAAAAATAAATAAAATCTTTATAAAATTTTATTAAACTTCAAAGCTAATGATAGAAATGAAAATAATATGGAAATAGTGCAATAAGGTTGATTTTAGTATCATGAAAACAGGAGGAAAAAAGACAATGCAAGATAGCATCCATTTTATAGCATCCACTTATTCTCTATAACACATGCATATAATACATGTGATTTTATATTTTTTCAAGTGCTTTGTGCATATTAACCTTTGTTCCCCAATTAACATTAGCTCCTTAGTAAATGAGAATGGACTTCACCCCATACTAGATAAATATTTCCTGAAATACCCACTGATGATCTGGTTCTCATCCTAGGGTATCACAAAAGTGCACACTCACCTACTATAGCCCCTTTACTAATACCTAGGAGATTTTTTTTCCCTTACTATTCTCTTTCAATGCTCACAGGATGTCCATATCTGACATCTTTCAGCCAGCCACCTTGGATGAAACACCACAGCTAAGACTGATTAAAGTCAGACACCTGATGTGAAGAGACTACTATGGACATGTTCTCTTTAACCAGGTCTCACATCAGGATGGCTAAAACTAACTCTACCAAACTGTAGGTCTTGAATTATTGTGATCCTCTGGGACTACAAGAGAGCATAAACTTTATTCTTAATAAAGTAAAATGTTAAACTGACTTTTCTCATTTCTCAAGTGTCCCCATTTGACAAATGAATAGGCAAATGTTTTATCCAATATACATTTTACTACCACATATCTCAACTGGTTGTTAGGTCCCTTAAGTCATTCTCTCTAACTTTTCATTGTGAAGCTCAGACATTTGGAAAAGTTAAAAGAAAAGTACAGTGATCACCAGTGTACCTATCACTTAGACTCAACTTTTGTTTATATTTTGCCATGTTATCATGTATATATCATATATCATGTATTTTTAAATGAATCATTTGAACGTAAATTTTAGATATTGTGATAGTTTATTCTTATATGAGCATGCGTCTCCTTAAAAAAATTTTTTAACCTGTAATTTCATTATCATCTAAGAAAACTAGTATTTTTTTCTAATTTCATTTAATATCCATTCTACATAAAAATTTCCTCAATTAAACCTCATGTTTCTTTTACATTTTCAAATGTTTCCTGGAATTAGATATGCTAGGCTTACCTGCTCCTTACTGACAATCACCGATTTCTCCTATGAGCCCTGGTTTCTTGGAGAACCAGATTTTTTTTTTTTTTTTTTTTTTTTTTTTTGAGACAGAGTCTTCCTCTGTCACCCAGGCTGGAGTGCAGTGGTGCGATCTCGGCTCACTGTAAGCTCCGCCTCTCGGGTTCACACCATTATCCTGCTTCAGCCTCCTGAATAGCTGGGACTACAGAAGCCCGCCACCACGCCTGGCTTATTTTTATTTTTTTAATTTTTTTATTTTTTGTAGAGATGGGGTTTCACCATGTTAGCCAGGATGGTCTCGATTTCCTGACCTCGTGATCCACCCGCCTCGGCCTCTCAAAGTGCTGGGATTACAGGCGTGAGCCACCGCGCCCGACCAGAGAATCAGATTTCTTGGTGGGGAAACTAGGTATGCTCGTTGCTGCTGGGGAGTCATTACATCTTGGGCCATTCCAATGTGCACAAATTCATTTGGAAATTTTGAATCTCTTTTCTTCCAAACATTTTGTTCCCAAAATTTTGTTTTCTAATAACATTATCATGTTTAGTGTTCTATCCTATAATATTCAAAAAACAGTTTTAAAATCACTAATATAATAACAATGAAATTACTGGCTGTTTAAGATTTCTTTGTAGCTCTTTTTTTTCCCCCTTAGAATATATCCCACTAAGAAAGTGCAATCAGAGCTGAAGGTAACTTGAATTTTTTTTTTCTCTGTCTGATTGTTATAAAATTTACATACAGTTTTGTTGCTTTAGTTTATTTTCATTTATCTGGTTTGTTTCCTTCTTTCTCAGTCCATTTAACTTTCGAATATATAAACCATTCCTTGTTTTTCTTCTCCCTATTTATCTATTTGCATTGTACTGAAAGTGGCTTTTTGTTCCTTAAAAATATATTCTAGAAATAATTCAAAAATAGTTCATAGGACTCATTATTTTTTATGACTTTAAGAACCTTGCTTTGTGAATAATTCATAATTTATTCAACCCATCTCCTACTGATTAACATTGGATTTGTTTCCAGTCTGTTGCTATAAAGAATGCATGTGATATACGTTAATGCACATTTGTGGTGGTGTATCTTCAAGCCTCCAGACTTTAAGCAAAATGAAAAGACAAATGAAAAACCCGGGGATAATAATTGCAGCATAAAATTACAGTTATAGTGCTGGCCTCTAATATATAAAGTGGAGTTCTTAAAAGTTGAAAAACAAAAGCACCTCCCTCCAAAAGAGAACTAATAGAATGTGCAGCAAAAAAAAAAAAAAAAAAAAAAAAAAGAGTAAGTATATTTCATGGGGGGGATAAAAGACAAAAGCCCTTAAACATACTAAAAGATCTTTAGCCTCACAATTTAAATAAACTACAGATTTCAAAACATACCTTTGACAATATAGGAAAACTGTGCAAAAAGACTCCTATGCATTGGTAGTAAGAGTGCAAAAGTATACAACTCCTGGACAGGGAAATTTTGGAAATGACTAACAAAATTGTATTGGCATTTAACTTTGGTCCAGTAATTATACTAATACATATTTTTATATTAACTATATTAAATATTATAATATTTAAACTCCTTTTCATGTCTGAAATGAACCCAATTTAGTCAATATTTTAAATATACTATTGTAGCCTATTTGCTAATATTTTCTTTAGAATTTTGCATAGATAATCTTAATTCTGTTATTTCTTTTTTTCATGCAACTTATATCTGGCCTTGGTAGTGATGTTATGTTTGTTTCATTAAAAACTGAGTTTTTCTTCTTTTATGTGCTATGGAATAGCATCAGAGGCATTGGGGTTAGTTGTTATTTGAAAGTTTGGAAAAAATTCTGTATTAAATCATCTAGACCTGGTCTCTTTCTCTTTTTTTTTTTTTAATTTTTTTTAATTAAAAAAATTTGTGGGTACATAGTAAGTATATATGTTTATGGAGTACATGAGATATTTTGAAACAGGCATGCAATGTGAAATTGTGTTAAGTGAAATAAGTCAGGCTCAGAATGTTCTCACTGATGTGTTGGATCTAAAAATCAAAACAATTGAACTTACGGACAGAGAGAGCAGAAGAATGGTTACCACAGGCTGCGAAGGGTTATGCGGGGCTGAGGTAGGTGAGGATGGTTAATGGGTACGAAAAAATAGTTAAAAAGAATGAATAAGACCTACTATTTGATAGCACAGTAGGGTAACTATAGTCAATAATAACTTAATTGTACATTTTAAAATAACTTAAGAGTGTAATTGGATTGCTTGTAACTCAGAGGATAAATGCTTGAGGGGATGGATACCCCATTCCCAATAATGTGTTTATTTTTCTTTACCTTCGAATAGTTTGGTAGAGGTAACTTTCTCCATTTGTTCTTTGAAATCTTATATGTTAAACTCTACTGGAGTCAGTTTTGATAAATTGCCTGGAAATGTATCTATCTCATCCATATTTTCTAATTTATTTGCTATAGAAATTTGAGGTTTTCTCTACTTGTAATTTAAATACAAAGTAGTCTCATTATTTACTTATATTTTGGGCATTTTACATTCTCCCTTTTCTCTTGGTTATATAAACTAATAGGTTTGTCTATGATATGGTTTGGCTGTGTCCTCACCCAAATCTCATCTTGAATTATACTCCCATAATCCCCACATGTTTTGGTAGGGACCTGGTGGGAGATAATTTGAATCATGAGGGAGGTTCCCGTTCTATTCTCATGATAGTGAATAAGTCTCATGAGATCTTATGGGTTTATCCGGGGTTTCTGCCTTTGCTTCTTTCTCATTTTCTCTTGACACAGCCATATAAGAAGTGTCTTTTGCCTCCCACCATGATTCTGAGGCCTCTCCAGCCTTGTGGAACTGTAAGTCCAATTAAACCTTTTTCTTCCCAGCATCTGGTATGTCTTTATCAGCAGCATGAAAATGGACTAATACAGTCTATTTTCTTCAAAGAACCAAATTTTTGATTTATTAAATGTTGCTATTTCCTAACTCAATATGTTTTTATCCTGATTTTTTTTATTTTCTTAATCTTCCTTTACATTCACCTTGTTTCTAGATTATTTTTGAGCTGTATATTCTTTTATTCTAATTATTTCATTTATTTCTAAGTTCATAATTTCATAAACCTGCTAGTGATTGCTTATAATTACATACCACATATTCTCATGTATACATATTTATTTCATTGTATCATATAATGTTATTATTTCTAGTTTTGTGGATGTTATGGAAGTTGCCAAATTTTATGAATTTCTATGTGCACTCAGATGGAACTATTAATGTACTGAGATTTGATACTCTCCTACAGCTACAAGATCTAACTTATTGATTACAGTTTTTTGGTTTTCTGATGGGAGAGTCATTTAATGTCTTGAACTATAATTTATGTATTAAAATGTTTCATTAATTATGTGTTTTACTTTGAAAATCCATTACTAAGATTGTAGCTGTGGTATTCGGTGCATAAATATTTATAGCTGTTAAGTCTTCACTTTAAGTTATGGGCCTTATAAAATTTACTATTACATTTAATGCTATCTTCCCTAACTGAATTCTGCTTGTCCTTTATCAAGATCCAAACCTCTGTCTTATTTTTGTCTATAATTGCTTAGTATACGTCTTCCTGGTCCTTATTTTTAATCATTCTCAGTCAATGTATTTAAAGTGTGCCTCACATAAAGGGCATAGAATTAAGTGTTGATTGACGAGTCATCTAAAAACCTTAGTATTTAATTGAGCTAAGTCTATTTGCATTTATTGATAGAATTCATATATTTGGCTTCAACTCTATTATATTACTTTGAGTATTTTAATGTAGTGTGTTATATTTGCCATGTCTTTCATTATTCAGTTCTTTGGTTTTTAAAAGTTGTTTTGATATACTAAAAATGTTTACATTTTTGTTTAAATAACTTTTGCTAATCAGTTTATATAATGTCCCTACTTTTTTTAAAAAATCACCAAGTCTTATTCCATTTGTTAGCATTAAATAGTATCCATGAATTCTCCTGTACTACCTATGCAGCAATCAACTAGTTTCTTATACTTTTCCCTTTCTCCCTCCTTCCTTCTCCCACTTTTCAGTTGCATTATTTACTTTCTGGAAGAGTATATAACATTTCCTTTAGCCTTTGAACAACTTTTGTTTCAGGATTAGAATTACAGTACAACATACTCAACACCTCACATTTGTCAATTTCCCCAATATTTATTTGGTTGAATCAGCCTTATTCTGCCATTGACTTTTTGGAAAGGGTTTGTGATTATAATATTCTTGACAATTTTAAATTTATTTTTCTATAGCCTTGATGCTATAAGATTTGTTTGCCTAGATATAGAATTCTTGGCTTGTGTTTTCTTTCCTGGATTTAAAATGTTAAGATATTTACTTTGTTTCTCTTGAGAAGTCATATGCCAAATTGGTTATTACCTGTTTTTAGTTTTTATTTGTTTTTCACTTAGATGTCCAGAAAAAAAGTTTTTTCACTTTATTTTTAAAGTTTTCTTAAATTTACTTTATTTAGTTTTTACTTTTGATTTTACTAGAATATATTTCAGAGCTGACCAGCAACTTCTACTTATATGTATATTCAGTCATATTTCTTTTAATTGTATTAAGAAACTCTCTCAATATACTTTTAAACTTTAGTTCCATGTCATTGCTCTGTTTCACTTCTCAATAACTCCAATAATACATATATTGAAACTTCTTTGCCTGTGTTCTAGATTGATCACTTTAAATTTAATCCCTATTATCATTTATGTTATTTTTAGATTCTTGTCATTGGTATTTTATGTACCCCTTACTTCATTACTATTTTCCATGCTACTTATTGTAATAATTTGATTATAGCTATTCTAACCCTGATCAATTAATAAATAATTAACGTAATGTAGTATTCTTTCTATTATAAACTTTTTCTTCATTTTTTCTTGAGTTTTGTCATCTCCCTGTTTACATCTTCCTGGCTTTTTTTTTTTTCATTTCCATTATGATTTATCTAACTATATTTAATTTATATTGTTGAGTGTAGCTTTTTTCCTTTTTCACAATTTTTTTTGGTTGTGGTTGTTACTAGCATTTATGCCTGCTGAAAATTTTGAGTTTCACCTTGTTTTCTTCTTATATAAATTCCATACAGATATTGAATTCTCTTTATTTAAATTCATAGTTAGTTTTGGCCAGGTGCGGTGGCTCACACTTGTAATCCCAGCACTTTGGGAGGCAGAGGCGGGCGGATCACGAGGTCAGGAGATCGAGACCATCCTGGCTAACACCGTGAAACCCTGTCTCTACTAAAAAATATAAAAAATTAGCCAGGAAGGGGGGCAGGCGCCTGTAGTCCCAGCTGCTTGGGAGGCTGAGGCAAGAGAATGGCATGAACCTGGGAGGCAGAGCTGGCAGTGAGCCGAGATAGGGCCACGTGCACTCCAGCCTGGGCGACAGAACGAGACCCCGCCTCAAAAAAAAAAAAAAAAAAAAAAAAAAAAAAAAAAAAAATTCATAGTTTTTATTGGAATTGTAGCCATTCTAACCGGAGAGGTCAGAGTGCCTTATTTAGTTTCTTAGTTTAATAGCACCCTCTTTTGTTGCTGTGCTAAGGCACAATTTCTTTAACAAATGGCATCTCTTTCATTAATTTATTTCCATCTGCCTTCTTCTGATTCTTACTCTCTTATTTTATTGCGGATTCTACGTTCCATTTCTTCTTTTCCATTACCACCATCTTTATTCAAGAGGTACCTCCTTTTTCCAAGATGCCTCCATTTTCCCCATAAGTATTGTTCTTAAGAAATGTTCAGTCTGTTCAACGATTTGAGCCCCTTTCTGTTGACTCTGCACGAGTCAGTACGCTGTCTGACAGGTCTCACAATTTTTCTGAACATTTTCTGACTCAGGGGAGGGCGCTTTCCTCCTGTGAGTAAACTCTGATTGATGTTACCTGTGTTCTTTTACCGGTAGAACCTCACAGCACTGTCTTCAATGCTTTTTGTTTGTTTGGTTGGTTGGTTGGTTTTTGTTTTTGTTTTTTAACTATATGGGCTGTAGAGATGACTTTGCTGGTTTAGGACATTTATTTCCCTTCTTAAGCCTGAATTTTTCAGTGTTCTCTGTCTACTAGCTACCTTGTAGTCGTAGCTACGGTTTAATTAAAATTTTGTGGAGAGACTATTATTTAGTCTTTTGTTATTATACTACTGGTTCTATTAACTCTCAAATCTCTTTTAATCTAGCTCAGACAACCTTGTCCTTTAAAAAATCGCCATTAATGTGTTGAAGAAATCAGAGAAGCTGTCCTGAAGATGCAAATAATACTTAGGATTGGTCTGATCATCTGTATTGTTTTGTTTGGCTTCTTCTTGAATCATAGCGGGAAATTTCTTAGAACGCTTTGATAGCGGTGGGTGGCAGACAAAAACGTAGGCTGATAGGGGCAGGTCCCTGGTGAAACCACAACTTCAAGTCAAAGTGAGCCTGTACTGCTGGTTCTGGATGACACCTGCCACCCACAGTGAAAACTACTGTTCCTCTTTGCCCACGCTGTTTTGATTGGTTCTTTCTGAATAATCTTTTTAACCAATCGAATGTTACCTTTTCCAATACTACTTACAGCCTGTCCTTCCCCCATCCGGTGCCTATAAAAAAATACCCCAGACTCAGCCACACTGAGAGTGACGACCCGACCCGACCTTCACCTCCCTTCTCTGCTGAGAGTTGTTTCATCGCTCAGTAAAACTCTCTATTCTCATCACCCTTCAATTTGTCAGCGTGACCTCATTCTTTTTGGATTCAGGACAAAAGCTTGGGACCCACCAAGTGCGGTACCCAGAAAGGCTGTAACATTGGCCCTCTGCCCTCGATCATGGAGGGCAGCCGCCTCACACAAGGGAAACAGCGGCAGGGCCCAGCCAGTCCCAGAGCCACAGCCAGAGTGGGGCAAGGGGCTGACTAAGCTGTCAACACGCCACTGTCCGCGGGGCTGGGGGAACTAAAAGAGCTAACTAGCACACTCTAAAACCCTCTATGGGGCTTTGGGGTCACGGGCACCCCTGCCTGGGTGCTGCCACGTTCCCCTCTGGGCGACATGCCTTGTCTGGCCGTAGTCTATGCCCAGAGACTACTCCTGCGTCAGCGCTGGAAGCAGCCAGCCCGACCCCGTGCTTGCTCGCTGGCTCCCTCCCACCAGGGGCTGAGCCTGCAGTCGCGGAAGCCACGGGCCAGAGCACAGACCAGACGCCGCTGGGTAGACGCTCTGCTACAAGCCCAGCAAAGAAGCCTAGAAAAATCCTGCTTCACCTTCAACTCACTAAGTCACTAGCATCACAAATTCTGCCTCCTTCCCTTCTATCAGCACACAACAACGACAAAACTTTTTTTTTTTTTGAGACGGAGTCTCGCTCTGTTGCCCAGGCTTGAGTGCAGTGGTGCGATCTCGGCTCACCGCGACTTCCGCCTCCTGGGTTTAAGCAATTCTCCTGCCTCAGTCTCCTGAGTAGCTTGGATTACAGGCGTCCGCCTGGCTAATTTTTGTATTTTTAGTAGAGACGGTAAATGTACAGCAGCCTAAACAGTGTTGGGGTTTGGCCCTATACACAGCTAGATTTCAGGATCTCAACTTTAATATGAAAGGGTTATTTTTTCAGAGGAGTCAATTCTCTTTTAATATAATTTTTGTAACAGCTTCATAATAATTGCTAAAAGTTATTGTTATATTTTGTTGTTGGTGGTGATATTGATGGTAATTATTACTGACAATTCTATCTAAATGCTTTGCAGATATTACTAACACCCCTATCAGATGGGTTATATTACATCGTTTAACAAAACAAACTGAAGTACAGAAAAACTAAGTAATTGCTTCAAGGTTATACAGGTAGTTAAATGGAAAAAACGGGGCAGGATTTAATTTTAGGCAGTGTGGTTTCATAGCTCTTTGTATTTTAACCACTGGGCTATCCTGACCCTTTATAACATTCACTTTTGTTACACAAGGATTATGAATTCCTATTTAGAATACACATGTGTAATGAGAATGGAAGAGTATAAAATTCCTTCAAACACCTGCTGGGTCCCCCCTCAGGGAAACTTACGAAATTTAACAGGACATTAAAAAACCTTTTCAAGTATGCTCTGCTAAGGCTAGTCTTGTTTCATTACTGAACCTCAAACATGCCAGCTTCATGCCGCTTTTTTCTTGATCAGAAAGTTCTCCTTTCTTTATTTTGCTTACTTACAAACTCTCTATGTTTTGAGATTTGCTCAAGACCCATGACCCTGGTGCCTTCGTTACTTCTCTTTCTCTGAAATACCAGCTCTTTCTTGGAATTTGTTCCATGTCTTCTAGAATTTAATAACATACTCTACTGTCTTTTTAAAATCTTTTTTATGTGTACGTTTATGTCTGCTGCTGTTTCATGTGTGTATGTCTATTCTCTGCATCTGGAAAATAAATTCTGGGAGGTCAGGACACTTTGGACTTCTTTACAGTCTCTAAAGCAGAGGTGAAATTCCATGCACTTGTGGGCATTTGTTAAATTATATTTATTTATTTTTTCCAGTTTGAATAGAATCTGGAAAAGCTTGGAAATCTGGTGCTCAGCCAGCCCCTACCGATGTCCTAGCATTAGACCAAGCTCATCTCTCGGCAGTTTAGGATGTATGAGGCTGAAAGATATCAATGTCTCTGAAAACTTAAAAGTCTGAGATTTTTCTGCAAAATCTTTCCTGATGACACCAGAACACTTTTCTTATGATATCTCTGAAGAGAGCTTCTTATCAACTTCTGGGCCTCACTTTAGGTATCGTTTTAGAACTAATTCACAATACCATTCTTTTGAAGACACTGGTTTTGGATCCTGAAAATGGTTTCTGAGCTCTTTCTGGATCTCAGCTCTTGAGAACTGAGACTCTTGTTCTTCAGACCTCTCATCCAGGATCCCTAACTATAAAAGATAACTTTATGCAGGAGTTTTTGTTGCGGTTGCACTTATTGTTTGCAATATAAGCAGGTAGAGAGGCAGTGTGTTGTTTTTTAAATCAGGAGAAAATAAATCATGCTTAGATTGTATAGTGTTATTGACTAACATTAAGTTGTAGGAGCCATCTCTCACCATATGGCCATGTGAGAGAAAGAAAAAAGTGCACACTGCGGGAAGGGAGGTGTAACAGAACTCAGACCTCAGCACAGCTAGGTATCAAGTCCAGTTTGTAGGTTTACGGACTTCAGTGTACCAAGTTTATTAAGTCTGTGTCCCAGTTACAACTCTGAGCTGATATTATTCTTAAATAAAATGAAACACTGCAAGCCAGAAGCAAGACAGAAGATTCGCCAGCTGTGAGCATACTGTTTACAGATTGAAAGTGGGACCAAAACCATTATATGGTATAATTTATGAAAGAACTGAAGAAAATATGTTTTGACAGAGGTCTTAAAAAAAAACAATGGGCTAACATTCCAGACAGGACGTCTCTCTTGAGTAGAATGCAAACATTCTGCAATGTTTCCTCCCCTCTCCCAACCATCTCAAAGTTTAGATTTGATGAGAGTGGATAATGTTTTTCTTTACTACAAAGAAACAGGACTAAAACAAGTAGGGCTTCAAACTACACATACATAATTGCTTCAGTCTTTCTGGGAAACACAGCCTCATTTTACATGGTAACATGGACAGTGGTTAGAATTAAAACCTTGATATTTTATTGCCCCATCTGTGAATTATTTGCAAGGTTGGATAAATGTAATATATTTAAGCAGCTCAACTCTGTACATCATCAGGGGCTTTTTAAAAAGAAGATGTAAGTTATCTTTGCAGTAATCTTGAACTTAGGGGAGGGTCTATATTTTAAAACTTTAAATAGACCCTGGAGCAATTGTATGAATCATTCTGAGGGTTTTCATCAATTATTTGGGTAATTCATGTATTGGTAGACATGTATTTGATATATTAAAACTGGTCCTTGGAGTGAAGATGTATTGATTTAGAAAACTGAAAACAATTTTATTTATTGCTTACTATGACATTGATACTACGTGAAGTACTAGGAATAAAAAGATTTATTAGATGTTGCCTTTCTTCAGGTAGCTCAGAGTCTACTGGGTTATTTTTACAAGTCCTCTATTCCATATTTCATACACAGTCATACATTGCATAACTATGTTTTGGTCAATGACAAACCACATCTATGACAGCAATCCCATAAGATTATAATGGAGCTGAAAAATTCCTATTGTCTGAGTGAGGTTACAGCAGTCCTAACATTGCAGCACAATGCATTACTCACATGTTTGTGGTGATGCTGGTATAAACAAATCTACTGCACTGCCAGTTATGCCAGTTATGTGAAAGTACAGTATATAAAACTGTGTACAGTACATAATACCAGACAATAATAAGCAATTGCCACTGGTTTATGTATTTATTCTATCTACTATGCCTTTTTTTTTGGTAGAGTGTACGCCTTCTACTTATTAAAAAAAAAAAAAAAAAAACTGTAAAACAGCATCATGCAGGTTCTTCAGGAGAGATTCCAGAGGAAGGCATTGTTGTGGTAGAAGATGACAGTTCCACAGGTGTTACTAGCCATGAAGATCTTCCAGTGAGACAAGATGTGGAGGTGGAAGACAGTGATATTGATGATTCTGATCCTGTTGTTATAAATAGTTTCAGTTCCACAAAAGAAATAGCACTCGAACATAAAATTTTCTTATTTTCTTCACAGCATGGCGGTTTACTTCTAAACTACTCTTACAGATGGAGCAATGGTGAGCACACACCTGGACAAGGGAGGAAAAGGGGGCCTTATTCCTGAGGCACATGGCCCCTGCTGCCGTGTGGTTCCCCTATTGGCTAGTGTTAGACCGCACAGGCTAAACTAATTCCGACTGGCTAATTTAAAGAGAGTGATGGGGTGAGTGGTTTGGCAGGAAAAATGGTTATGGCAGAGCAGGAAATTGGAATGAATCAGTTTGGAGAATGAGCAGGTAATCGGAATGAGTAAGGGTGGAGCAGGTAATTGGAATGAGTCAAGGTGGAGCAGGTAATCAGAAAAGGTTGCTTTACGAGGAAGTAAAGTTTGAAAGTAGAAGGCAAAGAATTGAACATACTGACATATTGATTCTTTGAAGAGAAATTTAGAACTCATATCTAACACTGTGTAGGCCTAAGCTAACGTGTATGTTTTTGTCTTCATTTCTAATAAAAAAGTTTAAGAACAAAATTTTTTTAATTTAAAAATAGAAAGAAAAATTATAGAATCAACATATAAGAAAATCTTTTTTGCACAACTGCACAATGTGTTTGTGTTTTAAACTAAGTTTTATTACATAATAGTCAAAAATTGAAAAATTAAAAAGTTTATAAAGTAAAAAAGTTTCATTGAGCCAGTTATTATCAAAGAATAAAATATTTTAAAAATAAATTTAATGTAGCATAAATGTATAGTATTTATAGAGACTGCAGTACTGTACAGTTATGTCCTAACCCTTCACATTCATTCTCCACTCAATCGCTGACTTACCCACAGCAATTCCCAGTGCTTCAAATTACATTCATAATAAGAACATTGTACAGGTGTATCATTTTTTCATCTTTTATATAGTATTTTTACTGTACAGTTTCTATGTTTAAATATCTTTAGATATACAAATACGTACCATTGTGTTACAATTGCCTACAGTGTTCAGCAGAGTAACATGCTGTATATGTTTGTACCCCAGGAGAAATAGGTGATACCATATGGCCTAGGGATGTAGTAGGCTATACCATCTGGATTTGTGAAAGTACACACTATGATATTCACACATCAATGACAAAATTGCCTAATGATGCATTTCTCAGAATATATCCTCATCACTGTGACACATGACTGTACATCCAAGAGTAAATGTTTAGAGAAGTCATAGAAACACGAAATTTAAAGACAATCTAACAACAGTTTTAGTTGTTCAGGGCCATCAGTTAAAGAGGAGAAGGATAATTAATTCTTGAAGACGTCTATTTTTTTTCTACACAGAGGGAAAACAATCTTGAGAAAGTAATAAAAACAAAAGGATTACCGCAATCTTTGTTATATCATTTACTTCAGTGTGAAATTTCTACAATGAAGCTCTGGCTATATTTAAGAAGTGACTTGGAACCACCAGTTACATTTGGGTTGGATCAATTTCTTCCCTGATGCCTGGACACATTTAGGACAATTGAAATTCAAAATATGTTTTCCCCCAGAATTTTAATTCACAATCTCTCACCATCCTTTTTTGCCAGTAGAAGCCCTTGTAGGCTTCCCTTGAGAATGGAAGAAATAGATAAACACAGAATTGGATAATGTCTTTGTACCTTACTTCATTCAAGTAATATAGTCTATAAAAATATATATTAAAAAGTAAAGCACATTTAATATTTTAAAACTAAAAAATTCATATCTAATTATACGAATTAGGGTAGCCATATTTTCTGAAGTTATTTGATCCTTCACAGAAAATTCAAGGATGAGCAACAGAATGAGTTATGCATAACAAAATGCCACACGTTAGCCACTTCCATAAAAGTGTCAAGATTTCAAAGGTTTGGGTTCAAGTACTGTTGTAAGAAAAAGTATGTCACATTTCACCTATGAATAATATTTTAGTTGAGATTAATTAAGAAAAGAACTGCATTCATCTGACGAGGCCACACAATAGGTAGGCTTTGAAAGAAGTTGTGCATGGTTTTGAGTGATAAAATTGAAGCATTTTGCCCACATCCATTATCATAAGTCTGTTAAGAAACATTCTGCAGCCTATTCTCTCTGAAGCCTGCTAGCTAAAAGCTTCATCTGTGTAGCGCAATCAAATTAGAACTCAGGACTAATAAACTCACTCAAAACCACAACCACATGGAAACTGAACAACCTGCTCCTGAATGACTACTGGGTAAGTAACGAAATTAAGGCAGAAATAAAGATGTTCTTTGAAACCAATGAGAACAAAGACACAACGTACCAGAATCTCTGGGACACATTTGAAGCAGTGTATAGAGGGAAATTTATAACACTAAAAGCCCACAAGAGAAAGCAGGAAAGATCTAAAATCAACACCCTAATATCACAATTAAAAGAACTAGAGAAGCAAGCGCAAACAAATTCAAAAGCTAGCAGAGGGCAAGAAATACTAAGATCAGAGCAGAACTGAAGGAAATAGAGACACAAAAAAACCGTTCAAAAAATCAATGAATCCAGGAGTTGGTTTTTTGAAAAGATCAACAAAATACATAGACCGCTAGCAAGACTAATAAAGAAGAAAAGAGAGAAGAATCAAATACATGCAATAAAAAATGACAAAGGGGATATCACCACCGATCCCACAGAAATACAAACTACCATCAGAGAATACTATAAACACCTTTATGCCAATAAACTAGAAAATCTAGAAGTAATGGATAAATTCCAGGACACATACACCCCCCAAGACTAAGCCAGCAAGAAGTTGAATCTCTGAATAGACCAATAACAGGTTCTGAAATTGAGGCGATAACAGCCTACCAACCAACAAAAGTCCAGAACCAGATGGATTCACAGCCGAATTCTACCAGAGGTACAAAGAAGAGCTGGAACCACTGTTTCTGAAAATATTTCAATCAACAGAAAAAGAGGGAATCCTCCCTAACTCATTTTATGAGGCCAGCATCATCCTGATACCAAAGCCTAGTAGAGACACAATAAAAAAAGAGAATTTTAGGCCAATATCCCTGATGAATATCGATGCAAAAATCTTCAATAAAATACTGGCAAACCGAATCCAGCAGCACATCAAAAATCTTATCCACTATGATAAAGTCATCTTCATCTCTGGGATACAAGGTCGCTTCAACATATGCAAATCAATAAACGTAACCCATCACATAAACAGAACCAATGACAAAAAACACATGATTATCTCAATAGATACAGAAAAAGCCTTCGACAAAATTCAGCAGCCCCTCATGCTAAAAACTCAATAAACTAGGTATTGATGGAATGTATCTCAAAATAACATAAGCTATGTATGACAAACCCACAGTCAATATCATACGGAATGGGCAAAAGCTGGAAGCATTCCCTTTGAAAACCGGCACAAGACAAGGATGCCCTCTCTCACCACTCCTATTCAACATAGTGTTGCAAGTTCTGGCTAGGGCAATCAGGAAAGAAAAATAAATAAAGGGTATTCAATTAGGAAAAGAAGAAGTCAAATTGTCTCTGTTTGCAGATGACATGATTGTATCTTTAGAAAACCCCACCATCTCAGCCCAAAATCTCCTTAAGCTGATAACTTCAGCAACATCTCAGGATATGAAATCAATGTACAAAAATCACAAGTATTCCTATACACCAATAATAGACAAACAGTCAGCCAAATCATGAGTGAACTCCCATTCACAATTGCTTCAAAGAGAATAAAATACCTAGGAATACAACTTACAAGGGATGTGAAAGACCTCTTCAAGAACTACAAACCACTGCTCAACAAAATAAAAGAGGACACAAACAAATGGAAGAACATTCCATGCTCACCGATAGGAAGAATCAATATCATGAAAACGGCCATACTGCCCAAGGTAATTTATAGATTCAGTACTATCCCCATCGAGCTACCACTGACTTTCTTCATAGAAATGGAAAAAAACTACTTTAAATTTCATATGGAACATAAAGAGAGCCCACATAGCCAAGACAATCTTAAGCAAAAAGGACAAAGCTGGAGGCATCATGCTACCTGACTTCAGACTATACTACAAGGCTACAGTAACAAAAACAGCATGGTACTGGTACCAAAACAGATACATAGACCAATGGAACAGAACAGAGGCCCCAAAAATAATACCATACATCTACAACCATCTGATCTTTGACAAACCTGACAAAAACAAGCAATGGGGAAAGGATTCCCTATCTATTAAATGGTGCTGGGAAAACTGGCTAGCCATATGTAGAAAGCTGAAACTGGATCCCTTCCTTACACCAAACACAAAAATTAACTCAAGTTGAATTAAAGACTTAAACATAAGACTTAACACCATAAAAACTCTAGAAGAAAACCTAGGCAATACCATTCAGGACATAGGCATGGGCGGGAACTTCATGACTAAAACACCAAAAGCAATGTCAACAAAAGCCAGAATAGACAAATGGGATCTAATTCAACTAAAGAGCTTCTGCACAGCAAAAAAACTATCATCAGAGTGAACAGGCAACCTAAAGAATGGGAGAAAATCTTTGCAATCTATCCATCTGACAAAGGGCTAATATCCAGAATCTACAAAGAACTTAAACAAATTTACAAGAAAAAAAACAACCCCAACAAAAAGTGGGCAAAGGATATGAACAGACACTTTTCAAAAGAAGACATTTATGCAGCCAACAGACATATGGAAAAACACTCATCACTTGTCACCAGAGAAATGCAAATCAATACTACAATGAGATACCATCTCATGCCAGTTAGAATGGCGATCATTAAAAAGTCAGGAAACAACAGATGCTGGAGAGGATGTGGAGAAACAGGAACGCTTTTACACTGTTGATGGGAGTGTAAATTAGTTAAACCACTGTGGAAGACAGTGTGTTGATTCCTCAAGGATCTAGAACTAGAAATATCATTTGACCCAGTAATCTCACTACTGGGTATAACCAAAGGACTATAAATTATGCTACTATAAAGACACATGCACACGTATGTTTATTGTGGCACTATTTACAATAGCAAAGACTTGGAACCAACCCAAATGCCCATCAATGATAGACTGGATTAAGAAAATGTGGCACATATACACCATGGAATACTATGCAGTCATAAAAAAGGATGAGTTCCCCTTAAGGGGAACATCACACACCAGGGCCTGTTGTGGGGTGGGGGGAAGGGGGAGGAATAGCATTAGGAGATATACCTAATGTTAAATGACAAGTTAGTGGGTGCAGCACACCAACATGGCACATGTATATATATGTAACAAACCTGCACGTTGTGCACATGTACCCTAAAACTTAAAGTATAATTTAAAAAAAAAAAAAGGATGAGTTCACATGCTTTGCAGGGACATGGATGAAGCTGGAAACCATCATTCTAAGCAAACCATCGCAAGGACAGAACACCAAACACCACATGTTCTCACTCATAGGTGGGAGCTGAATAGTGAGAACACATGGACACAGGGCAGGGAACATCACACACTGGGGCCTGTCGGGGGTTGGGGAGCTGGCGGAAGGATAGCATTAGGAGAAATACCTAATATAAATGACGAGTTGATGGGTGTAGCAAACCAACATGGCACATGTATACCTATGTAACAAACCAGCATGTTGTGCACATGTACCCTAGAACTTAAAGTATAAGAAAAAATTAATTAAAAATAAAATCATGTGTGTAGTAAAACTTTGGTCTTTACAACCTCTTATCACAACCCAGACATTCCTTTCTATTGATCCCAGGTCTTTAGACAAACTAAACCAACTGTCAACCAGAAAATGTTTAAATTTACCTATAGCCTGGAAGCTGTCCCCACACTTTGAATTGTCCGACCTTTCTGGACCAAACCAATATGTTTCTTAAATGTATCTGATTGATGTCTCATGCCTCCCTAAAATGTGTAAAACCAAGCTGCACCCCGACCACCTTGGGCACATGTTCTCAGGACGTCCTGAGGGCTGTGTCATAGGACATGGTCATTGATATTTGGCTCAGAATAAATGTCTTCAAATATTTTAGAGAGTGTGAGTCTTTTTGTAGACATATTCATTATCATTCATTCTATTTTTGCATTAAAAAGTATGATATATAATGCATTTTGTTGTTTTCAATAATCATATATTAACAATAATTATAATAAAACTCTATCCAGATGAATTTTTTGTAACATCATAGAGCTTTAGGGACAGAGGGTAGATAACATAGTCATTGAAAGGAAATATGATGTGAGAAGTGTTCAATACAACTTTCAAATATAAATAAATATTAGAATAAAATATTGTGGAAGAAGTAAAACAAAAATATGATTTTGTGGCATAAAAATAAAAAGTAAAATTGTTCATACACTGATTTAAAATGCATGATGATGAGTATTAAATTACTATAGTATTTAAATCCTGTTACGTATATTTAAAGGAGTGATCCAATTATTTTAAAGAGTTAATTATTAAAATATGCTAGAAATTAAAGGAGAGTTCCCAGAAACCAATATTTTAAATTGTCCCTTTATTTAGTTTCTTTTTAAAAAGCATCTTGTGTCAATAGACTATAGTTAATTCTGGATGGGTGCGATGGAAGAGGAAAAGGAATGTGGAAAATAGCAATTGCTTAACATCTCAATTGCAGACCCCTTAGGCAAATCAAATTTAGGAAAGGGTACATATGAAAACTGAAGTACTGGAAATTGATTCACTTAAACTGTATATGCCAGGGTACCCCTAAAAAGAGTCTCCATATACTCCCAGGGATAGGAGTCCTTCAGTTTGAATTGCTGGTATAGGGTACAATTGAGGAAAGCATTCTGGAGATTTTTGCTAGGAGTGTTTGATATTAATGAAAGGCCATGTTAAAAGCAAGAAGAATCAGAAAGGAGAGAGGTACTGAGAAGGAGGAAGGCCCACCCAAGAAAAGTTAAACAATTATCACAGTTTTATCATGTTTGAATCTGATTGCCATGACTTTCCTGAATATTTACTCATTTTGAACTCTTGAATGTGAAATAAATGAGTTTCTTACAGTCCTTGAGAAGAAATTGGATAGGATAAGCCCAAATGCAAAAGGGGAAACATGAAAAAATGTCCTCTTATGGAAATACTCTGGGAAACATTGTTTAGAGAATTACCTATTAGATGTCATGTTTACTCTGCTAGCCTAATTTCTTTTTCAGCCAACGAAATACCAGAGGGCTTCAAATGAATCATCTTGACTTATATCTTGTCACAACTTGACTTAATTATCTTTCTGTCAATTATGTTAAAACCACTTTACCCTCCAGCTTTGTATGTAAGTTGTGTTGGCATGGTTACCCGACACATTATTCCAAGTGTATCGATCCTTTAACTCTTCAAAGCAATAAATTCCTTTTCCAATACCAATCCAATCAGTTTCAAAATTATAGACCATAATATCAGTTTCTGAGTCTAGAAATTTATTACTATGAAGAGGTTTTATAAACTAATAGCTAATTTATCTAAATATCTATCAAAGATTCAACAGAAAATATTAAAGAGAAAATACACAGGAGGCATCACATCTTGCCTTAATGAATTAGTAATTCATTAAGATGAATTAATAATGGACCAAAAAATGTATTTTATAAATATATCAACTGTCAAGACCAGCATCCCCCAAAAGTCCTTGGCTCAATTCTACAGCAAATATTCCTTCAAGCTGGAGAAGAGCCAAAAAAAGAAGTCTGGAAAGTTTATTTTCTGAAAGGAGTATGGAAGTATCGAAGGTTTGGTGATACAATTGTTGCCATGATCACATATACCATTAAACAATATGAAGAAAAGAAAATTACTCTATTAAAACCACACTGCGCAGGCAAAGACCCCAGGTTTTGGAACAAATTATATAACAGCGGTGTGATTTCGGTCAAGTCTTATTGCTTCCTGAATGTCAGTTATTTTATGTAGACCAAGGATTCTCATTTGAGAGTGTTTTTCGCCACTAGGGACATTTGACAACATCTGGAGTCGTTTTTGGTTGTCACAATTAGGGGAAGAGGTTGCTATTGGCATCTAGTGGGTATAAATCAGGGATGCTGCTAAACATCCCGCAATGCACAGCTCTTCCAAGGAAGAATTATGTGGCCTTAAATGTCAGTAGCACTGACATGGAGAAACCCTGATGTAGAGGTTAAAGATATTCAACTTGCCTTGCCTGTACTGAGGAGTTGTTATGAAGATAAAAGGGAAAAGGATATGAAGGTTTTAGAAGTCCGTAATATTATATAATTGATAGTGTCATTATTCATGTATTATTTATTCCCGTTTTGCCTTAGAACTCCTCCCCATGACAACAAGCTTCACGCCTTCATATTTCTGCCCTTTTCAGGATGTCTCGGTCTCTTCAATCCAGCTCCTTGCTCCAGTCAGGCCTGTGCCTCCTTTCCTAACTCCTATGCTGCATCAAAATACCTTTATTAAGCGACCTAGTTTCTCTGGATGTGTTTAGATGATTAAATTTCCTAAGAAATTACTTTGAGTTGATGGCTCAAAACATAATCGTTAATACTTTTATACACACACACACACACGAAATCAAAGGACTTTTTAACATGAGTAGAATTTAGAGTTGCTTTTTGCAATGATTTTCTAAAAGTGGGCAGAAAAATACTAGGATTCTGGAGAAACATCACAACAGAGGCCTTGAAGGGCTGAGAAAATAGTAGAACAAGATTCTTTCCAAGTCCTCTGCTTCCTTTTTAAGATAATAAAAGTGTGAGAAATACAATAAATCCCAGAATCAGGTTTTCTGACCACCAGTCCAGTACCCTTTCCAATCTGCCACGTTGGCTTGTACATAATGATAACCTTTGAATGAGAGGTGTTAGCGGCCTAATGCAAAAGAGTAAGTCATGTGGGAATTCTCAAGTCCAATCTGTAGCAGAAGAAGTGAGATGGGCATGTTCAAGTGGGAATCTTTTAGTACCTTCAAATAACGTATAGTCTAAGATCACTGATTCTGCCAGTAGTTTGCATTAGGAGGCCGAATCACCGCATTAACAAGTAAAGCCGTTTCCTGCTGGTTTCTTCTTCTCTCCAGATCATTCCCTTTTATGGCAGAGGAATGAATGGACACAGTAAAGCCTCCAGGTCTTACTGAATTGCGTACCCCAAACCAACCTGGTCATAAAATTCACCTGGGGGAGCTTGTTATAAAACTACCTGGATCTATGCCTCACAAGCAGAGTCAGAATCTACATGTGCCATGTTGGTGTGCAGTACACCAACATGGCACATGTATACATATGTAACAAAACTGCACATTGTGCACATGACCCTAAAACTTAAAGTATAATAATAATAATAAAATTTTAAAAAAAAGAATCTACATGTCTATGGGTCAGAAATCTTTATTTTAGCTTGGCAACCATTACTACACAACAATATAATAGGTTAAAAAAAAGAAATATTAGAATTAGGAAAAGTAAATAATTGATGTGATTATGTTTTGATTGGTATTGCCATTGAATCCATCAGTTGTTCTGGTATCCTATAGCCATAATATGTATTGTCCAAATAATAGAAAGGACCAGTCTTCTCTCCCTAAAGAAAAAAAAACATGAGGCTGCCAGTCTGTTTTTCTCCACAGCTGGCATCTCAGGGCCACTCAGACCAGCGTGCATTCCACCCTCCTTTTGGCATTCCTCCTACAGAATTTAAAACCTATAGCCACAAATGTTAAGCATCCATATGGCACTTTATGCCTGTGCAATGTTTTTTTTTCATTTTTATTGGTCATTTCTGGAAACAACTCTCTAAGGCAGGTTCATGTCATCACCCTTAGCTGATAGATGAAGGAACACAGTCTCACAGAAGCTCTGGGTCACACAGCAGGGAGAAGGCTGATTCTCTCTCCAGGCTCCTGCTGCTTCTATCTAATCTCTACATTGCTGTGCTGGAGAGCTTCCATTTGCCCAGCCAGAGCCATGCTCCTCTGTCTAGGGAGCCTGACCTGTATCAACAGACTCTTTTGCCCTTGTCTTCTGTTTGAGTTTGGCTATTGCAGAGAACAAGAGAAAAAAAACAAGAAAGGCAGGATTTTAGGGACGGAGTATTTATTTCTCTAGCTCTCTTTCTGAGGAGTCATGTAAGAATGAAATTAGAACTCAGGATTAAGAAATTTACTCAAGGCCGGGCACAGTGGCTCATGCCTGTAATCCCTTTGGGAGGCCGAGGCGGGCAGATCACGAGGTCAGGAGATCGAGACCATCCTGGCTAACACGGTGAAACCCCATCTCTACTAAAAATACAAAAAATTAGCCGGGCATGGTGGCAGGCACCTGTAGTCCCAGCTACTTGGGAGACTGAGGCAGGGGAATGGCTTGAACCTGGGAGGTGGAGCTTGCAGTGAGCCAAGATTGTGTGACTGCACCCCAGCCTGGGAGACAGAGCAAGACTCCATCTCAAAAAAAAAAAAAAAAAAAAAAAGGAAAAGAGAAAAAGAAACTCACTCAAAACCACAAAACTACATGAAAACTGAACAACCTGCTACTGAATGACTACTGGGTAAATAACGAAATTAAGGCAGAAATAAATAAGTTATTTGAAACCAATGAGAACAAAGACACAATGTACCAGAATCTCTGGGACACAGCTAAAGCAGTGATTAGAGGGAAGTTTATAGCACTAAATGCCCACAGGAGAAAGTGGGAAAGATCTAAAATGGATGCTCTAACATCACAATTAAAAGAACTAGAGAAGCAAGAGCAAACAAATTCAAAAGCCAGCAGAAGACAAGAAATAATTAAGATCAGAGCAGAACTGAAGGAGACAGAGACACAAAGAAAACCTCGAAAAATCAATGAATCCAGGAGATGGTTTGTGAAAAGATTAACAAAATAGATAGACTGCTAGCCAGATTAATAAAGAAGAAAAGAGAGAAGAATCAAATAGACACAATAAAAAATGATAAAGGAGATATCACTGCTGATCCTACAGAAATACAAACTACCCTCAAAGAATACCATAAACACCTCTACATAAAGAAACTAGAAAATCTAGAAGAAATGGATAAATTCCAGGACACATACACCCTCCCAAGACTAAACCAGGAAGAAGTTGAATTCTCGAATAGAGCAATAACAAGTTCTGAAATTGAGGCAGTAATTAATAGCCTACCAACCAAAAAAAGCCCAGGACCAGACAGATTCATGGCTGAATTCTACCAGAGGTACAAAGAGGAGCTGATACCATTCCTTCTGAAACTATTCCAAACAATAGAAAAGGAGGGACTCCTCCCTAACTCATTTTATGAGGCCAGCATCATCCTGATACCAAAACCTGGCAGAAGCACAAAAAAAAAAAAAAAAAAAGAAAGAAAATTTTAGGCCAATATCCCTGATGAACATCGATGTGAAAATCCTCAGTAAAATACTGGCAATCCGAATCCAGCAGCACATCAAAAAGCTTATCCACCACGATCAAGTCATCTTCATCTCTGGGATGCAAGGCTAGTTCAACATATGCAAATCAGTAAATGTAATCCATCACATAAACAGAACCGAAGACAAAAACCACATGATTTTCTCAATAGATTCAGAAAGGACCTTCAACAAATTTCAACAGCTCTTCATGCTAAAAACTCTCAATAAACTAGGTATTGATGGAATATATCTCAAAATAATAAAAGCTATTTATGACAAACCCACAGTCAATATCATACTGAATGGGCAAAAACTGGAAGCATTCCCTTTGAAAACTGGCACAAGACAAGGATGCCCTCTCTCGCCACTCCTATTCAACATAGTACTGGAAGTTCTGGCCAGGGCAATCAGGCAAGAGAAAGAAATAAAGTGTATTCAAATAGGAAGAGAGGAAGTCAAATGGTCTCTGCAGATGACATGATTGTATATTTAGAAAACCCCACTGTCTCAGACCAAAATCTCCTTAAGCTGATAGGCAACTTCAGCAACATCTCAGGATACAAAATCAATGTGCAAAAATCATAAGCATTCTTATACACCAATAATAGACAAACGGAGAGCCAAATCACAGTGAACTCCCATTCACAGTTGCTACAAAGAGAATAAAATACCTAGGAATACAACTTTCAAGGGATGTGAAGGACCTCTTCAAGGAGAACTACCAACCACTGCTCAAGGAAATAACAGAGGATACAAACAAATGGAAAAATATTCCATGCTCATAGATAGGAAGAATCAATAATGTGAAAATGGTCATACTGCCCAAAGTATGATTCAATGCTATCCCCATCAAGCTACCACTGACTTTCTTCACAGAATTAGAAAAAATTACTTTAAATTTCATATAGAACCAAAAAAGAGCATGTATAGCCAGGAAAATCCTAAGCAGAAAGAACAAAGCTGGAGGCATCATGCTACCTGACTTCAAACTATACTACAAGGCTACAGTAACCAAAACAGCATGGTACTAGTACCAAAACAGATATATAGACCAATGGAACAGAACAGAGTCCTCAGAAATAACACCACACATCTACAACCATCTGATCTTTGACAAACCTGACAAAAACTAGCAATGTGGAAAGGATTCCATATTTAATAAATGGTGCTGGGAAAACTGGCAATATGCAGAAAACTGAAATTGGACCCCTTCCTTACACCTTATACAAAAACTAACTCAAGATGGATTAAAGACTTAAACATAAGACCTAAAACCATAAAAATCCTAGAAGAAAACCTAAGCAATACCATTCAGGACATAGGCATGGGCAGAAACTTCATGACTAACACATCAAAAGCAATGGCAACAAAAGCCAAAATAGACAAATAGGATCTAATTAAACTAAAGAGCTTCATCACAGCAAAAGAAACTATCATCAGAGTGAACAGGCAACCTACAGAATGGGAGAAAATTTTTGCCATCTACCCATCTGACAAAGGGCTAATATCCAGAATCTACAGAGAACTTAAACAAATTTACAGGAAAAGAATAACCCCATCAAAAAGTGGGTGATGGCTATGAACAGACACTTCTCAAAAGAAAATATTTATACAGCTAACAGACATATGAAAAAATGCTCATCATCACTGGTCATTAGAAAAATGCAAATCAAAACCATGATGAGATAGCATCTCACACCAGTTAGAATGATGATCATTAAAAAGTCAGGAAACAACAGATGCTGGAGAGGATGTGGAGAAATAGGAACGGTTTTACACTGTTGGTGGGAGTGTAAATTAGTTCAACCATTGTGGAAGACAGTGTGGTGATTCCCTCAAGGATCCAGAAACAGAAATATCATTTGACCCAGCAATCCCATTACTGTGTATATACCCAAAGGATTATAAATCATTCTACTATAAAGACACATGCATACGTATGTTTATTGCAGCACTGTTCACAATAGCAAGGCTTGGAACCAACCCAAATGGCCATCAATGATAGACTGGATAAAGAAAATGTGGCACATATACACCATGGAATCCTATGCAGCCATAAAAAAGGATGAGTTCATGTCCTTTTCAGGGACATGGATGAAGCTGGAAACCATCATTCTCAGCAAACTAACACAGGAACAGAAAACCAAACACCACGTGTTCTCATTCATAAGTGGGAATTGATCAATGAGAACACATGGACACAGGGAGTGGAATATCACACACCAAGGCCTGTCAGGGGGTGGTGGGCTAGGGGAGTGATATCATTAGGAGAAATACCTAATGTAGATGATAGGTTGATAGGTATAGCAATCCACCATGGCACGTGTATACCTATGTAACAAACCTGCATGTTCTGCACATGTATCCTGGAACTGAAAGTATAATTAAAAATAAAATAAAATAAAGAATAGTTGTAACCCTGGCCCAAAAGTCACTGCTCCATTCAAGGTCATGACTCTCTCCTTGGGATTGTAGTAATGGCACCCTCTCTTTCTGCCATCATGTCTAATAAGAGTTGTAATAACCCCTCTTCCCCCATTACTAGTCTTAGGATGCTGCCTTACTCCTTTTGCTTCCCTTTACTCGACCTACACATGTGTGTGCCATCAACTTCTTGCTGGGACCCTACTGACTCAACAATTGAACATCCACCTAAAGCTGTCATGAATTTGCATGTATAATGCATCTTAAGCAAACCTTATGTTTGAAAATTCAAACATCAAATAAGTTTTAAACCAAAATGAATTCATCCTTTTTAGAATTTTATGAAAGCTATGACAATTTTACCCCAATGTTTATATGCATGCATGTGCACACACAGACACACACATATTCACACACTTTTGCCTAACAACTCAGTGGTTTCAGAGACCTACTGAAGCTCATCTGAAGAAGGTTATGAACACAAATGTTAGAGATAGGCTTTGTTTCAATGTTCTTATTTGATGTGTAAGAAATCAGAGACACATGTCTCAGGACAAATGGATAGTGACTGGCAGAAATGGGAATAGGAGTCAGACAGACCTATGAACTATATCTAGTACTTCTTCCTCTAGAGTAAATATAAATATTAAATTGAGATTAGTTATTTTAACAAAATTACTAAGGGGCTTGTAAGAGTAGCATATTCCTTAGGTATATTTAAAAAAATACTCTTAAAGGAATGCACTTACTCATAAAATAGGGTACATCTGTAAGCATTCTTTCATGAGGAATAGATTAGATCTGTGAAGTGAGAATATAAACATAAGGGAAGTTGGTTTCTTATTTTCTGTGTTATTTTGGTGATCAGTCAAAACTCAGCTCTGACTTTTATCTCTTGATAAATCTAGGATTACCAAAAAGGCAGAAAAAGCTGCCCTTTTCTGAGAGCTGGGAGAGAAGGATACAGAAGCAAAATGCTGCCTCTGAAATCTACTGGCAGCTTAATGATAGTCTATAATATACAGGGTCTGGGTAGGAGAAGAATTACTCTTTTCTGTTACATTTACTGTTACTGGGCACCATCTGCAGCTCTGCACGCCCCAGAGGATGAGGGTCATGGAGAGGACTGGCATAAAAGATACAGTACTTGAGATGACTTTGCCAAGATGGCAGTTCTGAGCCCCATCACCAAACAAGAAAGCCTGTGCAGCTGCTATTAGGAATTGGCTGAGTCTCTGAAGCCAGTATAAATGGGTTGGAATGGGTGGAGAATTTGTCTCTTAGCCATAATTTCGAAATCCAAAGACCTCAGAAATCTAATTATTAGTATTTTCTGCAAGTTTGATGCAAATTCATTTGGAGGCAAAATCTGACCTGAATTGACTTGCGGCTATTTTTAAGCCCTGTTTATCCCACTTAGCACAAGTGAGCACAGTTTTCACTGCAATATTATTTTGATTACTGGGTATTGCTCCAGACTCTGCTAGTTATGTTATAATACATATGGCTTATGTATTACATTACCTTTTTTTAAAAAGTTGACTTCTATAAAACATCAGGCTCCATGGTTTCAGATAAGGTATGATAGACATGTATTTTTTTATTTAATATAGAGCTAGAAATGCCTGGAATAGAAAAGGGAAAGAAAGCCTTGTCTTAAGAAAGAAAGGATATCAATATGAGTTGATTGAAAAACTTTGAAAAGCCCATTATATCTCAGCTGTCCATTTCTAATGTTTGAAATTCAACAATAATTTTAACAATAACTCACTCTCTGATTTCTTTAATTCTGTCTGCTATTAAATAGATTGTAGATACCATAGAAAGAAAACACTTAGAACTCATAGAACATTTGCACTTTAGTGTTAGTTATGAAAGGGAGAAAAAATGTTCAGAAACTGCCTAACAGAACAAATAAAGTATATTTGTGGAGGACGGACACTGTGCTAAAAGGGGAGACCAGCTCATTCTACCTCTTGGGGACCAGCTTATCTGCTCCAGCAATTAATTGTGGTCTAAAGCAAAAGGGAAAACCACCCCAGCTTCATTAGTCCAAGGCAGGAGGGTCAGAAATGCGCTGGGCATGTTCTCTGCCATTTCAGTCGTAGTGTTCCGGGCCAGAATGCATTGTCTAAATACATCAAAAAAGCTAGTCTCAAAGTCTAGAATACACCTGATGGAAACCACTCTTCAGACTGATTTTTTAAGTTCTTCAAGGACCCAGTATTGTACCTGTTGTTTCCATTCTTGCCATCCAGTGCTTTTTAGTGTCACTTGATGAGGGGTAGTGAAGTGGATTGTGCTGCTTCTCCGGACCAGGTATCATCATCCTGAGGTGCTCCTGACATTTCTAAACATCCCAATTTCTCCATTCATAATACTAAGACCTTGGTTTAGAAAAATGCCAATCAGCTTTGCACTGTTACCTATAACCAAAGGGACATGTTTCACCATCATTGGCAGAAACTGGGGTGAAAAGCAATGAGCACCAACTTGACTGAAAGCTGCTTTTAGGCAGTGATGAATTTGCAGGACAGGTAAAGGATGCCTGTGAAGACCACACAATGGATCACGCCCTAGAGTTTCCAGAGTTCCTTGGCATGGAAAAAAGGGCTAAGCAGATTAGTGAGAATCAGAAAATAGCATGTTGATCCTCAAAGAGCTGCCTATCTAGTAGTGACAACTAGGCCAAAAGCATGGGAAAGAAAGCAACTCAGCAGTAATGCAAAAAGAGCCAATGATCTCATCTCAGTCAGCATGATCCGCAGGAAAGGGTGGCAAGTCAAGCAGGGTTAAATAAAAGTTCCTGCAGGAAAAGAATTCAGAACTAGCTCACTCATGATAAGAAGAAATACTCTCATATTTTAATTACTTTATGAAATAATTCAAAAAAATGTGAAAGCTGCTTATAAATGAAATAGAAAACACGGGAGAGCAATATATTGTCTGCTTTTATATTTTAAAAGTATTTCTTTTTTTCCTAAGTTTAACAATTCCTCTTTGCTATTGCAGTTTATATTTCTCATAGTATTCTTCTTTATCTCATAACATAGTGTGAATCCTATAGCATTGAAAGCAAATATATTTCTTGAAAGTGTCCAGTTATTTACTCCAAGTGGGTGGCAATCAAAAAGTACGGAAGAACAAATCCCTTTGAATTGTTAGAAGTCACAAGTCAAAATTAAAGAAAAGAAAGAAAAGAAATGAAGAAAGAAAAAGGGAGAAAAAAAGATTAAAATGCCTTTTGTAAGTGTCTCAGATTTTCTTGCTAACAGATGAACACAAGAGTGATATTTCTGCTCTATTCTATTCCTTTCCCCACTAGCTAAATGAAACCAGAGTGGAAAATAGATGATTGTAGTGTGGGCACCATCTGAAGTAGGTTATACATAATTTTATACAGAATAAAAAGAATTGAGAAAACATGTTTCATTCATTGTATAAAATTTATAGTGTCTTTCATTCTGTTGAAGTTCCATGAATTTTTTGAAAACTTGCAATATATCTATCTATAAGAGCAATCTTATGCTCCATTGGCTGAATCAAGATGTATCAATTTTTTATATACATGGAAGACTCTTGAAGTGTCAGACCTAAGACATATTAACTGGCCAGATGAGACTGGGAAGAGATAGAAACAAGTTACAGATAGCATAAGTTAATGTCATCAGCAGAGAATAGAGCTTTTGAGAGCTGGACTGACATCTCAGATGAGCTCCTTGAGATGATTTCCTTGCTGTTGTTTTTAGGAATTCCATTTTCAAGTCTATTATGGCAACCACTCAAAAGTATTTTTTGAAAAGAGAGGATATTGCTTTCTGTCAATCTAACATTCAGTGGGCCAGTGTTTGATAACTAAGATATTAGGAAATAATCCAGCAATTATGCTATCAGAATTGGTCAAAATTATGCCTTTTTTTTCTCCTCAGCTGGTCTCAATAAAAGTAACTAGCTTGAAAAGGACATATTTGTAGAATTGTTGCCACTAGGATAGGCCTGCTTAGAGGCCACATTTGATTATTTACTAAAATTCTAGGAAAGTCTTCTTCAATTGTTCCTGTCACTTAAAGTGAGACTTACCTCTTTTTTTTTTAAGGACAAAGGGGCAAGAATAGAAATAAAAATAAAAATGGAAAACAGAGACATAGCAACATTATTTCTTTAAGCCTTAGTAAATAATTTAGAATATATATATATATTTTATTATTATTATTATTATTATTATTATTTTTGAGACAGAGTCTCTCTCTGTCACTCAGGCTAGACTGCATTGGTGCAATCTTGGCTCACTGCAACCTCCGTCTCCTGGGTTCAAGTGATTCTCCACCTCAGCCTCTTGGGTAGCTGGGACTATAGGCACCCACCACTACGCCCGGCTTTTTTTTAATTTTTATTTATTTTTTATTTTTTAGTAGAGACAGGGGTTTCATCATGTTGGCCAGGCTGGTCTTGAACTCCTGACCTCGGGTGATCCACCCGCCTTGGCCTCCCAAAGTGCTGGTATTACAGGCATGAGCCACCACGCCTGGCCTACAAAAATATGTTATAAAAATCTATTAGTAAGGAAGAATGTAGGAGTAAGAATAAGAAGTTTTATTTAAGACACCATTTTAAGCACTACTGGCCTTTCCTTCACTTGTCATTTAAACTCAGTATTTTCTAAAAACTTCTGATGTTTTTATATAAATAGATGACAGTCAACTTCATCTCTAAAGAAGTCATTTTTTCATTGTATTTTAAGAACGATCACAGATTTGGTTGTAAATGAGATTTTTAAATTTCTCAGTAGCTGAACTCAAGAAAATGCTTTTTAGCTTCCTGAATGGCCCACTGCACTCTAGATTGTCAAAACGCATTGGTGAGTCTAGATGTGGAATAAACGCTCACTGCCATGGGACCTATTGATTTGGCATTGAAATTTGAATCCTAGGATGTAGAATAAATAAATTACTACTAAACCATCTTACTTTGCCTGCACAAAAAAATAGGCCTTTAAGGCCTGCAGATTAAATGTTTGAAAATAAAGTTTAGGAAATACCTTTAGTAAAATATTTTATAAATATAAAATGGAAAACAAAATATTTTGAATAAGAATGAGACATAAAATTACATTAAAGAGGTACATATATAAAGCAATATTTCTCAAATTTGAGTAATGTAGGTACCCTTTTTGAAGGGAAAAATGTAGATTTCTGTTTGCATAAATTAGTTAAATATGTACAAATAATAAACTTTTGTTTAAACTTTTTATGCAATTTTTAATCCAAAACAGATTTACAAATGGAAAATAGAGCTGCAAAAACAATAAAAATATAAAAATAAGGTAACAATAATTTAATGCTACATATAATGCTTCGCCATATCTATATCACCAAACAAAATATGAATATTGTATCAAATAAGAATTTGTACACAATCACTTGGGTTTGGTTTCTGTCTTCCATATAGTACCATTTGAGAACTCATTTTTTAAAGTGGTATTTTACATTCAATTTATTGCAAAACCTATTTTATATGAAATTCACTTAGTGAACCATTTAATATTATTGGATCTAACTCTTTAATTTTCTTACTAGCAAGTGATGATAAATTAATTGGTTGCAAGAATCATCATGATCATGAATACAAATGAAAATATAGGCATTAAATTATATGGTAGCACTCTGCTATAAGATGGTTATTCATATGATTCTGCATATGTTTATATTAAGATTTTTATCATTTACTTAAAGTTCAAAATTCAAATATTTTTATGAAGAACTTGAGGATCTCTAAGAATAAGTCCACTGACATCTAAGGATAGAATTCCATGGACTCTACTTTGAAAAAGCAGGTAGGACCTATGTGAACACTTTCTCTGGTTTTCTCTTTTGTGACCCAGGGCATTGGGTCTAGATGGAGCAGTTTGTTCACATTGTTGAATGTAAATATGAAGATTCATGATCTGTACCTCATGCCTGGTTTGGGATCTACACCGTGGCTGGTCACTTCACTTCATTACCCACTTCCTTTCAACAACTCTAGATACCAAGGCTCTAGTGAGCTTCCCGGGGTGGAGGAATCTCACACGTCTCTGCAGTTCACAGTTGAAGAGGAAAGTACATCTGTGTAACCTTCTTAGAGAGGAAGGACTCTGTCTTTGTTTTTGCCTGCTGTTCCTACACTGTCTTAATCTACTATTATTCCAAAGCCAGTGTATTTTTCATTGCAACCAGTGCAGTTTTCATCTCTAAAAGTTACATTTTAGTCTTTAAAGAAAAATCTATTTTGTCTCTGCTTAAATTTTTAACATACAAGATCAGTTATACTATTTGAATGGCTTTATCTGTTAATTCTAACATCTATGTCCATTGTTGATTAGTTTCAATTGGTTGATGTTGATGATGATGATGATGATATTATTTTGGAGAACGAGTCTCACTCTGTTGCCCAGGCTGGAGTGCAGTGACGCAATCTCGGCTCACTGCAATCTCTGCCTCCTGGGTTCAAGCAATTCTCCTGTCTCAGCCTCCTGAGTAGCTGGGACAACAGGTGCATGCCACCATGCCTGGCTAATTTTCATACTTTTAGTAGAGACAGGGTTTCACCATATTGGTCAGGCTGGTCTCGAACTCCTGACCTTAGGTGATCCATGGCCTCCCAAAGTGCTGCAGGCCTGGCCACCATGCCCGACCCTCTCCTGGTTACTTAGTAGGCACTGTCTGCTGATCTCTGGAATTTTCTCTTTGATTACTCTTTCTCTCTGATACTCTGTTTTGTGAACTCTAGTAATCTTTTTCTCTCCCAAATCTCAACTTTATCCTTTCAACAAGGGGAGTTTTTCCAGGTTCAACCTGGGTGTTCTCTCTATGTGCCACTACTTGGAAACTTTCTTAAGGAGATAAACTGAGGCAATGATAGGCTTTATCATTCTTGTTTTCTGTTTCTCATGAATATGATCCATCACTGAAGTCTAGTGTCTTGAAAACTGTTGTAGCTATGCTATTTTTGTTGTTGTTGTTTAGACAGGAGGGTAGATCCTATTCCTGTTAATTGGAAGTGGAGGACCCCTATTAATTATATTTTTTATGAAAAAGTACTAATTACATTTCAGCTGAAATATTTTATTTTGTATTTTATCTTGCATGTAGTGAAATGCCTTTTGACCCAAAGCAATGAAGGGTGCCCTTTGGCCATTTCATTTTTCTCTTTTATGTTACATAAATTTCTTATTTTAAATATTGCATCTTTCTTATGAAATAAAAATAACTAACTTTTCCTTATTTATTCATAGTTCATTAAGCTTGGGCTTAATGAAACCACATTATTATTTTTATATTTTTCAGTGCAGTCTCTTTTCTTCCCTGCATGCACTCCTTCTCTCTTTTATCCTTATCTTGTATCTTCTAACCCAGGTCTTAATAATTTAAAATAAATGTTTTTTTTCCATACCCATATAATTTCACTCAACATGTGTGCTTATATCCACGTATATATGGATATACCAGTAAGACAATCAACTGTTACTTTTAATTAACTTTATTTTTATTCATTTTGCTGATTAGATCAAGGTCTTTTTTCCTTTTTATTTTTGGATACCAAGATCATACAGGTCCAAGGGCTTTGTGCTTTCAAATTACCCTTTTTGCATAGCTAGAATTTTCATTTCCTTCAGGTCATAGTGGAGATATTACCTCCTCAGAAAATCTCTTCTGGTTCCCAATATAAAGTAAAACAAAACAAAACAAAAAAATTAAAAAACATTAGATTATTCCATTTCACCTACAGCGTTTGTCATAATTTGTAATTATTCAGGTGTTTTTTGCTTGTTTATTTTCTGTCTGTCCATTTTGTCTATTATAATTTATTTTATCAATATATTCAGTGCTGTGTATTGCCCAGCATATTCTGGGGTCTCTGAGTATGTGCATTTCATGAATGAATTAATCCAGTGAATACAGACAGGATGTGTTTTTCTTGCCCCACCACCCACAGTGCAATAGAGTGGTGAAATGGAAAGGATCCAAACCTGGATTTTAAATATGGCTACGTAACTTTCAAGCCATCCTATGTTTTAAAGTATAGTGTATTGATTTTTTTAAAAATTGGAGGCATAGTAAGGCCAACAGCTCAGGAGAAGACTACCATTGGAAAGACAGCCTGTTATTCACAGTCCCCAAAGGAGGTGCTGTGACACACCACAGGGAGCCACACTGGGAAGCCCTGGGGTCAGTCAGGAGGTAGAGGAAGGTGGGAAAACACAGACAAGAACCTTTATTGTTATTTTGGTTGGAAGAGATGGGCAAGGCAGGGTACTCAGGCTTAGCATGGGTTAGTTTGAATAACTTCAGCAGGCTCTAGGCTGGCTCTAGGGCTTGGGGACTGTCCCTGGTTGTGTGGCACCTGCCCCTGGGGTAATTTAGGCAGACAGAGAGTAATCCAGATATAAGGGGCTATAAGGAGCTAGTTTGAGGGCAGGCTTTGGATTGGCAGTGTGTATTTGGAAAGAATATTGTGGATGAGTTTGCTATCCAGGGATTGGCTGTGCCTGAGAGGGGCAGTCCCTTCAGAGTCAGCAAGGCCTCGATGTTCAAGCACCAGAATACAGAAAATAAAAGGCATGCCTAATATAACTACTTTGATGGGTAAGTCCCTTGGCACCACTGAACCTCAGACTTCATGTCTGAAAAAATGGAGATTATTATTATTATGTTCTCTCTGCTTCAAAAAATTAGTGGATAACAGATGTGAAGAGACTTTGAAAATACTAAGTTCCCGTATAAAGATATCTATTCTTTTATAAGAACAGCCCATCCAGAAAGCATGAGAGCTGCACTTTCTTTCCATACAGTTGGTGTATTTGTAGCCATTTGCTCCATTTGCTTCCATTCACCTGTGAGACTAATGATCTGATTAAACGAGAAAGCTGACCAGGGCAGGGGGGAAGAGGTCAGTCTGAAGCCAGGCAGGAGAGTGTCATTAAATGGGCCTGGCCTCATTAACATCATGCCCTAAACATCTGAACTAAGCACTGTCATGTCCTTAGGACATGAAAGAGGGGTCTAAGCTATTTCTATGTGAAAAGCTATCTATATTTAAAATCATTTCTTTATTCACCACGAAAACTCATGAAAAAAAAAGTCAGTGAAAGATCAAACAGGTGAACATATTAGTAGAGGAATTTTCTAATTCTTCAAAACTATAGAATGTTTAGATTAGAAAGAATTCATAGAAACTTAATGAAATCATGAATGTTTCTGTAAAAAATATGTGGGGAAGGGAACTCCCAATCCGTCAACCCTGTCATTTCTTCACTCTCCTCTTCATCAAGCTCAGAATCCATGATAATCTTGTTTGAATGCTTCATCTTAGGAAAATGGGTAATTTCTATTGAACCATATTTTTTTTCCATAAAGTAAGAGGGGCTCTCATCTTCTGAGAGGGTAGTGAGAAAAGAAGGATAGAACTCTGAGGAGAGGGGAAAGGTCTGAAATAGGCATTATGGGTAGGCTGGGGAGAGAATGAGTTGTGAAACTGTTGGTTTTATAGAGGATCTAATCTGCTGTGTTGTGTTACTAGCATTCTTGTAGATTCTTAACTTCTCTTTTCCCCCCATCCCTGGGTGGGTTCGACTTTCAACTCTGCCCTGAGCAACTGAGCTTTCATGAAATTAGGCAATACAAGGTTATACCTAAAAAAAAAAAAAAAAAAAAATGAACAAGCAAAAAATTCCACCTTAATTGATACTTTCCTTGTACCTAAAAATTCTACTCTGTTTCTCTTTTCAACAGAGAAAATACTTTTGTTTGTTTGTTTTGAGATGGAGTCTTGCCCTGTTGCCCAGTTTGAAGTGCAGTGGTACTATCTTGGCTCACTGGAACCTCTGCCTCCTCTTGGGTTCAAGTGATTCTCATGCCTCAGCCTCTAGAGTAGCTGGGATTACAAATGTGCACCACCATGCCCGCCTACTGTTCTGTATTGTAATAGAGACAGGATTTTGCTATGTTGGTCAGGCTGGAATTTTTTTCCTGGAACACTGAACAATGACTATTCCAAACCTTCCCCTTACCTCGAAATTCTGATCATTCTCCTTTCTACTCCCCTCTCAGTAGATGAATTACCCACCCTCTAACTTTGTAGAGAATACAGAACTTATTAGATAGGAGCATGCCTGTTTCCCTGAGACCAAGCATATAAACCAACTTTATCTGTGTCCATCCCATTCTCTCTTTTTAGTTTTATTTATTAATTTACTTAGAAACAGGGTCTTGCTCTGTGGCCCAGGCTAGAGTGCAGTGGTGCAATTATAGTGCACTGCAGCCTTGATCTCCTGGGCCCAAAGGATCCTCTTACCTCAGCCTCAGAAGTAGCTGGGACCACAGGTGAATGCCACCACACCCAGCTAATTTTTATTTATTTATTTATTTTAATGGATGGGGTCTCCCTATGTTGCCCAGGCTGGCCTTGAACGCCTGAGCTCGTGTGATCCTACCACCTCAGCTTCCCAAAGTTTTAGGGATTACAGGCATGAGTCATTGCACCTGGCCTCTTTTCAGTTTTAGGTAAGCAGAATTTGCTCCTCCTATCCAAGGCCAATCGAGTTTCTTTTCAAGAACACATGCTGTTACTCTTATAATCCAACTTCTCCCTCCCTAGTAGTTTTTTCTCATTATTATTAAATGCTCTTAATCTGTCTCATTAAAACAAATTAACAATATAGCAAAAATCCCTCCACCATTCAGCTCCACTGAGTAAGGTACTCTCTCGTTTTCTTTTCACAATCAGACTTCTCAAAACATTCACCTACACTGTGTTTTCATTTCTCATCTGCCACGCATTTTTCAATAACTTGCGATCTGACTTGCTGTTTATCTATCTCCCCAGTACTATTCTTCTGCAGATCATCATGCCTCCATGTCGTTAAATACTATGGATTTTTCCCAGTTCTCATCTTACCTCACTTCTAATCAATATTCAAACCTCTTGAATACTCCCTTGTAATTAAAATTACGTTTTGCAGAATTCCTTGATAAATACTTTCCAGGTGTTTTTTCTTGCCTCTCTGATAGTCTTTGTCAAATTTGCAAGCTTTTGTCCTTTTCTGCCTAGGCCATTAGATACTGTAGTTCTTTAAGACTCAACCTTGAGCTCTCATATCTTCTCACCCAATGTTCTCTCCCTGGGAAATCTCATTTATTTGTTGCTTTAATTGCTACTTATATGCAGATGACTCATAAATACTTATTTTTAGTCTAAGCTTCTTTTCTTTGCTACCGACTGCATATCCAAATGCCAACTTGAAATTTCTCTTAAATAACTTACAGAAACATCAAAGTAAACAAATCTGCTGATCATCAAAAACAAATCTGCTGATCTTCCCTGACCCTCTCTTCCCAAGATTTTCATCACATTAAATGACTCACTATATCCAGTTGTACAAACCAGCAATGTAGGAGTCATCTTTGGTTTCTCTCATACCCTCCCACACCAAGTCTAATCAGTTTTATCTCCTACATATGTCTTTAATCCATCTATACTTTTTCATCTCTTTATTATCATCCTGCTCTAAGCTACTATCATCTTTTACTGGACTACCCCAATAACACAATCACTGGTTTATTTGTATCTATTCTGGTCCCTCTCCAAGTCCCAGACTAACATAGCCACCCCCATTTCCTGACTATTCCTGATTAAAACTCTTGAGTGGCTTTCCATTGCATTTGGGAAGAAGGCAGGATTCCCTAACATGGCTTATGAATTCCTGTACAGACTGCTCCATAACTGTTGCTGCCTCCCCTGTCTGGTGATGCACTGCACTCTCTGGACAGGTCCCTGGCTTGGGAATAGCCCACGTGTTTCACCTTGCTCTCTTACCCAGCAAGCATTCTGCATATGCTGGTTCCTCTTCCCAGAATCTTTTCCCTCCATACATTGCCTAAATAATCCCTGCTTATTTTTCAGATCTCAGTGCAAGTACCACCACTTTAGGGGAGTTTTCCATGACCTTTGTGACTGAGTGAAAACACCACCAATGCCATTGCAGAGTTGTATAGCATTGTTCCTCCTCAGTATCACATCTTTGGGGAACTTTATTAGATAAATGCCTCCTTTCCCAACTACAGTGTAAGTTGCACAAGGAAAGTGATCATATCTCTAATTTTACCACCAGCAATTAGCCTAGTGTTATAACACTTAGCATAGTTACTGATATTCATTCATTCATTCAACACATATTATTTATATTATACATGGATATGCATAAAAATTAAGTATAAGTGAATAAACATGCACACACTTATTAATTTACCATTAATATTTACAATAAACCCAGGCAGCAGAGTATCTTGCCCAAGGTTCTATAGCTAATAAATATTAAAGATTCAACCCCAGGTTTCAAAGTCAATGATTTCTAATATATGACATTGTCACATAAAACAAACATAATTTTTATCCCTCTATAGCAGTGGTTCTTAACCCTAGCTTCATGTTGGAATCACCTGAGCTTTAAAAAAAGTTGATGCCCAGTCCTCATTCCCAAAATTTCTATTTTAATTGGTTAGAGGTTGGGCCTGAGTTTGGTTTCATAAAGCTGCCCAGATAAAGAACATTTGCTAGGATGACAGAACTAAACTAAGTGGAGAAGGTGGCCTGAAATAGTGATGAGGATAAAAACAAAATTTTAAAATAGGCAATTAAGATAAGGAGTGAAAGTTGAAGCTGCTGTCCCATGATTTGCTGTTTCATTTCTTTTTAATTGCTGTTGCTGTTGCCTCCTCTTATGTGGTTAATGGCCACCCAAAGTTTTCGGGTCCTATTCCTTGGAACCTTTAAATGTTACTTTACAAAGAAAAAGAGTTACTTGGAACCAACCCAAATGTCCATCAATGATAGACTGGATTAAGAAAATGTGGCTCATATACACCATGGAATACCATGCAGCCATAAAAAAGGATGAGTTCATGTCCTTTGTAGGGACACGGATGAAGCTGGAAACCATCATTCTCAGCAAACTATCGCAAGGACAAAAAACCAAACACCGCATGTTCTCACTCATAGGTGGGAATTGAACAATGAGAACACTTGGACACAGGAAGGGGAACATCACACACCAGGGCCTGTCGTGGGGTGGGGGGAGGGGGGTGGGATAGCATTAGGAGATATACCTAATGTAAATGACGAGTTAATGGGTGCAACACACCAACATGGCACATGTATACATATGTAACAAACCTGCTCATTGTGCACATGTACCCTAGAAATTAAAGGATAATAAAAATAAAAAAAAAGAAAAGAGTCTTTGAAGATCTAATTAAATTAAGGACCTTGACCTGGGGAGATTCTCCTACAGATAGGCCCTAATCCTTATTTACAAGTGTCCTCAAGAGAGACACAGAAAAGATTTGACACAGACAAAAAAAGTAAGAAGTCACTATGAAGTTGGATGCAGAGAATAAAGTGATGAGGCCAAAAGCCAATGCATCTTGGCAGCCACCCAAACCCAGGAGAGGTAGAGAATAATCAGATTCTCCCTGAGAGCCTATAGAGGGAAAATGGCCCTGCTGACACCTTGATCTTAGACCAGTGAAACTACTAGTCTTGGACTTCTGACCTCTAGAACTGTGTGAGAATAAATATCTGTTGTTTGAATCTATCAAGTATGTGGTAATTCATTACAGCAGCCAGCAAGCTATTGAGATGGGATCTGGCTCTATCTCCCAGGCTGGAGTGCGGTTGTGAGATCTCAGGTCACTGCAACCTCCGCCTCCCAGGCTCAAGCTATCTTACCATCTCAGCCTCACGAGTAGCTGGGACTACAGGCACATGCCACCATGCCCAGCTAATTTTTTTTTTGTATTTTTGGCAGAGACAGGGTTTTGCCATGTCACCCAGGCTGGTCTCAAACTCCTGAGTTCCAGCAATCCACCCGCCTCAGCCTCCCAAAGTGCTGGGAATACAGGCATGAGCCACCATGCCCAGCCCCTCTTCTGCTCTTCTTAAACTCCTGTCCTCAAAGTCCACTGGGTGTCCCGGGAATGTCTGCAAACTGGCTGCATTGTTTCGCAGATGATGTTCCCCATTTCCCCAGCTTTCCTGCCCCATGTTACTATGGCAATGTCTCTGGCTACCAGTGACTCCAACGGTTACCTACACCATCAATGCTGATGTCTATCAGTGTGAATGACGATTTTACTAAATCTGGAACTCATGATCTGGGCTAATGAATGAACCATCACACCGTGATTTCTGAACACTTTCCCTGATTACACTGAAGAATGTATAGTTTCAAAGGGCAGAGTAAATTTGAGATGAAACACATTAACTAGCTTCAGAAATGATATCTACACATATTGAAAAAATGCAGTTTCAAAATATGAAGCCATCAGTGCAGATAAAGCTGTTTTACAATAAGAAGCCCAATAAGCATGTTTAGATTTTAAGATTTTTCTTTTAAAGACTTTATAAAATAAGAGACCCAATAATTGACCAGAGATAAGAAGATGTAGATTTTGTTGTTGTTGTTTACGTTACATTCTGGGACACATGTGCAGAATGTGCAGGTTTGTTACATAGGTATACATGTGCCATGGTGGTTTGCTGCACCTATCAACCCCGTCATCTAGGTTTTAAGCTTCGCACACATTAGGTATTTGTCCTAATGCTCTCCATTCCCTTGTCCCCCACCCCCCAACAGGCCCGTGTGTGATATTTCTCCTCCTATGTCCATGTGTTCTCATTGTTCAACTCCCACTTATGAGTGAGAACATGCGGTGTTTGGTTTTCTGTTCCTGTGTTAATTTGTGAGAATGATGGTTTCCAGCTTAAGAAGATGTCGATTTTTCTAATCCAACTGAAGATGGTACAGAATTTTGATGATAGTGACATTACAGTTGTGGGGAAACTCTAATTCAATATCTTTATATTTGAAAATACGAAACAGTAATTTCTCTAAGAAAACATAGGCTTTTATTCCCTTAAATGGTCCACTGCCCCCACAACTATAATGTCACTATCATCAAAATTCTGTAGCACCTTCAGTTGGATTAGAAGAATCTACATCTTCTTATCGTTGGTCATTTAATGGATCTCTTATTTTATAGCTCCCCATGGCCACTTGCAATCCCAAAGCAAAGGATCATTCAAGTTTTACCTGTCATCACAACTGAGAACCCAGATGTGGAAATGCCAGACATTTCTTATAAAACTTTTAAAATAAATCTTAAGAGCTAAGCATGCTGATTTTGCTTCTTACTGTAAAGCAGCTCTATCTGCTACTGATCGATTACCAACTGAGTAATCACTCAAAGACCTAAATTTACAGACTAAATCTGACAGGTGTCAGACTCTTTCAATCTCTCTCCATTCTGAAATGATTGATTCCCTGGCTTACAGTATACACACACACATATCCGAGAATCATATCATTAATAATGCTATCATTATGAACATATGTATCTTTAATTTCAATAATTGGCATAAGGCATTTTATCTGTATGTTTAAACCTCAAATCATAATAATTCACAAGAATTAATTTTTACTCATCCTTATAATTAATGAAGTATTCATCAGAATACATTCTTTGCCAAGGTGTATAGTATCTAGCAATATAAATAATTCTTAAATCAATATTCTATAAAAACTGTATCAATATTAAAATAATTGGACAAATACATTGCTTCTAGGTACCTTAACAATCATAGTATATTGTAGACACTGGGCTTGAGAAAAGATTTCAAAGTAATTATTATGACAAAATCTACAAATACAAAATAAATAATAAAATACAAAAACCAGTTATTATTGTCAGTATGAAAGTTAATTTTCCTTGCCTTCTCATGCTTGCTAATAAAAGACATGTTCTGAGAAGATGAGAGTGAAGTGGCCAGTGGGAAAATTTCCCCAACTCCTAAGGAGATATCAGGCTCTGGAAAGGTAGGGCTGCCTGGGCAGGAGGCATAGAATGGATGAGAGTCCTACACCTGGCCCAAGATGTGTTAGATATGATCCTTAATGAGGGGAGCATCTAATCACAGTTGAAAGGAGGAAATGTTCTATCTTGAGGGGAATCTTAGGAGACTGAGAATTAAAATTTCTTAAAAAGATAAGTTCTCATATTTTTACTGAAGAAGGCTCAATGTCATCAATACAAATGTAAGAATCACAATGTATGGTTTGCTGACCTGACTTTGATTATAATAATAAGTATATTTATTCTCAAAACTAAATTAGGATTTGTAGAATCCTTTATAAATATGTCATTAATTAGGGCTGTGAATTGTTAATACATCATTTACTAAGTACTTAGGAGGAGTCAACCCAATGGCAAAGAATATTGATTTAAAGATTAGGCATCGAAATGATCTAGCTCAATATTTCTTAGATAAAAATAAAAAAAAGGGTTACACTATTTCCATTTTGGTTGTGGAAATATTGAGTCCAAGGAAAGTTATTTATCTTCCCTGGAAGACACCAGAGAACAGAAATAGACTAGAGATTTGACTCTTGTCCTTTGCTCTATATTAAGAAATTTAAGGGCCAGACATGATGGCTCATGCCTATAATCCCAACACTTTGGGAAGCTGAGGTGGGAGGGTCACTTAAGGCCAGGGATTCAAAATCGGCCTGGGCAACATAGCAAGACTCATCTCTACAAAAAATATTTAACATTAGCTAGGCACAGCGATGTACATCTGTAGTCCCAGCTATTTGAGAGGGAAGGCAGGAGGATTATTTGAGCGCAGGAATTTGAGGCTGCCATGAGCTATGATCTTATCAATGTATTCCAGCCTGGGTGACACAGCAAGAAACTATTCTTTAAAAAAAATAATTAAAATTAAAAATAAATTAAGGTAAACTTGACATGTTGAAAACATCTTTCATGTTTGGTTTTCTCCTAGATTTCCTGATTTTTTAAACCGAGTGCCAATAGGCTAATCACTCTTAACTATGATTCTCTAACTCTCTCTTAGCTTCAGAATAATTTACATAGCTAACTCTCTGATTTACATCTCTACCTGAATGTCCTGTAGGGAATTCCACCTCGCTGTAATGAAAAATGGAACTTTGCCCCCAAATACATAGATATGTGCACAAATGTTCACAGACACATATACCCTGCAAAACCTTCTTCCCTTCTCATATTAGTAAGACTCAGTAAAATCTATGCAGCAGCTCAAATTAGAAATCTGACAGTGACCTTTGGCTCCTTTTCTCACACTCTCCAACATCCTATTATTTCTCTGGGCTTTCTGATTTTTCCCTTTGAAATCAGGTCAGGTAACTACATGAAAAGCACCTGTATCTCCTTATTAGGCCTACGCAGACATGATTAACAAATCACAATACGCTTTTCTGCTAATATTAAACTTACCACTACTAATTCCTCCAAAAAGCACTCTTCGTAGATACCACCAGGTAGGTGATTGGAGTTGACACTCAACAGTAATTTGCCTTCCCAGTCCTAGATATTTCAATTTCTTCCTCTCAGTCAAGACTTTCTTACTTCTGAATATCACTATTTCCTTTCTGAACTATTTGAGTGACCTTGTGGGGGTCTCCCTGCCTTCAGTCTTGACCCTGTCCAATTTACCCTCAGTACCCCCTGACAGACGGATCTGTCCAAAAATGCAAATGTGATTGTGCCAATTTCCTCTTAAAACTCATTAAAGTCTTTACTACAATTTACAAAGTTTTCAATATCCTGAATGTTGTCTACCTTTCCCCTCTCATTCTTACCACCACTTGCCTCCTATCTCATGCTCTAGTGAGACCAAACTATGTACAATATGCTGAATTTTTCATGAGGCTTTGACCATCATGCATTTGTCCATGTTCTCTCCATTGCCAGGGACATCCTTTCCCTTCCTCATGCTACCTGCTTCTTTCATATAGTTAAGATAATTGTCCCCTGCAAATCTCACGTTGAAACATGATCCTCAAGGTTGGAAGTGGAGCCTGATGAGAGGTGTTTGGGTCATGAGGGCAGATCCTTGATGAATGGCTTTGATGTCCTCTCCATGGTAATGAGTGAGTTCTCTGTTAATACACGTGTGAGCCAGTTGTTTAAAAAAGCCTGGTATATCAGTTTTCTCCCTTTCTCACCATGTAACACTCCTGTTTCCCCATCACTATCCACTATGATTGGATGCTTCCTGAGACCCTCACCAGAAGCAATGCCGGTGCCATGCTTCTTGTATAGCACACAGAACCATGAGCCAAATAAACTTCTTTTCTTTATAAATTACCCAGTCTCAAGTATGGCAATGCAAAACAGATAATATGGTTTGGCTCTGTGTCCCCACCCAAATCTCATCTTGAATTGTAATCCCCATCTGTGGAGTGAGGGAAGTGATTGGATTATGGGGACAGTTTCCCTGTATCAGTCTGTTTTTACACTGCTAATAAAGACACGCCCAAGACTGGGTAATTTACAAAAGAAAAAGGTTTAATTGGACTTACAGTTCCACGCAGCTGGGGAAGCCTCACAATCATGGCAGAAGGCAAGGAGGAGCAAGTCACATCTTACATGGATGACAGCAGTCAAAGAGAGAGAACTTGTGTAGGGGAACTCCTGTTTTTAAAACCACCAGATTTTATGAGACTTATTTACTATCATGAGAACAGCACAGGAAAGACTTGCCCCCATGATTCAGTTACCTCCCACCAGGTCCCTCCCACAACATGTGGGAATTCAGGATGAGATTTAGGTGGGGACACAGCCAAACCATAACATTTCTCCCATGCTGTTTTCAGGATGGTAAGTGAATTCGCATCTATAAGTGGCAGTTTTTCCTGTGCTCACACATGCTCTCTCTTGCCCACTGCCATGTAAGATGAGCCTGCTTCCCCTTCCACCATGATTGTAAGTTTCCTGATGCCTCCCCAGCCATATGGAAGTGCAAGTGAATTAAACATCTTTTCTTTTTAAAATACCCAGACTTGAGTATGTCTTTATAGCCATGTAAGAACAGACTAACACAACAAACACACTCTTTCTTGATCTTTAAGTCTCTCCTACAGTATTGATTTCTCATAGAATCATTCTCAGATCTACCTCAACACCCTTAATTCCACACTGTTGGATAGGTAGCCATTCCCATTCTCTAATTGTACCCATCCATGCTGCTATTATGGCAACAAAAATAAATACCTTCCTCTGGTTATTTATTTTCATGGTAATATCTCCCTGACTATTCCATAAGCATAGAGACTAGTATGTGTGGACTTTTGAGTCCCTAAATCTTTGTACAGAGTCTACTTAGCAAGAACCCAATAAATGTTTGTGAAAGTGCCCTAAATTGGAATTATGGTAAGTATTCCAATATTAAACTTCCTATGTATTACAGAAGTTGCCAATCCATGTGTATCATTTGCTAATAATTCTTTTATAACCATAGAGATAATTGTTATTTTTCTATTTTACTTTAAGCAGAGTTATCATAGTGGAAGCTCAGGCTGTGATATTTAAAACTCTATCAGGAAGAGTAGACAGTAAGTACCACATGGTGATCAAGTATTCCAGTCTGCTAGGGCTGCCATAACAAAATACCACAGACTGGGTGGCTTAAACAACAGATATTTATCCTCTCACAATTCTGGAGACTAGAAATTCAAGATAAAGGGATCAGCAGATTTGTTTCTTCTGAAGACTCTCTCCTTGGCTTATAGATGACCATCTTCTCACTGTGATCTCACATGGTTGCCTCTCAGTCTGCCTGTGTGTGTGTGGCTGCACACATGTGTCTTAATCTCCTCTTCTTATAAAGACACCTGTCATATTGAATTAGAGTTCCCCCAGATGATCTCATTTTAGCTTAATCATTTTGGTAAAGACTCTATCTCAGGCATAGGCTGAAGAATTGGGGGTTAAGGTTCAGCCTACAACACAAAGAATATATGACAGGGATTTTCTTTCATCATATAGTTCCTATAAGTAAAAATATGATGAGACTACATATGGTAAATGCCTCAAATTAATTTTATTACTACCATATTATCTATAAATCAAAAAGGTGAAATGCTTTTAGATGACCACAAGTACATTTATGAGAGCAGCTCTCTGACTGAGGGTTGGATGCTAAAACACATTATGAACTCCCGCTTATGTTTCCTGAATGTAAACTTCTGGATGTGCTCATCAATATTTTCGGGTTGGGGAAAATTATCTGATGACTATATACACAATTCTAAAACATACAGCCAGTTATTTTCTGTTATTACTTCATATAAACAGTTATTTTACTGAATTAAGTGACTGTGAATTGCTGTAACCAGCCAAGTCAGACAAATTGGCCAAGCTCACTTGTAAGTGAATTATTTGGATCTCAACATGGGACAAAAGAATGAATAGAAAACTTCAATAAACCAAATGCTCCAATAGGTTAGGCAGTTTGTATTTCTAAGCTCAAATAACCATGAAAAACTGCTGCTTGAATTGAGTGATTAAATTTTTAAAGATTTGAAAAATTTAAACCAGCCAGTTATATTCAGAATCATTTTTTCAGACGAACTTTCAGAAATTAGACCAAATCCCAGTGTTGTTGTTGCTGTTATTATGTAGAATACAAACTTGTTCATTTTAGGAAATTAGAAAATTACAATAAAGAAAAGAAGAAAAATTAAGCTCATACCTCCCTTAACCCCATGGAACATTTCTGGGCAACAACAGAGGGGCTAGAATCTAAGTTAGAGACTCTTCAGAGAAGATGGTTTGTAGCATATGTGTGTGTGTGTGGGTGGGGTATGTGTGTTTAATGCTAATATTAAGTGATATTCAAAATATATCAAGTTAAAAGCAATATGTACCCACTCCTAGGTATTTACCCAAGTCAAATAATAACTGTTTTCCACTAAAACCTGTCTGAAATACTTATAATGACTTTATTCTTAATCATCAAAAAGTAGAAACAACCCAGTTGTCTATCAACTGGGAAATGGGTAAACAAACTGTGGTACATCCATACAATGGACTACTATTTAGCAATGAAAAGAAACAAACTACCAGTACATGCAACAGCACAGGTGAATCTCAAATGCATATTTCTAAGTGAAAAAAAGCCAGACTGAAAAGGCTACATACTGCATGATTCCATTTATATGACATTTTGAGAAAGGCAGTTAGAGAGAGGAAAACATATTAGTTAGAGCCAGAAAAGTAGAGGGAGGATTTGACTACAAGAGATATCATGGGAGAGTATTTTCAGGGAGAGGGATGATAGAACTGTTTTGTATTTTAGTTGTGTCATTCTGCAACTCTATGCATTTATCAAAACTCATAGAACTGTCTAACAGAAAGTGAATTTCATCATGTGTAAATTAAAAATAAGTTTTAAAAACACATTATGAAGTTATTCATAATTATTCTTCATAATTCATAATTATTCTTCCCTTTGTGTTTTGTTTTTAAATGTACGTATAATACCTATAATATGTATTGTTAAATGTGTACATGCATAAAAACTCTTTCTGGTGGTATACAAAAAGGCATTTAGAGTGTTGGCCCCAAGGAAGGAGAGTAGAGGTTCCAAAATAGAAGGAAGACTTGATTTTTCATTGTATGTATAGTTATATTGCTTGAATTGTTTATGATGTTAGTATAGTGCTTTCCAGTTAAAAATATACTAAACTAAAATAATATATAAACGTTATGAGGCTGCAATTTTAGAACCTACTTAGGTATATTTTCCTTTTTGACCAAACTAAATATGCTGTTTTCCTTGAATCTGAGCACAATTAGGTTATGGAAATGTTCTGAAAGTTACTTGACAACAGAAGCAGCCTGAACACTGGGGTTGCAATCTTTCCCTGTTCTATAAGGGATTCTCACAATTACTCCCTGTGGACAGCCAAAGCCAAAAATCAATGAAGGTAGAATCAGCAGGTTGTTCCATGGTAGAAATGGCCTCAATTTCATCAATAGCAGTCAGCATAGACTTCGGAAGTAAAAAAGACTCAGAAAAAATATAGGAGCTTAATACGCAGGATACCCAATCTGGTAGCTAGCTGAAATTGCATATACACAAGGCCTTTAATTACATTTTCCATTTAAACTGCCAGTGAAATACATTTGAGAGGAGGAATTAACTTGTCATTAAGAACACTTTAAGCAGCCCGCTGTGTAACAGGGCTGTGCTAAGTCTCAAATGACTGGACAGAGTAATCACTTTCTCCTTCAAGTTATGCAAAAAGCTAGAAAACAAAGTGCCTCACCAATGACGCATTTCAGACATCCAAGCTACCCAAGGCAAGAGTCTTTATCATGTTAAAAAGAAGATACTAGAATAGCACATTAATAAAAAAACCCATACTGATATTTTTTAGAAAATCTGTATGTCTGTATGTATATCTGTATGAAACAGTATGTGTTTCTAGATTGATTGCACCTTCTAGATTGACTGTCTATGAAATACTTCAGAGGGAAATTTCTATCTAATTTCACCTGTCTTTTCATAAAGGGAGACTGTATTTGTAGAATAGAAAAACAGCTGATAAATCCAGTGTGGAAAGGGTGCTATTTTTGTGCAAGGTCACACCTGCACACTATTCCAGAAACTGTCTAAAAAACATTTTTTGCTATTTTTGTTTGCCTGCTTTAAACTTTTATTGGGAACTTTAATTCTCACACAGAAAAGTATATGAAATATGGACTATACATGATCAGGCTCACATAATTTTAATGCTATAGATTATTTACCATATAAATTATGTGCCACAAATATTTTTGCCCACTTCTTCATTTGCCTTTTCATTTTTCAAATGATGCCTTTTAAAGAGCACAAATGTTGATTTCCATCAAAAGGAAAACATTACTTTTTTGTTTAGTGCATTTTTAATCAAATCTAAGAAAATATCTGCCTACTTCAAATTTACCAAGACATTCTGCTATATTTTCATCTAGGATCATCATAATTTTCAATTTTACGTTGACTTCTAAAATCCATCTCCAACTAACATTTGTGGAAGGTGTAAGGGAAGAGTTGAGATTTGTTTTTTTTTTTTTTTTAGATGTATCCAGGTGCCTCAGTACCTCTTATTGAGCAGAATTGCCATTCCCCCATTGAATTGCCTTGGTGCCTTTTTGCTTTTTAAAAATCAACTTACATGAATTTATGAATTTACTTCTGGACTCTCTATTCTATGTATTGGCTTATTCACTTATTCTTATGTTAAAATATCCCAGTTTAGATTCCTAAAGCATTATGATGGGTTTTGAAATCATATTATGTAAGTCCTGCAAATTGCTAGGTCTAATTATGGCAATTGTTTATTACATTTCTAAGAAGCTGTCAAACAGATATTAGGCATTTATAAGAATGGATAAAGTAAAAAATAGTGACAGCCCCAAATGCTGATGAGAATGCAGAGAAACGATCACTTGTACATTGGTGGCAGGAAGTAAAACGATATTTCTTTTTTAATCCATTGATATAGTGAATTTCACTGATTATGCTGCCATAAAAAATGATGAGTTCATGTCCTTTGTAGGGACATGGATGAAATTGGAAATCATCATTCTCAGTAAACTATTGCAAGGACAAAAAACCAAACACCGCATGTTCTCACTCATAGGTGGGAATTGAACAATGAGAACACATGGACACAGGAAGGGGAACATCACACTCTGGGGACTGTTGTGGGGTGGGGGGAGGGGGGAGGGATAGCATTAGGAGATATACCTAATGCTAAATGACGAGTTAATGGGTGCAGTACACCAGCATGGCACATGTATACATATGTAACTAACCTGCACATTGTGCACATGTACCCTAAAACTTAAAGTATAATAATAATAAGATAAAATAAAATAAAATAAAATAAAATGGTAAATCCACTATGCATTCTTAGTTTTGATATACAACCCTCTCAATATGTTCCTACAGTTAATTCACTAATATTTTGTCAGGAATTTTGGTACAAATGTTCATGAGGAATACTGGTGTATAATTTTTATTCTGGATCTTATCAAGTTTTGGTAACAGGATGATGACATCTTCATAAAACAAGAAGTTTTTCCCCCATCTATTTCCTTAAAAATAATTGTCTAAGATTTGCATTTTTCATGGTTTATAATTTGCACTTAAATTCTTTGGGCCAGAAATTTTTTCTGTGAGTTTTTTAAAATAACAAGTTTAATTTATTTAATAAATATAAAGCCATTTATATTTTCTACTTTATCTTATATAAAATTAGACAGTTGTATTTTTTCTAGTCATCTGTTAGAGTTTTATCTAAAAGCAACAAAATACATGCCATGGAATACTATGCAGCCATAAAAAGGAATGAGATCATGTGCCTTTTCAGAGACGTGATGGAGCTGGAGATGATTATCCTTAGCAAACTTATGCAGGAACACAAAACCAAATGTCACACGTTCTCACTTACAAGTGGGAGCTAAATGATGAGAACCCATGGACACATAGTGGGGAACCACATGCACTGGGGCCTGCTGGAGCGTAGGGGATAAGGTGGGGGAGTGGATCAGGAAGACTAGCTAATGGATGCTAGGACTAATACCTGGGTGATAAGGTGATCTGTGAAGCAAACCACCATGGCACACGTTTACCCGTTTAACAAACCTGCACATCCTGCACATGTACCCTTGAACTTCAAAGTTGGAAATTAAAAACAAAAAAAATTAAATAATTCAAAAAAAAAACGTAAACCAAAAAAAAAGTTCTAATATCCTCTTATAATCTTTTTAATGTTCTGGTCTTTGTATTGATATCCTTCTTTGCAATTCTGCAACTATGTGTTATTTTTTGGTTTTTTTTTTTTCCTCATTAATCACACCAGAGGAATATACACTTTACTGCCTTTTTCAAAATCAAATTTTGCTTTTGTCACTTCTCCGCATTGTATACTTATTCTTCACTTACTGTTTTTTCTTCTACTTTCTTTAGTTTTCTTTGTATATGAATATACACTTTCACCTAAGCCCTGCTCTCCTGCCTCTCACAAGTTTTAATATGTTGTGATTTGCCACAGAATCTGTAGTATCACTTCTGTTTTCATCCCTGAGATTATTTGTATCTTTTCTCTCTTCTTTCTCTTAATTTTACCAGAAGTGAATCAATTTTCTTAGCCTTTTCAAGAAATTAAATTTTGGTATTTCTGATCTTCTCTATCTTACGCCTCTTTACCTTTGTATTTACATTTATTTCCTTCCTTCTACTTTCTTTGTACTCAGTTTATTTACATATAAATAAAACTTCCTCCAATAATTGTTTTTAGCTGTATTTCACAAGTTTTGATGTTGTATGTTTTTAATATTTTCATTTTTTTCTTTGACCCAAAGCTTATTTATGAGTATACTTTTTATTTCTAAGAACATATTAATACATGTAATATGTATGTATATATTACATTATATTTATCTCGATGAATGGATGGATAGATCTGAATTCATCCCTCTGATCGAATATATACTCTCCTGTGTAAGTTCATGGCCAATTTTAATAAATATTCTGTGCATGAATGAAAAAAAAGTGCACTCAGCAGTTGTTGGGTAGGATGTTCCATTTGGTTGATTTTAAGCTTACTCCTCCATATCTTCCAAATCTTCCGTATCTTTCTATTAGAGATAAGGGTGTTTAAAACCTCTCATTATAATTATTTTACTTCTATCATTTTTGACTTATATATATTCATTTAAGAATATGTTATTAAATATATACAAATATAGAATTGTATTTTCCTGGTAACTTAAATGCTCAAGCCTATAATCCCAGCACTTTGGGAGGCTGAGGCAAGCAGATCACGTGAGGTCAAGAGTTCAAGACCAGCTTGGCCAACATGATGAAACCTTGTCTCTACTAAAAATACAAAAAAAAAATTAGCTGGGTGTGGTGGCATTCGCCTATTGTCCCAGCTATTCGGGGAGGCTGAGGCAGGAGAATCACTTGAACCCAGGAGGCAGAGGTTGCAATGAGCCAAGATCACACCACTGCACTCCAGCTTAAGCGACAGAGGGAGACTCCATCTCAAAAAAAAAAAAAAAAAAAAAAAAAGAATGCTTTATGATTAAGTGATCTTCCTTATCTTATCGAAAATTGTTACCTAAAACATCTGTTTTTTCCAATGTTAATACTGCTGCTTTTTCTCCTCTTCCTGTTCTCTTTCTTTTCTTTCTTCCTCTCATTCTTCTGGCTTCTGTCCTTCATTCTCTCGTTCTTTTACTTCTGTCCCTCCTTTTTCTTCTTTTCCTCTCCCTCCTTTTTGTCCTTTTTCTTTTGAAGAACTTATGTCTGATATCATTTTCAGTATGTTTACTTTCCATTTTTCTAAACTTATTTTCGTTATATCTCTAGTAAATGGGTTATAGTTAAGTTTGTAAATAAAATCTTATCTGACAATCTTTGTCTTTTAACTTCAGCATTTAGTTCATTTACATCAATGTAGTATTGAAGTATAAATTCTGTATATATACACATACGTATATATACACACAGATACACATGCCACATTTCAATATGATTTCTAATTGTCCAGTTTATGTTTTTCTCTTTTTTTGCCTTTAGTGAGGGTTAAATTTTAAAAAATTGATTTATCCTCCTGATGCTTCAGAAATTTAATTTGCTTGATGACTATTTTAGTAGTTACCTTAGATTACAATTTTCATTTTTAACTTATTAAATTCTAGAGTTATATGTGCCCTCCTCCCAGAAAATGCAGTGAACTTTGACTACATAAATCCAAGTTATCCCACTCTCAACTTACATGCTACTGTCTTCTTACACTTTAGTTTTCTATATATTTTAAAGCTCTTAATTTGTTATCATTGTTTTTCACTGTCAATGTTTAATATTTAATTAGATTGATATACATAGGTGCAGTTTCTATGGTTCTTTCTCCATTTCCTTGTGAGAACTTTCACTTGGAATGAGGAACTTCCACTTGGAATTTCTGTCCACAGAATATCTCTAACTATGTTTTTAGTACAACAATACTCATGGTTTTCATCTTTTTCTTCTTTTTCCTTTTTTTTGGTTCCAAAATATTTTATTCCACTTTTGAAAGATATCTTTGCTGGGTGGATAATTCCACTTTGTTTTTCATAATTTCTGTTGTGATTGCTGCTGCCAGTCCAACTTTAGTTGCTTTGTAGGACATCTGTTATGTTCATACAGCCACTTTTAAGATGTTCTCTTTTTTCTTTGGGTTTCTGCAGTTTCATGATTATATATTTACAAGTAGGTTTATTTTCACTTATGCTATTTATAATTATTTGGATTCTTTGAATTTGTAAATTGACAGTACTAGATTTGAAAAAAATAATTGTCATTATCTTCCCAAATGTTTTTCCTCTGATTTTCATCTTCCTTAAAAATTCCAATTAAATATATATTTATCCTTCTTCTATATCAATTCTCTCTTTGAGATAATTTCTTGTACCTATCTTTCATTTCACTGATTCTCAGTTTGGCTATGCCTACTTTGCTATTGAACCTCTCCACTGAATTTTTCATTGGAGATATTGAATGTTCCGGTTCCAGAATTTCTAGTTGAGAAAAAAAAAAAAAAAAAACCTGCCATGTCACATTTTACAGTTTCCAGTTCCTTGCCAAAAGTTTTAGGTTTGATTCTTTTATTTATGTACATAAAAAGCCTAGTTCTTTTCTAGTTTGAATCTGATAATATATACATATATTACCTGATTTCTATCTGTTTCTAACATCTGTAACTTGTGCTAGTTGTTGTGTATGTTGCTCTATCACCTTACATCCTTACATGCCTGATAATCTTTGATTCCATGCTAAACATTGACTTTGGAAACTTATTTGTTGTTGGGAGCAGGCCCCCCAGAATCTGGCCGTAAACTGACCCCAAAACTGGCCATAAACAAAATCTCTGAAGCACTGTACTATGTTCATAATGGCCCTAATGCCCATGCTGGAAGGTTGTGGGCTTACGGGAATGAGGGCAAGGAATACCTGGCCCACCCAGGGTGGAAAACTGCTTAAAGGCATTCTTAAGCCACAAACAATAGCATGAGCAATCTGTGCCTTAAGGACATGCTCCTGCTGCAGTTAACTAGCCCAATCTATTCCTTTAATTTGGCCCATCCCTTCGTTTCCCATAAGGGATACTTTTAGTTAATTTAATATCTATAGAAACAATGCTAATGACTGGTTTGCTGTTAATAAATATGTGGGTAAATCTCTGTTCGGGGCTCTCAGCTCTGAAGGCTGTGAGACCCCTGATTTCCCACTTCACACCTCTGTATTTCTGTGTATGTGTCTTTAATTCCTCTAGCACACTGGGTTAGGGTCTGCCCAAGCTGGTCTCTGCAATTTGTAGACATAATGTAATGCCTAAGATAAAAGGATCTATCAAGGGGATTTCTATTTACTGTTTCCACATAATCAGGTACACTCTCAATGTAGAGGGATCACCTTAATACAATTTTATTATAATTTTAATACAGTTGAAATTCATTTGGTTCACCCAGCATTGAATTGGCTTATTTCTAGTACTTACTTATTCCTAATATGCTTTCTGTAAGTATTTTAAGCTAAAACACATAGGGTGGTTTACAAGAATTGTCACCCTTGATAAGCTCTGAAACACAGCCTTTGTTCCCCCAGCTTTTTTCATGCTGACAAAAGTTCAGCTCAGGCTTTCAACCACTTTATTCCAATTATCAAAAAATCCTAGCAAAAAAACTGCTCTTAATGCTGGACAGTCTTCTTCGGAATTCTCTCGAGACTTTAGGCTAGTTATTCCTCAGCATGTTGTTAGTGCTTTGCTAATTTTAAGCAGAGTTTTTTTCTTACTTCCTCCAGCTTTTTTAGGTGTCCAAATTATCTAGTTAATCATTTGTAGAAGCAGAAATCCTGGAACTTCATTTTTAACTAGAAGCTGGTTGATGATGCCCTACACTAATGAAATTAAAGGTCTAACTCAAACAGTAAAATATACTTATCTACACATATTTTATGCAATTCATTCAATAACAAACAATACATCAGATTCATTACCTTAAGTTTAGCCTATAGCTTTCTCCTTATTCTCCTGAATTTGTTATGCAGCCATTTGTTTCCAAATAATTTAATATCACCAAGGAAATACAGAGGGAAGAACACAAGAAGGTATAAAGTTATATACTTATTATGGTAACATATTGCTAACAAACTCATAAGCTTGAGGTTTGGGAGAGCCAGTGGTATAGCTCCAGTCCAAACCTGAAGGCCTGAGAACAGAGGAGAAAATGGTGTGTCAGCTCAAGTCTGAAGGCCTGAGACTTAGGAGCCTTGATATCCAAGGACAAGAAAAGATGAATATCCCAACTCAATCAAAAAAAGCAAATTCACCATTCCTTCACCTTTTTCTTCTATTAAGGTCCTTCAGCCATTGAATAGTGCCCACCTGCATTGGTGAGGGAGATCTTTTCTCAGTCTACTGATTCCAATGCTGCTATCTTTCAGAAACACCCTCACAGACACACCCAGCAAAAATATTTCCATTCTGGGCATCCCTTAGCCCAGTCAAGTTGACATATGAAATTAACTATTACAGAAGGGCACCCTAATAAGGATTGGGGAAACAGACCACCTCTTGATTAAAAGAACTGCAAAATCACACTGCAAATGATATGGATAAAGGGAGGGATAAAAAACTTAGGACATTTTTGCAATTTGTCTATCATATACTCAAGTTTCTGGGACCTGCAATGCAACCCAGAAGAAGGGGGTCAAGTGGGTTTTATTTTCAATTATTTTACATGATTCTTTCTCCTTTAATCTTATTTAAGTATATATTTATTATCTCTACAATTAAGTATATTATTAACGGAGGAGATTATGGGGAAGAGAATAGACCAAGGAGGATGGAGATGTATAGAGTCTCAAACCTATCTTTTTTCAGAAAATAAACTCTAGGAATGATTGTCTCTCTTTCGTGGTACATAATATTTAATTTGGAATTCTTCAATTAGAGAGAGATATTTAGCGCCACTTTGGGTTTAGCCTGGGCTAGCTGCTGTGTTTCCTAGGGACCATAGCAAAAACTCACATTTATATATAAAGTATATTATGTCCCAGAATATGAAAATTCTCAGAACTTCGGTTTAAGGATAAGAATAAAAGGATTGGTCAGAATTGCCACTCTTAAAGTGTCCTTGAGGGACTTTTGCCTTTGTGTTGACATAATCTTCAGAAGACCACTATCTCTGAACGTCTAATTGCTTGTAAATGACTGATTATGGCTCAGGAATTCAGGGATTTATCTAAACACTTCTTTAGTCCATTTAACCTTTCAGCCTGCACAATCTTTTGGGAGCATCAAGTTTCATATGTGTTTGGAGAGTTCCCAACCCTTCAAATGTAATTCTGCTCCCTTGAGTACAATAGAAAAGCACTTGGTACTTGTGGATTTCGAATCCATTTACAGAAAAGACCGCAGTCCCATAGCTTCTGTTAGACACATGAAAAAACAACAACAAAAAACCAACAAAAAAAAACAAAATAAAACTATGTCTGTCTCTGTCTACTAGCTTTGCTATTTTGTAAGATGAATTAAGATAATTTTCTCCTTAAAATCCTTTGCTAACTTCATTTGTTTATCCATATTCTAATAAAGTTGGTAAAACTTTATTTATTCAGGTTATAAAAAAGCAAAATTGTTCAGCATTTGGATTTTCTCTGTGTTCCCTCAGCCCTGGTACATGAAATAATACAGCAAGTTACCATTTTATAATTGTATTATTATTCTTCTTTTAAGTCATTTTCCGTTTTTCTCCTATTGGAAATGTGCAAGAAAAAAAAAATCTCATAACTTCCTTACTTCCTGTGGGAGTTAAAGGCTGCTAAGGATAATAGCCACGCAGAATACTGTAAGGAATAATAATTTTCCTACAGCTTCCAGGATGAAAACTTAATTTGATACTCAGTAATTTGAACTACAGAGTTTAAATGATAAAAATTAAATAAAAATAAAAACTTCAACAGGCGACTAAGGTGATTGCGAATGTTTCATGAGTGTAATTTGAAAAGTGATTATTCACCAAGAAAGTGGAATGAGCAAATAAAAATTATTGAGAAGAAACTAACCCATGGTAAAATTAAAACATTCTATTTACTAACAAAATTAAGTATAAACTTATACACTATACATATATACACCTAAGGTATAGACACATACTTACGTGCCTGTGTGTTTTATGCCTTTATATCTTTATATAGAGAGAGGGAGAGAAAGAGAGAGATCTGAAACTACAAAAAAGTAAACTGCTAATGAGAGTATTAACTCAAATCCACCTTCAGACATGTTCAACAAAGTACCTGTCCCAGATTTTCCAAAGATTTTTTTTTTTTTTTTTTTTTTTTTGGTTATACATCATTCACCTTTCGCATTAAGTGTGTCAACTCTCCCATCTCTTGCTATTCTGCATCCTAACGTTTACTTTCCTGCATTAGAGTATGTGGTCAAATTGTGAAGATATCCATCCTAAATTTTTGTATCAGAAACTGTTCAAAGCTCCTATTTATAGCATCCTTCAAATATTTTTCTAAAGTTCTAGTTATTGATTTCCTAATTTGCCTCTGAAGTTAGAAATCCCTCCAATGAGGAAATTTAAAGAAACTCACTCTCCTCCAATGTGGACCTGAATTCTAAAAATGCCTCTTATATATATCTACCATTGTATAATTAGGTTGATGCCCTTCACCTTGCAGTCAAAACTTCTTGTTTTATTGTTGTTGTTTTCAGCTTTTATTTTGGATTCAGAGGGCACATGTGCAGGTTTGTTACATGAATATGTTGTGGGATGCTGAGGTTTGGGGTACGGGTGATCCCATCATCCAGGTAGTGAGCATAGTACCCAATAAGGGGTTTTTCAGCCCCTATTTTTTTAGCCCCTATCCTCAGTGTCTACTTTCCCCATATTTACATTCACTTGTATTCAATGTTTAGCTCCTACTTATAAGTAAACACATGATATATTTGATTTTCTGTTCTTGTGGGTTAAATTGCTTAGGATAATGGCCTCCAGTTCCATCCATGTTGCTGTAAAAGGTACATTTTTGTTCTTTTTTATGGCTGTATAGTAGTCCATGGCATATGTATGCCACCAATGGTATGTGTATCATTTTCTTTATTCAATCTACTCACTGCTGATGGACACCTAGGTTGATTCCTTGTTTTTGCTATTGTGTATAGTGCTGCAATGAATGTATAAGTTCATGTGTCTTTTAGATAGAATAAATTATTTTCATTATTAGCAGGATTCCTGGTCGAATGGGAGTTCTATTTTAAGTTCTTTTAGAAAACTCTAAGCTGGCTGAACTAATTTGCATTCCCAACAACAGCATATAAGCATCCCCTTTTCCCCACAGCCTTGCCCGTATCTATTGTTTTCTTGGCTGCTTATTATTTGCCATTTTGACTGGTGTGAGATGGTATCTTATTATTGTTTTGATTTGTACTTCTCTAATGATTAGTGATGTTGAGCATTTTTCACGTTTGTTGGTCACTTGTAAATCTTTTGAGAAGCGTCTGTTCATATTCTTTGCCTATTTTTTAATTACTTTTTTTTTGCTGGTTGATTTAAGTTCGTTATAGATCCTTGATACTAGACCTTTGTCAGATGCATAGTTTGCTAATATTTTCTCCCATTCTGTAGGCTGTCTTTTTACTTGGTTGGTAATTTATTTTGCTATGCAGAAGCTCTTCAGTTTAATTAGGTTCCACTTGTCAAATTTTTTATTGCAATTGCTTTTGGGGACTTAGCCATGTATTTTTTTTTTTTTTTTTTTTTTTTTTTTTTTTTTTTTTTTTTTTGCCAAAGTCAAAGTCAATGTTGAGAAGGATACTTCCTAGGTATTCTTCTAAGACTTCTATAGTTTGAGATCTTATATTTAAATTGTTAGTCCATCATGAGTTAATTTTTTTAATGGTGAAAGGTAGGGGTCCAGTTTCATTCTTTTGTATATCACTAGCCAGTTATCCCAGAACCATTTATTGAATGGGGAATTCTTTCCTATTGCTTATTTTTGTTGGCTGTCAAAGATCATTTGGTTGTAGGTATGCAGCTTCATTTCTGGGTTCTCTATTCTGTTCCTTTCGTCTATAAGTCTGTTTTTGTACCAGTAGCAATGCTGTTTTGGTTTCTGTAGCCTTATGTTATAGTTTGAAGATGGGTAATGTCATGCCTCTGGCGTTCTTCTTCGTGCTTAGGATTGCTCTGGCTATTCTGGCTCTTTTTTGGTTCCATATGAATTTTAGAATAGTTTTTCCTAATCTGTGAAAAGTGGCCTTTGTATTTCGAAACATCATTGAATTAAAAGGCACTGAATCTATAAATTGCTTTAGGCAGTATGGCCATTTTAATGATATTGATTCTTCTAATCCATGAGCATGGAATATTTTTCCATTTATTTGTGTCATCTCCGATTTCTTTCAGCATGTTTTATAGTTCTCCTTGTAGAGATCTTTCACCTCTTTGTTTAGCTGTATTTCTAGGTACTTCATTTTTTAGTGTGGCTATTTTAAATGGAATTATGTTCTTAATTTGGCTTTCAGCAAGAACATTATTGGTATATACAATTAATACTGATATAAGTACATTGACTTTGTATCCTGAAATTTTACTGAAGTTATTTATCAAGTTTAGGAGCCCTTTGGCAAAGTCTTTATAGTTTTCTAGGCATAGAATCATATTGTCAGTGAAGAGAGATTATTTGACCTCTTCTTTATATATTTGGATGCTCTTTATTTTTCTCTCACACCTGATTATTCTGACTAGCACTTCCTATTATATTTTAATTCCCTACCCAATCCCATATCTGGCCAATTTAGACAGCCATCAAATAGCTCTCTTGGTTTCACTTCCTATTTCTAAATGCCAAGCAAACACAGGTGAAGAAACCAGTACATAACACTGGGCTCCATTTTAAGTTGCCACTGTTGCCACCAAAAGTAGTCTCCCAAAGCTTTGAGGATATTCTGCCTGAATCAGATCCCTATGCCAGGCCTGGTGAGTTTTTGCTTATTTTTGTTTTTGAGGAAAATGACCACATTGTTTTTAGTATTATATTCAATTGAGAAAGTACTTTACTTGGGTTCCCAAAAATTCAGTCCTTAATAAGAATTCACAATTAATTTGCATTTATATATGTACATACACACATATATAAACACACACATTTATATACAAACATACATATATAATATGCATACAGACATGTATATGTTATATACACAAATACATATTGCATACATACATGTTAGATACATAAATACATATGTATTATATACATGCAATCATATATATGTATATATAATTTATAACTTATTCATTACGCTCAAATACTGGCTGAAAATTCAAAGCATCTGGATCAGAAAGAGACCTCTTGCTTTTAACAAATGCTGTGCCTAAATAAATCTTCCCTTCATGACATAAGCGGTCATGAATCCAAGTCACTAATTAGGATTTTCATTTCTTAAAAGGTGAATTCCTCTTTCAGTTTCCATGAAAGTCTTATTTGGAGCCATCTTAATCTAGCACAGAAATTTATTATAATAACAGTGAACCTCAAAAGGAAACTCGCTGGGATCTTGATCCAGAAGGATCCTCATCCTTTGCACAGATGTATCCACTTATTCCCCACGCCTGTTTCTTGTATGCCAAGGAATACTGAGGAAACAGTCTTCGTCAAATCACAAAAAGATGCAGTTACATATACCCCCTGAAGCAATGGGTACCTACTCACCTTAAAATTATTTTTAAGAGGAAAAGCACAATTGATTCTTCCCGTAACAGCACAAATCTGCTCTCAGGTGGTTTACTGTCTGCAGCTTTAGACAGAGAAGTCTAGAGAATTTTAAATTCTGCCTCACTGATCAACATTCAGTGGGGGCCGTGTCACTGCCTTCCAACCATTTTCCACTTATAATACACATTAAAAAGAAAAAGATTATATCTGTATGCCACACTGGGATAAACTTGAATGAATTTGAAAGTGTCTATATAGGGCTTGGTGAAAAAAAAGAGTTATATTTTTAATGTAATATAATAATGTTAGAAAAATAGAACAAAAGTGTTAGAAAGGATATTAAAATTTGGATTTACATAAAACTTCCAAGTAAAGTCTTTTTAATTTTTTGCTTTAATGAGAAACTTGAGCTTGCTTTCACAAAAATAGATTTTTATGTTTGATTTTATGATTGAGCTGGCTACAGGCAACTCCTAATCATGATTTTTAATGATGATCTTTCTTTAAATCCTTAGGAGTCACAATGAGAAAAAGTTTATTTACAAATAGATAATAAACATTTTAAAACCATTTTTTCACTTTTATAGCTGCTTAAAAACTAGCAAATTGAAATTATATTAAAAAAATCTAAAAGCATTTGCTTTTCTCTCATTTACTAACGGTAGGTTGAAATTTCTTATAGTAATGAAACTGAATTTCAAACCCAAAAAACATTTGTATGTGATATATTTCAAAATAATGAAGCATATCTAATTTGCAGAATATGCATCCATTTTTAGACCAGTCATACTGCAGCTAGCTTGGATGCACCAACAAAACATATCTGTCACAAACACACAAATTCAAGATCTGCTCCTGAAGTAACACCCTCCAGGAGCTTTCTCTGACCACCTCTGACCAGCTCATCTGGAGCCTTGTTCCATTTCGCTAACATAAACTGCTTCAGCAGCAACCCAGGGTGTTTTCACTGGATGCTAAAATAAATTTCCTCAAGGTAGAGCATCTCTTTAGTGTATAGAAGATTATATTAAAGACTATCAAATGTGATTCCTTGAACTCTGGCCTGATAACCTGCTGATTCTCAAACTATCGGTCCAAACTAACATCAACAGCAGCATCTCTTGCCAACTTTTTAGAAATGCAAACTCACAAGCTCCACCTGACACCCACAGAATCAGAAACTGTGCTGGTGTGGATTTTTGATTCATGCTCAAGTTGAAAACCACTTGGCTGAAGGAAATGATATTGAAAATGACATCTATAATCCCCTCAAAAGCACAAAAGCTAGGAAGCCCTGTGTCTGTTTTGTTGTTGCTGTTGAAATTATAGAGATTTCTCCAACCTTTTGTAAGAAAAATCTTCAAGGTTTGATGCCCACGTAAAGAAAGCTACATATTGTGTAAAGGTCATTGTCTGTATTGCTTCCTGATGTACTTTTAAACTTGGCTCAGAGGCCCAGAGTTTTGTAATTGCTCATTCTGTGCCCATTTACACATGGGCAACCTAAGTAGAGTAAGTCACTACCAGGGTAATATTGTCCAAGAAGGACCATGAAAACATATTTTTTACCCCCCTAGAAAATCTCACCAATTCACCTTCTGTAATGCCTAATATTCCAGAATTGACGATTCTAATCTGAGGGTGGGAAATTCACCTCCAGCAGGACTCCTTTCAGATGTAAATGGTTTTATGATGGGGGAAAGCAGCTACTATCTATCATTGCCTTTATTTATAAGATTAAGTTTGAAAACCAAGTAACACTGAAAGAATGTGATATAGAACAAGAATGGTTGAGATTTGGTGAAGTGGAAAATAAGATGAAAAAGAAGTCAGAAAATAAAAGAATAATAACAAAAAAAAATCTGAAAATGAGAGACTGCCCAGCATGACATCCTAATGAGTTAAGGGTCAGTGTGAACTTGGCCATTTAAGTGTACGTTAAAGTGAGGAGGAGGAGGAGGAAAAGCAGAGAAAGAAAGAAAAGAAGAATGAGAAAAGGAGGAAAAGGAGGAAAAGGGGACTTCTACTTGTGAGTTTTCTTTAATATCTGCTCTGATTAGATCTTTTTATACCCACCATTCACAACAACCAATGTTATCTTGCATGCACACATATCACCAATAAGAAATCTGTTTTCACCTCAGAGAGGCTTTACTTAAAAGACAGCAAGAATTTGATCAACCAGTTTATTCCACGCAATTTTTAACCATCTCTGGAATATCAGAAACCAAAGGGTTCTTACATAGTGTGGAATTTAGAAGGTTCAGAGCCTGTTTGCCTGATGCCTATTTGCCTATCTGTCAAAGCTGTAAATTTCTCTCTAAAACTCTCAAAAAGAAATAGAGAAATTTGGGGACCAATGGTGGAATGAAAGCTAAAAGAGAAGCACTCTACCTGCAGACACATTGGAATACTATACTGTTTTGCTTACCAGAAAGCATCAGCAGGACTTATTTGTGCCTGGAGTATATGTGATTCCAGGGATATTTCTACTAACTTCAGGCACCCTGAAAACTTAAACGCATTTCGGTTATTTTTGAAAAGGTAATGTCTCTCAGTAATGCATTCTTAACTTTCCATTTCCATTCTCCACCAGAAACATGCACCGCTACCAACAACACCATCATCACGATCCTTAAACAGTAGTGACCAAAGCCATTGTACAATATCATCCGGAGAGAAAGCTTAGCAGAGACAGGCCTGAACAGAACCAGTTTAGGTCCACACTGGCTTGAATACAGCTTGCATTAAACAAACATAGATGAGAATGTGAATAAGATTAAAGTGGAGCTACAAAGTGACCCATTGAATAAACCTATATTCTCTGAAATAGATGTTCAGGCATTCCTGGAGCCATACTTACTATATTTAAATGCATGCCTTAGGTTATTCTTGCTATAGTACCCCTTTCCTCCAAGTCAGCAGATACACAGGGCAAATATTTGAGAAGAAAGAAGAAAGGGAGTTGAGAATAGTAGAAAGTGTTTCTCAGTTCTGTTTCCCCTGGGTTGGCTGGACCATCACATGCCTTGCATATGCAGGCTCACAGTATCTCAACACCACAAGCAAGAGAGAGCAGTTTTCTTTCTGAAATCTCCCTCACGAGTCCTTACATTCACTCTGTTTCACCGGCCCAGATTGAGTCACATGCACTTTGACCTGGGCAGGCATATATGAATAGGCTTAGACCCACATTAGGTACCCACTTTTGGGGTCGGAGATGGAATTCCCACTTAAAAAAATATTCTGTGAATGGAGGCAGGATGGTTCCATAAAAGCAAAATTGAAGTACTGTTATCAGAAAAAGGAGAAATGATTACTGGGTATCATAAAGTCACACATGTCAACTACAGTATAAACAACCGTTAAATATGAGCTTGTTAAAACAGCATGCACTGGCACACAGAAAACTAGCCTAGCAGTTGGGAAACTTGATTGGCTCTCCATCTAATTCACTGTGTGGCCTTGCAAAGTCCCACTGATTAGTCAGACTTTATTCTGCAGGAGAACCTGTAATTCTCCGAAGTTATCCTCAGTCTCCTCAGGGATCTAAAGAAGAGGGACTCCAGCAAACCCAATGCTCAGAGATAACCATTGGTAACATACATATGTTATTATTTGATACACATACACACAGCCTTTTTTCTAAGCTTAATCATGCTTTACTAATTTTGGGCATGAGATAAGGTCACAACTCTTAAATGTTCATTTTTTTTATTTTTAAATTTTATTTATTTATTTGAGATGGAGTCTCACTGTGTCACCCAGGGTGGAATGCAATGACACGATCTTGGCTTACTGCAAACTCCACCTTCTGGGTTCAAGTGATTCTCCTGCCTCAGCCTCTGAAGTAGCTGGGATTACAGGCGTGCACCACCACGCCCGGCTAATTTTGTATTTTTAGTAGAGATGCGGTTTCACCATGTTGACCAGGCTGGTCTCAAACTCCTGACCTCAAATGATCTGCCTGCCTTGGCCTCCCAAACTGCTGAGATTACAGGCATGACCCACTGCGCCCAGCCTAATGTTCAATTGTAAGTGACTTTCATTGTCCTTCCTGTAACCAAAAGAGGGTCCATCTGCTTGCTGCTTATAGGAAGAGTAATGTATGATAAAAAGAGAGTGAATTTTATTATTTGTTGACAGCAAGCGGGAAAGTGGCCAGAATCCTTTCCAAAAATTGCCACTTTCCAATTTCTGGAGAGAGGGCAGGGGTTTAAGAAAAGGGGCTTGGAATGCAGAAGAGGTATCGGGGCTAGGAAGTGCTAGGCAGTGTGGGTGGCTCTGATGGCTTATCTTGAATTACTGTTCCATCTGGTGAAGGGGCTGGCAGCATCATGGGCTCAACCATGGTACAAATTAATCAGTCAATCTTGCAGTCAGTCTCTAGCCTGAAGTGAACTCCAACCTGGAAGTAATCCCCTGCTAGGGAGAGAATTCTGGAGGTGCCTGGTTCATATCAGGCTTCAGCCACTGAAGCTTCTACGGAGATAGGTGATTAGATAAGCGAGCATGGTGTGAGCTTAACAAGCACACAGGTAAATAAATGTGCATAAGGCATGGGAGCATAAGGTGGGAAAGGGAAGGGAGAGGAGTTTTAAAGCACATTCCAAGGCTGTATTTCAAGATGAAAGAAAACACATCTGTAGTTTGTCTCAAAGCACACCTTGAGACTGGGAAGAAAGAAGGAAAGAAAAAAAAAGTTTTTGTTTTTTGTTTTTTGGGTTTTTTTAGACGGAGTCTCGCTCTGTCATCAGGCTGGAGTGCAGTACCGTGATCTCAGCTCACTGCAAACCTCCGCCTCCCAGGTTCAAGCGATTCTCCTGCCTCAGCCTCCCAAGTAGCAGGGACTACAGGAAACAAAAGTTTTAAAACACAGTGTGAAGCTAAGCTACTCAGTTACGTTGTCACAGTCAGGAAAATTTCTTTTTCTTTTTTCTTTTTTTTTTCTTTTTTTTTTTTTTTTTTTTTGAGACGGAGTCTCGTTCCGTCGCCCAGGCTGGAGTGCAGTGGTGCGATCTCCGCTCACTGCAAGCTCCGCCTCCCAGGTTCACGCCATTCTCCTGCCTCAGCCTCCCAAGTAGCTGGGACTACAGGCGCCCGCAACCACGCCAGGCTAATTTTTTGTATTTTTAGTAGACACAGGGTTTCACCGTGTTAGCCAGTATGGTCTCCATCTCCTGACCTCGTTATCTGCCCGCCTTGGCATCCCAAAGTGCTGGGATTACAGGTGTAAGCCACCGCGCCCGGCCGATAATTCTTTCTTTTTTACTCCGAGATTACCCTCCTGGGCAAACACTAATAATTCCTTAGGCTTATTCAGTCTAAGGATTAACATTTTGTTACCTTTTTCTTATTACTGGAAATAGAACCCTCAAGCTCTTGGAGGCTTGAGGATGCCACAACCACAATAAGGCATCCTAGAATGTCCAGTTGATGTGCTAAAACACGCTGTCACGGACTCCTGAAACCTTGGTTGCGCAACAGGAAAGGCTAGAAATGTACTCCCTTTACGCATTGCTTCTGGAACCATCAGTACAGATCCAAGATACAGTCATTCTTCAAGATCAGAGAAAGAAAGATTCCTGTAGTGTTAAAATGACACAGAATCCCTAGGTTACACCAAAATAGGCGGCTATCTTCCTAGAGAATACCCAAGTTCCAGCGTTGAGTGGGCAGAGGGTGTTTCTCTGTCAGCTCAAGACTAGCTCCTCCTTTGCACTAGTGAAGCCTTTGTTTACACAGAACTTGACTCTCTTCCTTCTCGTGGTTAGTTTCTCTTTGGGTTTTGGTGAGTTTGCTTGGTGTCCTTTCCTGTCTATTGATCTACAAGGGCTAACTGTTCATAACATACTAACATTTGGTGTCCCCAACCCCAAACCAAAGTGTGTCAGGGTCTTGATTTCTTTCTTCCCAAGAAGTTTCTTGGCTCTTAATAAAAACTGCCTACCCTCTTTCTCAGCAGCCTTCGTGCTCCATACACCAAGGTGTAGGGGAGGAATGTCCTTTGTCATGATGGGAAAAATCTTCTTACACTTTCTTTCCACAATTCCGTGGCCTACTTGAGGGCTTTTCCTCCAGTGAAAATAGTAACAGAAAATATACACCACAATACTGATTTCCCTAAAATAGAAATAAATGTTTTGGTAACTTTTCAATGGAAACTCTGTAGGTGAATCCTAGTTAAAATAGAAGATGTACTAAGCACCAGATGTCTCTCTCTCTCAATCTCTCTCTTTTATGCACACACAAACACAGAGACAGCGCAATGAAAAATAGGAAACTGCTAATTAGGAAAAAAAGAGATTTGAGGTTGAGTGGCTGGTTGAGTTAAAATACTCAAGGTCAGATTTAATTTTCAATGTTCAGTTATTTTAATAGGCAAAAGGCATATATGTCAGGATACCTCTATTCAGAGGATTATTTTCCTACCCTTATTTCTTCTTAAACCAAACAACATTATACAACATTCTGGTTGGCAAATCACTCCTATTTCCGTATTTGCCTTATGTGGTTTCAGCCGTCTGTTTGTGGTATGAGTACTTTTTTCACATGCAGAATCCAGACTGGATTCTCCACCAGTTTGTGAGGTGGACCCTTGGAGAGTTCTTGCCTCCCATCAGGCAAACTGCTTCAAAAGTGAATAGCTTTCAGACCCCTTTTGTGACATGCCTAGGCCAGCAAGATTTTTGATGACTTCCAATCCCAAATCCATTATCTCGTTAAAGGAGGGCTTAGTGGCAAGGCGTTCTTTGACAATAGCATTAAATAGTAATCTGATATAGATTTCTTGCTAGAATTTGGAAATCATTTTATAACTTAATTTGTTTCAATGCTGTAAAAGTTACCATTTTCAGAAGAATCCACATGGATCTCTATCAGCTCTATTTGAGGACAGGAGTTTATCATCATTACTTTGTATTGCTATCTTCTTCCATGGAGAGAAAAATTACTAAATGTGTTATGAGTATTAGGGAGCTTTGGGCCATAAAATGCAATTCAAACACTTAGTGAAACATTCCACATCAATATCTTTCTTATTGATTTGGAATCAATGACAAAAATATTTTTATAGAGACAACATTTTCCTTTATTCTGGCTTTTTTAATACCTAGAACACTTTTTCACCAGATATGTCTTCTCTACCTTTCTACATTTTTTTATTTCTTTGCTCAAAGTTACCTTTAAATAAGATCTAACCTGACCACATCATTAAAATTTGTAACCTGTTCTACAATATTTCCAATCTACCTTATCCCTTGCTGTATTTTCCCCACAGCATTTATCATCTTTTAATATAATAAATAAAATTATTTAGACAACTTGCTGTTCATTATCCATCTCTACATTCTACAATGTACACTGTAAAGGCAGGAATTTTTGACTGCTTTGTTCAGTAATGTTTCCCCAGTACATGGTACTGTGTTTGACATGTGGTGACTCCCTCAATAAGAATTTGTTATATGAATGGATGAATGCCTGACCTTACGAATAAATAACTAAAAACCAGAAAATGGTGACAAGTTATCTATCTAAACAATTTGGTTTCACAGTGAATAATCTACTGAAATAACAACATATGATTTAACAAGAAAAAGAAGTTAACAGCTGTCAAATAATGGTACCTTTTAATTTTACTTATAAAAGTAGATCACAATTTACAGGTAGAATCATTTAATTATGCAATATACGATTGACTTAATAGTGTTTTCAGTTTATAATTTCGAGTCTCTTTTTATGTTAACATTTTAATATAAAGTCAAACTTTTTTTTTTCATTGAAACAGGTAAGAGAAGTTACAGATAATTTTAGTTTGTCAGTTATGATAATGCTATTTGTGGCTCTCCTGACCCTTGACTCACAAACGATGGGACAAATTATCATTTCTTTTAGGTAATAAGTTTTACTGCTAATTCAGATCTTTGTGTTATGTGTCCCAAAGCTCTCTTAGGTTCTAACAGTGACAGATATTGATTCATTTAAATAAACATCATGTATAACTTTTTAACTTTATGTTACATGGTTTTTAAATTCTTTTATATTTGGTAGGATAATTATAAATTATGTTTTGATTATTTGTATTCACTGCATTGCCTTAGGTATTGGGCATAGGTAGTGTGTTAGTCAAGGTTCTCCAGAGAAACAGGAGCAATAGGATATCTTATGTATGTGCATGTGTGTGTCTGTATGTGTAAAGAGAGACAGAGACACCGAGATTTATTATAAGGAATTGGCTCCTGTCATTACGGAGGTTAAGAAGTTTCAAGATCCTTAGGTGGCAAGCTGGAGACTCACGAAAGCTGATGCTGTAAGTTCCAGTGTGAGTCTGAAAATAGATAATCGATGTCCAGCTGGAAGACAGGAGGAGAGAGAGAGAATGAACTCTCTTTTACTCAGTAGTTTTGTTTTATTCAGGCTTCCAAGAAGAAAGCTCTGCCACATTGCGGAGGACAGTCTCCTTTACTATAATAACTCTATGGATTCAAAAGTTAATCTTCCCCAGAAATATCCTCACAGACACATCCAGAATAATGATTAACCAAATATCTGGTCACCCACACCCCAGTGAAGTTAGCACATAAAATTAGCTATCACATTAGTATGTTAGGACAGTCTGGCTCAGTGAGCAGTCAGGTTCCCGAAGTTTAAGTAGCGTTAAGTCCAAGCCACCACCCAGCAGGTGGCATCCACAGCCACTCTGTCAGAAAGAGCTTTTTTATCTCAAAATTGTTGTTTTAATCAATTACTTCTGTATTATCTTAATTTTACACAGCTCTACTTTTTATAGGCAGGGAGCAATTCAGATGCTTCAATATTTAACCTTTATATATGAAGAATACCTTTCGTATTCATTTGATAAGAACCATCTTGATACCTTGTGTATATTACCAGTTTTACATATCTGATGATTTTACCTTGGTTTTACATGGCTCAATTTCTAGATGGATAAGCTATCTTAAATTCATTATTAAACAGCACTACTATAATACTTTAAATATAAAATTTACAAAATAAGCAATCATTATTTCTAAAGAATACTATGTGCAATTAAAATTTTTATATGTCATCTTTGAGTGTTAGCCTAGGGGTAGTATAAATTTTAGTGCATGACTTGTGGAACAATATATAACACTTTAGTGAACACCACTGGGAACTCATATATGCCTTTACATTTTGTAATGTCTGCCCCTGTAGAGTATAAGAGTGGAGAGGCCGGGCGCAGTGGCTTACACCTGTAATCCCAGCACCTTGGGAGGCCAAGGCGGGCAGATCACTTGAGGACAGGAGTTCGAGACCAGCCTGGCCAACATGGTGAAACTCGGTCTCTGCTAAAAATACAAAAAGTAGTTGGGTGTAGTGGTGGGCACCTGTAATCCCAGCTACTCGGGAGACTGAGGCAGTAGAATCACTTGAACCCGGGAGGCGGAGGTTTCAGTAAGCCGAGATTGTGCCATTGCATTCCAGCCTGGGCGACAGAGTGAGACTCCATCTCAATTAAAAAAAAAAAAAAAAGTGGACAAATTACCTGTATAGATTCAACTTTTCTCTATATCTACAAATCTAATTATTGCTAGTCAGTGTAGAAGCCTCTTCAAGTCCATTCCTTTGTCCTTATTATATTACCCTCTGATATTTTCAGAAGAATTTGGATAGAAAAAAATTCTTTTAGGATTGAACTATAGTCTAAAAAGCTATGGTTTCATTAGTGAAAAATAATAATAGAAATCAAAATATGGGTGCTACGGGTCACACTGTATTATTCACATAAGGACTGGGAATAAATCAATTGCTATTTTATCATCTGAACATTGTGCTTTGATAAGAAGCTCCTCCCCTCTCCCAAGAGTATAGCGAAAAATACAAAGACATAGGACACACAGAATTTTAGACAGCATCGGCATACTATTAAGGAATAATAGAAAGAAAAGGAGACCAGCCATATTCAATTCTTTGAAATGTCATCTACATCCTCCATTAAGTTTTTAGTTTGCAATAAACTATATGCTACAATGTGGATGTTAGTGTGTATGTGTGTATTTGGTTTAGAATATGTATCTGTTGTAAAACCAATTTATCTTACACATGCACACAATCTAGCAACCAACTGAGGAAGTGGCAAATGTTAGGAGTTTGGTATAAAGTCTAGTAATTTAGGGACATTTTAAGGTTATAACTATAGCTGCTTTTGTAATTTTAGCTTTTATGCAAAAGTCTGAGTCTTCATGGATTAAAATATGTCATGTTTGTATTTTTCATCTTGCATTCAGTGACAAATGCACCTTTACTTCAGTAAGGGAACAAAGATAATCTGAAAAAAATTAAAGCTCTCCAAAAAAATTGAATTTACAAATAGAGGTCTTATTGTTTTATTCTAGAAGCATTAGTTAAGAAAAAATCTTTAAATAGAGTAGTCATAAAATTCTCAAATTTCTCATATATGTACACACATCTTCATTTAATGTAAAATTATCTAACTTTGGAATCAGAACCTTTCAAAATAAATTTTCATTGCATTTACTGAAGGAAGTAATGTGACAGTTTACTCTTTAATTCGGGGCTCAACCACAGTTTTTAAAGTGACACCCAGATTTTTTTTCTCTCTAAGATTTTAGCCTTGGGGATAGTAAGAAGGGCTATAACATCCAGTGTCACCTACATTCTAAGCATGTTGTCATCTTTTATTCAATTCAGGATGTACTGTCAATTTCTTGAAAAGTCATTCAGAAAATTAAATTTTGTTTCGAGTGTAAGATTAGAGTGAAAAACAAAATTATTGGTTTAAAACATAGTTTAATTTCTTGATTGCATTTAACTTGACTGATGGGCCTACATTGTAAAACAGATCGTGTAACAATACTTCATATTTTTGCATAGTCACTGCCTTAGTCTGTATTGTGCTAAATTTTTAAGAAACAGAAATTTATTTTCTCACAGTTCTGGGGGCTGAGAAGTCTAAAATCAACACTCTGGAATGTGGTGAGGGCCTTCTTGCAGTGTCATCTCATGACAGAGGGTAAGAGGATGAAAAAGTACATGCAATGAAGAAAGAAAAAGGGGCTAAATTCATCCTTTTATAAGCAACTCACTCTCATGATAACAGCATTAATCTATTCATGAAGGCAGAGCTCTCATGGCCCAATCACCTCTCATCAGTCTCCACCTCCCAACACTGTTACAATGGGGATAAACTTCCAGCACATGAACTTTGGAGGACACATTCAAACCACTGCAATCCCTATATACATTAAATCATTCCAGAACAATCATACATTTACCTTTGGAAAAAATTTTAAAGGAAGGTTTTACATTTTGCTGGATGAAGTTTTTCTAAGTGCATTTAAAAATTTGTTTCCACTTAAAAAAATTATGTTTACCAAGGTTTTTTCCCTGCCTATGCTTGCCAGCAACTGCACAGAAGAGCTCTATAAACCCCAGGGCAGGAAGGGAAGTAGAGAATATTAGAGTGAATAATAATCCAGCTTCCCTGTATCTCTAGCAAGCTCCTGCACTACTAGCTGCATAGCTCCATGCCTTTTAAAATTTGCTGAGGTACTGAAACCACACTTTGGCTGTTTCTGCCTTGCTACCACATTGTGGCCAGCTGACCGCATTCTCTATATTAGATCTAATTTTAGGATGCTTAATAGCAGCAATATGGCAGAGATTTTAAGATATCAGGGGACATAGGGACCAGTTAAATTGTGATTCTACTGCCTCTACAGTCTTTGCAAACACAACATTAGATAACAATTTGATAGTCCGAATATCACTCATTCTATCCATAGAATGTGACAGTTATTTCCTCCTTCTTGAAATATACTTCTTGGCTTTTATCAAAGCAGTTCTCCTTTGGTTCTTCTTCAAGCT